>NC_138548.1:125782177-126274677 GCF_964273705.1 Natrix helvetica
TCTGGCAACAGCCATTAAAATATTAAAGGACATAGTCTTACACAGGAACAGGCATCTCAATCACCAAGTCCCAAAGAATGTATTAAAAACCCACCTACATTCAATCCTATTTTGTCAGCCACCCCAGAAACATGCTGCTGTCACTAGTTTCTGGCTACAAAATAAACAGAGATGCCCTTTCTTGCAGCCTGCCTACATTTTATTTCCAGCGTCTTTCTCCTGGCTTGGAACCAGATCAGAATTTTCTTTGAACAATCTCGAAGAGAATTTTATTAAATGATGTATTGTTGATATATAATGCCAAAGACATTATCTAGAATATATAAAGGCAGCTCAAATGTATGCACATATTATTATGCTTGGTGGACATAAACAAATGTGGATTCAAAAACACATGTTTTGATACAGAAGGTTTTGAAGATCAATATTCAATTGAAGCTGGACCTTTTCCTGTTAGGATTAATAGTTTTTAAAAAGCCAGGGAAGATTATTTCAAGGTATGGTTATTGCAGAAAGATTATTATATGCAAAGTGATGGAAATATTTGACACTGTCCACTATGGAGGGATGATTGGGGAAGTTGACAGATTTTGCAAAAATGGATAAATTGACTTATTTGATTAGAAAAAGTTATTATCTACATTTATTGATGTCAGGAAACCTCTTATGGACTTTGGGTAAAAATGAAAGAAAAATGAACTAGCAATTTATGGTTTCGAAGATTGCACAGAATAGATTATAGAAAGAAGACGATTATGATGTAACTTTGGAGAGAGAGATTAAAGTATATTTGCACATATAACTGAAGAATATATGTAGCCACTTCTTCATATCTTTTTTTCTTGCTTTTCTATGTTTCTTCAGTGTTTTTCTTTTCTTGCATTTTTTACTTTGTGTGTTTTTATTTTTTATTCCTTGCTTTATATTTGTTTTTATCTTCATATTAAAGTTTTAATAAAAATTGTATACAAAAAAAAAGATTAATGTGTCCCCAAAACATGGCCCAAAGGGAATCATATTCAGAATGTAAAGGTTATCAAGAAAAGTAGAATTAATGAATGTTTGATTTAGTTCACAGTGGACCAAGCATATGCCATAATTGAATGAGCAAACAGACTTTCATTTGATGGGTGAAAGGTAATTGATTTGAACTAGGAGCTGGCAGGGGGTAAAGCAATGTCTCTCTGAAAGAGGAAAAGGGAAAGCTGAAAGCTTTTGAGGGAAAGCTATTAGACAGAGCCAGTAATATACAGAGCTTGCAAATGAGAGGGAAGGTCAACTTGCCTAAACGCAGCTCCATGGAAGAGAGATGAAACTGAGCAAAGTTTTCTGCCACTGTCCCCACAGTGGATCTTTAGCTCTGCTTTCTTGGCACTTTGTAAAACAGCTGCTAAGAATGTCTTCTTTAACCCATCACTGGGGGACATCAGAAAGAATTTGTTGGATCAGGCCAAAGGCTTGCTGGTTTATTGTTTTATTGATAAGTCTTAAATGGTCACCCACCTCAATGCGTGAATCTGGATGGCTAACAGCAATTAAAACCACAAGCAATGCAATATAAAATATAACAGCTAATGCAATTACATGCTGCTAAAGTCTGACTTAGAACCCTCAGGTATATGGACCATCATCTATATCAGGGGTGTCCAAACTTGGGAACTTTAAGACTTGTGGACTTCAACTCCCAGAATTCCCCAGCCAGCCATGCTGGCTGGGGAATTTTGGGAGTTGAAGTCCACAAGTCTTAAAGTTCCCAAGTTTGGACACCCCTGATCTATATCAACCTTACCAAACTGCCTGCCCCAAGCCTAGGGAGCAGCCATGTTTTAAAAGCTTTAATCGAAGGCCAATAGGTAGAGGTCATCTGGATCTTGATGGGATGTTTTCTATTAACAAAGGAAGAATTTCTCCTGGGCATCCTTAGCTGGCCTTGCTCCTCAGTAAGACCCAGAGAATGACTTACTCTATCAGATTTATAATACAATACAATACAATAGTAGAGTTGGAAGGGACCTTGGAGGTCTTCTAGTCCAACCCCCTGCCTAGGCAGGAAACCCTATACCGTTTCAGGCAAATGGCTATCCAACATCTTCTTAAAGACTTCCAGTGTTGGGGCATTCACAACTTCTGGAGGCAAGCTGTTCCACTGATTAATTGTTCTAACTGTCAGGAAATTTCTCCTCAGTTCTAAGTTGCTTCTCTCCTTGATTAGTTTCCACCCATTGCTTCTTGTTCTACCCTCAGGTGCCTTGGAAAATAGTTTGACTCCCTCTTCTTTGTGGCAACCCCTGAGATATTGGAACACTGCTATCATGTCTCCCCTAGTCCTTCTTTCTCTTAAGCTAAACATACCCATTTCCTACAACCATTCTTCATATGTTTTAGTCTCCAGTCCCCTAATCATCTTTGTTGCTCTTCTCTGCACTCTTTCTAGAGTCTCCACATCTTTTTTACATCGTGGCGACCAGAACTGAATGCAGTATTCCAAGTGTGGCCTTACCAAGGCATTATAAAGCGGCATCAACACTTCACGTGATCTTGATTCTATCCCTCTGTTGATGCAGCCTATTTAGACAGAAACAATTCAGAGACAAAATATGAAAGTCAAGCAAGTTCATGTGGGAAACTCTTGAGCAAGACAAGAGCACGACCTGTCTCAATCGGGTTCTCGTGCAACTAATATGTAATCCTAATTTCTAATATCCTAATATCTAATTTGAAAAGGGACGTGGTGGCTCAGTGGCTAAGATGCTGAGCTTGTCGATCAGAAAGGTCAGCCGTTCGGGGGTTCAAATCCCTAACGCCGCATGACAGAGTGAGCTGCCGTTACTTGTTCCAGCTTCTGCCAACCTAGCAGTTTGAAAGCATGTAAAAATGCAAGTAGAAAAATAGGGACCACCTTTGGTGGGAAGGTAATAGCATTCCGTGCATCTTTGGCATTTAGTCCTGCTGGCCACATGACCACAGAGACATCTTTGGACAGTGCTGGCTTTTCGGCTTTGAAACGGAGATGAGCACTGCCCCCCCCCCCCTAGAGTTGGGAACGACTAGCACATATGTGCGAGGGAACCTTTACCTTTAATATCTAATTTGCCTTCATTCATGAATACCTAATGCCCAGGGGTGGGTTTCTACTGCCATTGGTACCGGTTCGCTTCTGCGTGTGCAGTTTACTGTAAATTGTTCTGCGCATGTGTGAAGACCAGAAAAAACGAATAAAAAACATGCCAACAATGCAGCGGAGACCAGGGAACCGGTTTGGGGGCGTGGCCAGCCTGGGTCGCTGCCGGTTCTGCGACCCAGGCCAAATTACCACTATCGGTCACCTAAACCGGTGCGAACCGGTAGAAACCCACTTCTGCTACTGCCTTCATGGAACCTTCTGGGAGCCACAGCAACAATCATCCAAGTTTCACCTGCCTATGCTTATATTGCAGCTCGAGTGTGTGCAACAGTGACTCTTCTCTCCTACCAACAACTGAGAAGGATTGATCAGCAATGATGCAATGCACTCTGGAATTCAGAGCTGAAATCAGTACTTCCCGATGCAATAGCACTAAATGACTAGAAAGCAACAGATGATGGAGTAAGAGCAATCCTGATGGCTCCTTCTGCATTTGTTATGTCTTCTACTTAAAAAAAGCCATCTGATAGAAAAGTATTTGTCTGCTAGATAGGTACACGGTAACAGATGCTTGCTCATTCATTCATTCATTCATTCATTCATTCATTATTCACTGAATATATATGAGCATTCCCTACTTATTTCCAAGTTAGCGGTATCTAACTAATGTTTGCCAGTTGGCCAAACTGACAGCTCCTGTTGCACTTTCTAGTCAAACCATAGCTTATAGAGTGCAAGGCGGGTCTTGTGGCACACACTATTCTTGTGGCTACTTCCCACCCTGGGCATTTGATATTTAAGTATCACTCTGCCGAAGAACAGTGCCACAGCCTTGCGTCCATCCCTGATAAAGAAGATCATTTCTCCCTTGAGTTAATGTCAAGCCACAAGAAGAGGAATGGGCTTGACCCATCAGACATGGGCTCTAGATAGCAACACTCCATTTCAACAAGATCAACCTCCCTCATCATCCCCCACCCCTTCAGCAAGGCTTTAAATCCATTAGCTTTGCATAATTAGATTTTTCTCAATTACCAGATTATGATAATTACTAGCTCATTTGAAACAGCTAGCACATAATCCAGTATCACTGCACTTGGAGGACAGCCAGGTGCAATATCACTACAATGGCTAGCATGCCGGTGTTGGAAGATGAACTGCTGAGCTCCACCAGAAGATCCTGCACTATCAGATCTGGCACTTTGCTTTGATAGTTACATAGCAAAACCCTCCTGATCCCCCAGATAAATACAACACAGTCTTTCGGACAGCTGAAACACCATGGCAGTAGCTTCAACAGTGGCAATTCTTTGGAACCCTCCCTACTCTCTTAATATGACCATGTAGGTGTCCTTCATTACTTTATCTGCAGACTCAAGGACAACCCGCTCATTGCTGCAGTGTTCTCCTCTTTTAATCAACGGACAATTAGTGGAGGACTGCTCTGCAATGACAAGGACCTTTTGGAAGGTCTCCTCCACTTGCAACCCGTAAAATAGATGCTATGCCCAAATTTAGTGTGGCCTTTTATTTAATGTGTTGATTGGAATGCATGCGACTGGGAAAATTAGACAAAATGAATATTGTTGGGCTTGGGCTGGATCCAAGAATAAGGAGTGAAGGCAAGTCTCTATTGATTTGCAGTAGGTCAGTTCTACTAAGCAGAGATAAGTCTCCTACCATTATCTGTAGCAGTTACTTTGCTTTGAAACTCATGTGCCTAAGAGTGAAGTCAAGTCACCTATGGTGTTATATTCTATCAATGTGGCACCTGCCTAAAATATGGATTGCATGATGAATGGTCCAAATCAATTTTCTTATGCTATTTTTTCCTGAGAATGATTTTATCTCTGCTAGGTGTGCTTGTGTAGAGGTGTCTAATGATGAAAAGGATCATTAGAATGCCAGGGTGAGGATAATATTAGCACCCAAAATAATCAAGTGGCAGCTACTGTATAAACATGTAAACAAGGCCACACTTCTTATTTGCATGCATAGTGTTCAGAATGCACAATGAAAGGGCTGTGGTCTCAAACTCATGGCCACAACACTTCGTTGTTACTGCTTCTTCTTTTTCTCCTTTCATTAAAATTATTTGTTCCAAAAATATAAAGAACAGAATAAATAACTGTATGAGGAAAAACAGAAAACGAAAAGTCGTTGTCGATGAAGAATAAAGTATCAGTAAATAAAGGATTTACATTTCATTTTTTTAAAAAATGTGTTCAGCGAATAGGACCCTCCACGCACTGCTGAATACAATGTAAAACAATTTGTGGCAATATTAGTTTTACATGCATCATAGACAATATAAGCAGGGAAAGTCAAGTGAGGAGTGGATGGTTAGCATTGTGAAACTGACGAAGGGATTATGAAATTGATTTGACTGGGTTCTTTAAATAAAATTGGTTTGTGGACTTGACTTGAGAATGGGCAACACATCAAGAAACATGGAATGAAAGAGAAACAAGAGTCACTTTGGTATAGAGGTAAAGATGCTGGCTTAGAAACCAGGAGATGCTGCATTCTAGCCCTCCCTTAGCAGGGATGGGTTACTGCCGGCATTACTGCCGGTTCGGTGCACGCAAAAATTTTGTGCATGCATGCTTGCTTCACTTGCACAAACGCCATATGTGTGCTCTGTGCACATGTGCATTTGCCAATAAATAGGCCTGCACATGCACAAAACATTAAAAAATGAAATTTGTGCAATGAAAATTATTCTGCGCATGCGCAGAACCAAAAAAAAAAAAAGATGGCACTGCCATATGACCCTAACCTTCAGGGGCATGGCAGGCTTGGGTCACTGCCAGTTCCAGTGACTCAGGCCACCAAACCGTTACTGGTTCGGTGGAACCGGTTCGAACTGGTAGGAACCCACAATTGTTCCTTAGGCATAAAAACTGGCTAAGTGATTTGGGGACAGTCATTCTCTCTCAGCTTAACGCACCACACAGGTCTGAGGTTGTGGGGGAAATAGGAGGCAGGAACTTTAGATATTTTTGCTGCTTTGAGTTATATATAAAAAAGCTGGGATGATGATTGTTAAGTAAGTAAGCTCCCCGTTAGGAGAGCGAGTGTGCAGAGAAGCGTAATGAGAGTTATATGGAAGAATACGCACAAACCAGCATACAGGGACACCGAATAGTATAAAAATATAGTAGTTTACTATGTTGAAATATAGAGGTATTCAGAGTTCAATTTACAGTCCAAGTCATATACGGTTCAGTCAGTCAGTTATCAATGTTCTCAGTTAAGGAATGATCCTTTGAACACAGTCCAGTATCAAATAATCAGTTTAGGCTAACAGTAACAAAAACACAGTAACTCACAATACATCCACCAATCAGCATCTAACGAACAGAGAGCTAACAGTGATTCTGGCTCCCTCTTATGGCTGCTTGAGGTAACAGCAACCAATCACATTACAGCAGTACTTAAAGAAATAGTACTACCATCCTGGTTTATATATTGCTAACCCAACTGTTAGCTTACATTCCTAACAACGATAATGATGATGATGACAACAACAACAATAGTCATGAAAATGCCTGATTTCTTCTTCGGGAAACAAGAGAGCAGAAAATGACTGATTTTAAAACAAAACAAAACTGCTAATAAATATGTAGGAATTAGGAAAGAATTGTTTGAATCCATTCATATTGTAGACATATTGTTGGACCAAAAAAATCTCCCTATGCCACTGCAGCAATTTGGGATTGCCACTGCAGGATGATTAATTACCAAATAAATATAGCCTCTTCTAGTAGCTATTGCTGTCTTGCAGCCCCAGATAACTAACAGCACTTAGCCAACCTTGGCTGCTCTTAAACAAACAGATAAACAAATAAAAAGTAGCTGGATCATATCCACTCAGATGGAAGACTACGGTGTCAGAAAATGGTACTGTAGGATGAGACTGAGAAATGTGGTGGGATGGGGGGAAGCATCCTGGAAAAAAATGATAAGAAGCTGCATCCACATTATCAGCATCAGATCAAATCTTCATTAAGGTCAAAGACCAGCATGCGAAGGGTTGGGTAAGTCAATAAAAAAAAGCATAAAATACATCGGAGCCTAAAAAATAACAATGATAAAAAATGGAGAACTTTAAAAGAGAAGCATGTATAAAAACAAAATAGGAGCATTTGATGGGTGTACGGAAACATAAAGGTTATGACATGACAGACTGAATCTATCACAGTACCAAGCCATTTAGAATGACAAATGAGATGCTGATTAATGCTACTTTATGTGATATTATTACCATTTTTAAGCCATATGAATTTATCTAAGAAATCACCTGGAGCTGAGCTCACATTTAAGGGTTTTTATTTACTTCTCCCATAATTATGAGATACATGCTTTTCGGGCACAGTAAATGGCAAGCAGTTGCTTCTAGAAAGCGTGTGCTGGCATTCACATGCACCTAGAATGTGCTTCTCAACCTTAGCGATTTTAAAATGTATGGATTGAACTCCCAGAATTCCCTCAGCCAGTTTGCTTGAATTCTGGGGATTGAAGTCCACCCATTTTAAAGTTGCCAAGGTTGTTGAAACACTGACCTAGAACATAATGGTTAAATGCAGTGGTGAAATTCAAATTTTTTAACTACCGATTCTGTGGGCGTGGCTTGGTGGGCATGGCAGGGGAAGGATACTGAAAAATCCCCATTCCCACCCCACTCTGGGACCAGCCAGTGGGGGTATTTGCCAGTTCTCCGAACTACTCAAAATTTCCGCTACAGGTTCTCCAGAACCTGTCAGAACCTGCTGAATTTCACCCCTGGTGAAACTTTGTGGACATGATTTCTTAGGGCTAGCTGGAGAGAAGGGTTACAAAAAGAGCAGAAAAGGAATAGGTAGGAGAATTGATCTGTGGTTCTCATCTAGCTATTAAAAAAACAAATTCTAGAATTCAACATTAACATTTCCTTGTTAAATTAGCTGAATGTGATATGAGCCTTTTGCTTAAAGTGCAGTCAATAAGGAATAATTAAGTTCATTGTGTACCATTTTCCAATGATGCGGGAAGGAACATGTACAATACAGAAGTTATCAGATATGCAAGGCAAGCTACTTACCCAGAAGTAATCAGTCAGTGTTGGTCCCTGATTAGGGCGTTGGAACTTGCAGCTTTATAAGGGGAATATAAGAGAGCCAGTCAGAACAGTGGTTAAATGTATGGGGCGAGAAAGCAGGAGACCATGAGATCTGGTACTCCCTTAGGCATGAAGCTAGTTGAGTGACCTTGGACCAATCATTCTCTCTCAGCCCTAGGAAGGAGGCAAGAGCAAACCATTGGCAAAAATCATGCCAAGGAAACTGCAGGAATCTATGTCTATGGAGATTCTCGATCATTCAAATCATGGTTGTCCAAAAAGTGAGAGAAAAGTAGGATGGGGATGGGAATGGGAATGGGAAAGAGAGAGGGGGGCAGGCTTTACAATCTAAAGTCAGGTGACAGATTCCCCTTCATTAAATGTCTCCAAGCAGAATCTAGGTAGATATTGATCAGAAGTATTTCAGTTTGGATTTTGCACTGAGCAAGAGACAAACTGGATGCCCCAACTCCCCTTTTCCAATTCCCTGGTTTTCAGGATTTTTTTTTCTCCTCCTCTTATAATCACATTCAATACAATACAATACAATACAATAGTAGAGTTGGAAGGGACCTTGGAGGTCTTCTAGTCCAACCCCCTGCCTAGGCAGGGAACCCTATACCGTTTCAGACAAATAGCTATCCAACATCTTCTTATCTAATCCTAAAATGTGTGGTCATACTCTGAAGCTGACTGGCAGCTGATTCATGGTTGGTTTTTATTAAAAGTCTAATTATAACCACAACCTTAATATAGCTTCAGAAAAGAATTTCACAGAGTCATTTAAAATCAATACCTCTCAAATAAAAGAACTGAATGACCCGGGTCTCAAAATGACCCAAGAACAGCAGGCTGGCTTCGGGATTACATAATTCAAAACTGGAAGCTGCAGCAAAATATCACAGTGTGAAATGCTGCGTCACCACTCAGGATTCCAGCCACTTCTTCCAATTCCCAGACTACTGTTCTCCCCAATAATCAGTCTCCTTTTTGTGGCCACTGAATAGTCAGGCCTTCCTTAAGATGTTTCTGACAGTCTCCCCAATTAGAAGTTCTTTCTTCCCCAAATAACCCCCTTTTCCTGTTTCTGCTGGCAAAGCTTTCGAAATAAAGAGGCAAGTCACAGAAGAGACAGGAGGAAAGGAATGATAGAGGAGGGAGATCGTTTGACAGTGCCAGAAGGAAATGTTGGATTTAAACAAACATTTATGCCCAGTTGGGGGTTGGACTGGCTATCTTTTGCTGATGATCTTGCTTGGAAAATAGTGCTAGAATTCTTGGGACTCAGAATCTTTTTTCCCACTTTCCTTTAATCTTTTGCAACTGTTTGTTGGTCCCAAATTTGTTGTAGCTGACGGGGAGGGGAAACAAGCTTTCTTTAGCTGTCTTTTATATAGCCAACAGAAAATAGTTAATTTCATTTTAAGGAACAAGCTGAGACTACAAATAGAAAAAGCCTTTTACTGGCTTGGAGATAACCAGGGATTGACTAATTAAAGGGCCAGGAATAGAGACATGTCTCACTAGTACTTAGCAAATCCCAATTGGACACGCTGATACATCCATTGCATTTTAAGCTTTAAAAAAAATCAGTTCAGGAAAAAAAGAGAATAAAAGACCACACAGAAAACAATGAAATGTTTAGTTTACTTTATTGTCATTGTACATGGTACAACGAAATTAAATGCCGTCTTCACTATAACTATAAAAATAAAAATACAAACATACATCCTTTACTTTCTATACAATTGAAATTGAAAACCTGATATCGCCATAGAATTCAATATGGTTACTGCCCTGGGATAAAAACTGTTTTTCAGCTTTTTTTGTCCTTGTTTTTATTATCTGCCAGATGATAATAGTTCAAAAAAAGGGTGCCCAGGATGAGATGGATCTTTAAGAATGTTCTGAACTTTCTCAAGGCAGCGGGAGCTATAAAGCTCTTCCAAAGAGGGGAGAGGGTAACCAATGATCCTCTGGGCAATGATATTAACCCTCTGGAGCGCTGTCCTATCTGCCACTGTGCAATTGGCAAACCATACTTAGGTGCAGTAAGTTAAAATACTCTCTGTGGTGCAGCGATAGAAGGTCACCAGCAGTTTTTCATTCAATTGTTGTTGTTTCCTGAGAAGTCTCAGGTAGTATATTCTCTGCTGGGCCTTTTTGACCAGTGCTGCAATGTGAGCTCCCCAGGTCAGGTCCTCTGAAATGCTTTGATTGTCACTGCGTTTATTTGGTTTGCCAGCTGTGCTCACATTCTGAGTTATACGGTAGAATGAACTGTCTCTTATCTAAGCTTCACTGCGCATGTCACACATTCTTTCACACCTTCATTTTTACCTTTTCTTTTGTCCGTCGGCCAAGGCAGACAGGAATTTTGCCAAGATGTAATCATTTAGCTAGTAAGTTTGTATTTTTACTTTCTTTACAATAAAATGTTTTTCTTAGAATATACCTCGGGTTTATTTTGCTTATTTATCAAATATACTTCAAGGAGAAGCCACGATTTCATACCTCGTTAATTACAGGGCTTAATTCACACCCTGACATTGATAACAATATCTTGTGGGATGTTTAAAAAATGGACTGAACAAATAGTTACCATTCTGCTGAAGAGATTTAATGTTTATAGTGACTTCCCTTCATTCATCCACTATTATGTAATGCTCTTAGAATACATCTTCTCCCTCAGCACAGGTATTCTGAAAAAAAGAAATGGCATATAATTGAATGGCACAGGATGTGTAATTTTTTAGTGCCCAAGGAGAATAGAGGCTTATTACTGTGGATATGTCCTGGAAATATCAGCACAAATTACCTCAGCCATTGAAAATAGGCACAAAATGTGCATTGTAAATTATTAGGAAGGAAACAAAACTAGTTTCAAATAGGAGTAACTTTATAGAAATAAATGGACATGCATACTCAATAAGTTGTCAACTTGGGTCATCCTGTTTATAAAATCTGTGGGAGAAAACATAAAGATCTCCTCTGTGGACAATGAAATGATTTGCTCTCCATAGAAGACAAAGGTAAAATGTTAACATTTCAACTTAGAAAATAGGCTGAAAAGAAGGACTATGATTGAAGAATGCATAATTATATGCTGAACAGAGAATAGTTGCTCACCCTTTCACTTAATTCAGGCACAGGAAGGTACCTGATGGAATTAGCAGGCATAGTCTGAAAGAAATAAAAAAAACATTTTTATACTGAAAATGTTTCTATATTTTATTTGTCAAATTTTCTCCTTAAACATTTACCCAGATAATAACAGATTTTATTCCTCCTCCTGTTGTATCCTAGACTACAGTAATTTTTTGGGGTAGGGGGCATTTTTGTGGCCAGTGTGGATACAATCATATGACATATACTATATAAGCAGTGCCTATTTAAGGAAATGAAAGGACTAACTTTTTTTCCCATCAATGTACCCATTTTAGAGCATACGCCGTTGATTTTTCTGCTTTCCATTTCAGAATGCAGGAAATTATTGCATCCATTTTCAGCAATCCCTGTGCCAGAGAAGGCACGTAGGCTTGAGAATCATATGCAGTTATGGGGTCTGTGCCACTGGTTGCCCATTCCTCAGAGAGCGGAAGACTTATTCCCTTTTGTCACCCTCTTGAGTGCCCTCCATGATAGGGCTAAAGTTTGAAAGAGATCCAGTAGAGTTCCTGTCTGTCTGTCTGTCTGTCTGTCTGTCTGTCTGTCTGTCTGTCTCTCTCTCTCTCTCTCTCTCTCGCTCTCTCCCTCTCTCTCTCTCTCTCTCCCTTTCCATACAGCATTACATCCATAAATACTGTAGTATTTGAAAAAGTGCAAATAAGAGCAACATATATGATCTGTGACACTTTTTAAAGCTTAGAAACAAGGGAAAGTATGGGAGAATATGGGAGAAGTGAATGTATGCTGTGGAAAAAAAGAGATGCAGCTAATCTTCTTTCCTTATAATGCTAGAGTTTGGGGTATTCCATAAAGGAAATTCAGAACAGGTAAATGGAAGTACTACTTGACATATTGCTTAATTGAGCTTTGAATTTGCTGTTCTAACAAGCAGTGATGTCTCTAAGGTAGAAAACTTGAAAGGGTGTGTAAAACCAATTCATGGAAAATAAGGTTACCAATGGCCACTAATCATGGTGGCTATATATCACCTCCAGTCTAAGAGGTTATAGGTTCTGAATACCAGTTGCTGAAACAGAAATGTGCTATTATACTCCATCTTCTGCCTTAGAGACTTCCCAAGACATCTGATCAACCACGAGGATGGACAGAATCGGCTGGATTAAGTTGGCCTTTGGTCTGACCCAATGCAGGTTTTCTAACAAAGATCTACAATAGTCTTCCTTCATTCCACAAAGCTCTTCCTTCCTTCTACTCTGTAATATGCAGAGGTCCTTTGCTCTTGGCAGACGCCAGTCCTCCACTTAAGCCTAATTATTGTTTTCCTACAACTTTCTCTTGCAGCTTCCTACCATTAAAAAGCACTTCCATCTAAGATTTTTTTCCCTTTGTTTAATTTCACATCCAGTCACTACTTTACGAGAAATCTTTTTACCCTCACTGACCGTTCTTTACCTTTTTTTGTCTTCTTTTCCTTTCTCGTCTAATGTGTTCAACCTCAAATTAGGTTTTAAGCCTTTGGGCAGGGTTTATCTTGTATTGTGTATCTCCTTGTGATTTTAGCTGCATTAAAGTGGATGGTTCGGAAGCAAACTTGACATTAAGAATTATTTGGGAAAAGGTTGAAGACGAGACCACTGGCGCCTTAATGCCTTTATAGAAATTAATAGTGTGGCCATGTTAGGAATATTACGGCGTTTCTAGTTGTCTTCTCAAAAGGAAATGTTACAGAACTAGACTGAGAGAAAATATGCAGAGAAAAGCAACCAAAGTGGCCAGACAGTTAGACTATATTTCCTGTGAAAAAAAAGTTACATAATTATATTTGTTTATTCTATTTACATATCACAAAATCTACTGTAGACTCCCAGAAATTTACAGATATAATCAGAGCTAAAGCATTCATAATATGAATAGCAGCGTAGATTAAAAATCCATGGAGTAATAATTAAACCAATATAAAATTAATTTAATTTTAACAATATAATAATACAAGCATATTGATGGAGCAATTATTGGCCAAAATAAAAGATAACAATATACAGAATAAGCAGTGGCACCTTCTCTATGGAACATCCTCTGCCCTCATGAGGTGATTGGCTCCTTCTGTTAGGTACTTGTTCTAACTACAGTGGTTTCCACCAAGGTCCTCTGTTCCGGCGGAAACAGAGGTTTAATCCTATTGGTCGAAGGGTCTGACAGCTCCCTATAAAAGGGCTGCTGTCAGACTCGACCTTCGCTGGATTGTTCTCACTGGTTGTACTTAATAAAGAGCTGTTGTTACCATTAAGCCTGTGTGTGCCTATCCATTACCCAATCTAACACCTTCCTTCCCATCTTTCCAGAAATCTCTCAAAACCTGGTTGTGTCAACAGGCTTGCAGGTCTCAATGGAACATTAATTGCCTGAGGTTAAGGCACCAGGTTAGGAAGCAGGAGACCATGAGTTCTAGTCCCGCTTTAGCTATGAAAGCTAGCTAGGTGATTTTAGGCCAGTCACTCTCTCCCAGCTCAATCTTCCTCACAGGGTTGTTGTTATGACCAAAATAGGAGGAAGAAGGTATATTGGATATGTTCACTGCCTTGAATTATTTGTAAAAATAATAAAGGCAGGATATACTGGTAGATAAATAATAATGAAAATCAACATCACTTATCCTTTTAATAATACTATCAATGTTTTAAATGACTATTTTCAATATTGTTTATGGTTTTATAATATGCTGCCCAGAGGCAGAATCTGTGAAATTTTCAGCCATATAAATATGATTTACAAATAATAAATAAATTCTACAGTAAGACTGTTCTATAAAGCCAGGAATATGACAGAAAGGCATATTTCTGGTTTTACAAAAATGGGTTCCAAGCAAGATGAACATATTGGATGAACCAATTCCTTTTGGACATGCAGGTATCAATATGTAAGTTAGAAGAAGGTTTCATAGATGAAAAGAATATTTTATTGTACCCAGAAACTTATTGACAAACATTGCAGCTCATGGCACAAGTGCAAAGTGCTCTTGATGGGTAACATAGTAACTGGATCATCACAATTTTATACCAATTGAAATTTAGAGACATCTTCAAAGGCAATAATCCCATATAGAAGAATAGTCTAGTTGAATAATAATAATGCTGGTCTAATTCATTGGTATGAAATCCTCTTGCTCCAGGTAGGGCTGTAACTGATGTACCATGGCTTCCACCTATCTGCCAAATAGTAACCATGTGTCCAGGAGGACCCCGAGGTCACACATCTTCTCCAACAGGAGTACTACCACCTGACTGAGAAATAACACTGGGACTTATTGTGAATCCAGTAAACCAATAATACAAATGGACCTCGACTTACAACCATTCATTTACTGACTGTTTGACCTTACAAGGGCATTGGAAATGTGACTTACTGTTTTTCACACTGACATCTATTGCAGCATCCTCGTGGTCACATGATCAGAATTTGGGCGCTCCCCCAACGTCAATGGGGAAGCCAGAGTCACTTAACTGTGTTACTAGCTTAACAACTGCAGTGATTCACTTAACAACTGTGCCAAGAAAAGTTGCAAAATGAGGCAAAAGTCACTTAACAACTGCCCCGCTTAGCAACATAAATGTTGGGCTCGATTGCAGATTGTACTTTGTGTTGCTTGAGTTCAGTCTCGGATGGTTTCCAGACTCCATACAGCCTCCAGACATCAAGAAGTTTTCCATGACATCCCCAGCATGGTCCCAGTACTGTAATGGAATGTGGGAATCATTCTGGGGAATGGGGGGAAGAGATGCTGCCTGGGAAACAATCAGATGAGACAGGATGGAGCTCCCAAGGGCCTAATAGTCAGAGAAAGAAACCTAGGAAGAACCCACTCCAGTGGATCAAGCAATTAAAGAGACACTTTTAGACTTGCACAGTTCTGTTAAGGTCAATACAGTAGAATTATTTTACCTACTTGTGTTTCTTGTTTAGTTTATCCAGTACCTGACAGGTACTGATAATATCACACTCCAGTCTGATAGATGACCTCTCCTTGTGGCTTCATGGAGCAGTTGATTGATGGGTGGGTGGGTGGGTGTGCTCTGGCCCCAACGAGATGCTGACCACCATAACCAATGCTGTTTCTATTCTATTCTAGAGCCCAGGCCTGCGCTCTAACTGAAAAAGGTCCAAATAAGCCACTTCTTCCCATTTATTCTATAACTACATTCTAATGGTAAAATTCATTTTTTGGGCGTGGCTTGGTGGGCGTAGCAGGGGAAGGATAATGCAAAATCTCCATTCCCACCCCACTCTGGGGCCAGCCAGAGTGGTATTTGCCGATTCTCCGAACTACTCAAAATTACCGGTACCGGTTCTCCAGAACCTGTCATAACCTGCTGGATTTCACCCCTGCTACATTCCTACCAACGGAAGAGAACTTTGGGATTTGGATGATGGTTGTCAAATACGGCCATGCTTCTTAAATTAAAGCTGTAGACATCACTTGCCTACACGAAAACTCTTTAAGTCTCCTGGATGCAGCCAGTTACGTTCCCAGGTTTCCACCTGATCTTTGAAGAAGTTGGGGAGGCAGGACCAAATTCCGTGTGGTAAAAGTGAAACAAGAAATCCAACCACCTCAAAATACAGAACAAATCCAAGCTTACATGGCCATATCTTGTCCAGTACCCCAGACTCTTCACAAGGAGGCAAGGTTCTGTGAATCGTGTGAGTGGTTTTGTCACATTATGGTATTTTAATTTTGAAACAAGTCAAATAAAGAGGGGATTATACCACGTTTCCTTTTTAAAAGTACCCAAATGGAATGGAGAAAAACAATACAGACAGGCGTTATTTTCCTCTCCTATAATAGTTCAAATCCAAGTCTATCCTGCAGAATTGATTGGCAATGTGTTCAGAAGAACCTGGGGGGAAAATTGCATCTTCATACAATGCACCATTCATTAATGGGACTCACCGCCACAGGATGTTGCAAAGGCCAAAAGCTGGTCGATTGGCTGGTTTCATTACTCAGCCCTGCTGAATAACCATGCTAACCAAGGTGAGTTTTAGTGTTTAGAAAATGCAGTTGCTCTGCAACAGAAGTGGAGCCCTGAAAGGTGCCTGGCCTCTGTGCAAGACTTGAATAAATGTCCCAATATATTCACACGCTAAAAACTGATAGCCTGGAAATGTCATGAAATACATGAAGGGGGAAAGTCCGAATAATAAAGGCTGTAGCTCAGCATAGGATACTGAAATCTCATTGAAGCCAATGGCATTTTAGTATGCGGCACAGCAACCAAAAGCATTTTTCATGTCTTGGTGTGATAAGAGTTTCAGCAACTATTGGGTGAGATATTCTGGAGCTTCAGAAAACAGCCTTAATCTATACAAGTTCCCAGCAATGTGATTTTTATCCCTTTTTCTTTTCAAAAGGCTGAGATTTTCTGTTGACAGGTTGTGCTGGGCTATTCACTGTTTCCTCAAACTTTGTGCTGGCAGAGGCAAAGAATCCTTTTTTTATTTTCAGAATTCCCCTTTTCTTTGCCTCGGAGATTGCCTGACATGAAGGTTAAGGAAGTATATGATCTAAGATTTGACCTAAAATCTAGGGCAGAGCAGGACTGGGCCTGCCATTGGATGACTGAGGCAACTGCATTACCAGCAATATCTTGTCCTCAGGAAAAATGGAAAACAAGCACAAATTATTTTCATACATTTATTGCCTCGTAGCTGAAAGGCATTTCTGGCATTTCCTGGTTGGTCTAAAGCAGGAGTTTGCAGGGATTTCAACTATAGCTCCTTTACAAACATGGTAGCTCAGGAAGCTTCTGGGAGCGGAAGTCCGCACGGCCATACCTGCCCACACCGTTCTAAAGTGTTTCACCCTTTGTGGTCTAGGAAGAAACATTTATCACTTTTTCTTTAGGCCAGCGGTGTCAAACTTGTGGCATCACGTTGTTGGCATGTGACGTACCGTATTTTTCAGTGTATAAGACGCACCCTTTTCCCTCAAAAAAGAGGCTGAAAATCTGGGTGCGTCTTATAAACTGAATAATGTATTTTTTGCCTCCCGCCCCTTCACCAAAATGGCCGTGCAGAGCCTTTAGGAGGCTTTCAGAGTGCTCCTGGAGGCTGGGGAGGGCAGAAATGAACGAAAAATGGACCATTTTTTGCTCAATTTTGGCCCCAACCCACTCCCCGGGAGCACTCTACAATCCTCCTAAAGGCTATTCATGCCCTTTTTGGGGGGGGGAAACGGGCCCATTTTCATGAAAAACAGGCCATTTTTGGGAGGTCTGCAGAGTGTAAAACCTTTTTTTTAAAAAATTTGCCTCTTAAAAATCTTAGTGCGTCTTATACTCCGGTGCATCTAATACTCTGAAAAATATGGTATTGCAACTTTTTAGCCCTTTTTTAAAATGATATTGGGTGTGACCAGCATGTGACGCATCTGAGCCATGGGCCGCAAGTTTGACACACCTGTTTTAAGCAATTGTGGAAAGGAACCAATCTAACCCCTCAGGTGAGCCTATGGATATCCTACCACAAGAATAGCTCATCCACAAGTCAATCTCCTCTAGTGTTCTATGGACAACCTATTGCATACATGGAAGTCAGATTCCTAACCTGAAGAATGACAATTCTCTTTCACCTTGTAGATGGCATTTGAGAGAATCATAGTACTGAAACTGGCAATTAAGCCATCAAATCCAAACTTTTGCTTAGAGCAGGAACCTAAATTAACTGATTGACAACACATCCTTCAAGGGAAGCTCGCACCGCTCTGTGCAATTCATTACAATGTGGAACTGCTCCTACAAGTAGGAACTTTTATTTTATAATATTCAAATGGAATCTGAATAGTATAAAATAAATCACAATAACAACAAATATGGAAGAGCCAAAGTACAGGAATTGGTCTTCTTCTCTGTGGCAGCCTTTCAGGAGTCTGAAATATACTGTCATATCTCCACACTATACAAGTTTAAACAATCCCATTACCTTCCATCTCAATTCATAGGAAATAGTTTCTGGTTCCCTGATTATCCTTGTTGCCCTTCTAAGAAGTTCCAATTTCTCTGAATCCTTCTTAAAATGTACATACAAAATTGGATATAGTTTAGATCTGGTCAACCCAGAATTTGTGAAACCATAGCTTTCCAAGTTCTGGAAAACTATTATTATGCAATCTAAAATTGCATTGATCTGCTCTGCAACTATAGCACTATACTAACTGATACCTAATTAGGAGTAACTACTGCTTCAACATCTTCTTTGTAAATGTCACATCATCACTATAACTGTACATTTGATTTTTGTTCTCTTAGGTGAAAGAATTTGCACGTTTCTTTATTAGATTTCATTCTATCGTGTATTTTAGCTCATTTCTCGAACCAATCAAAAGTATTTTGATATTATATTTTTAAACAATGTTAAGAATTAAATATTAGATACCACGTGGTCTGGTATCATTCCCTCCACTACTTGACCCAGGTCCTTAACACTTTATTTCAGTTTAGGAAGGGCCACTTATGAACATTTTAAGTATAGTTTTCAAGCCATCTATGTATCCATTTAATTGTCTTCCTACTCAGTCTACATAACTAATACAATAATCAGAATCAAGGATACTTTATCAAATGTTTTTGCTGAAAATCAAGAAATATGTCTACGTATATCCACACTCTACTAAGGAAGTTACTTTAAAAACAGGATAAGGTTAGTCCTACAGGTTTTGTATTTGACAAGCCCATGTTAGCTTCTGGCAATTATTATATATTGTTTTTAAAAATCTGTTCTAACATCTTTCCAGGCATTGCTAGCAGCTTGATTTATAGGCACTTTAACCCTCCTTTCCTTCTTTTCAAAAATGTGCCATCTTCTAGTCATTTGGCATTCTCTGGGAGTTGTTAAAGATAATGGACAGACATTTGGACAGCACATCAACAAGTTTCTTTAGTGGCTTAGGATGCAATTCATCTGGCCCTGGAGACTAAAACTCATTCAAAATAAATAGGTATTCCATTAACATGTTTCTATCAGTCTTGAGCTTCAGCCCCATTCTTTGATTCTGCTCTTCACGATTGCCTGGTGGAACAAATACATCCTGATGGGAGAATACAGAATCAAAATAGAAGCTAAGTAGTTCTGCCTTTTCTATGATTCAGAATTTTGACAGTCCTCTTCATTAATTTGTTCTTGCCCTCTTTTAAGAGGGTCTAAATTAAAGGCCATCACTGCATTTGATGGTAGCAAATTCCACCTTTTAAAATGCATTGTGTAAAGAAATAATTCCTTTTATCAGTCCTGTATCTCTCTGCATTTAGTTCTATTAGAGCGCTAGCATTGTGCAGATGGGAGAAAACATATCTTTATACACATTTATCTATCTTCTCTATGCTGAGTTACAGGCAGCTTGGGAAAGCATTTCCTGCATTTAATGAAGTGGATTTTAGCTGCTGAAAGCTCTAGCCATAATTATTTTGTTAGCCTTTAAGGTGCCACAATATTTTTTAGCATTCTGTCTGCAAGTGGATTGCCTCTGGACCTGATTAAGCGTAGCTTTCTTTTCCTTATTTCTTGAAATAGGGAGCAAATGGCAAACTGAAGATAGTGAAGCAAATGGGCAGCTGAAAAGTTACTGAATGCAAGGGGCGGTCAGGAGATACCTGAACACATCTCTTTTGAGTGCTTATCGGAAGAAATAGGCGTGTGATGAACTGGCGTGAGTAGCATTTATAGTCACACGTTAAACTTGTTTATACAGAAGTCCCACTGAGTTCTGTTGGAATTTCCTACCCAACCACTTCTGCTAAGATTGTTGTCTTCTTTGGTGTTTCATGTGGACCACTGATGTAAAGTTTTCAAAAGATTTATCTCTGTTGCTTCAATTTTTCATGGAATTAATTTGCAAGAAAAGGCATATGTGCTCGTGGTTCAGAGCTAACAAGCCTTTCTCTTATGAAGTGTTAAACTAGAAATAGAAAGCTTTTTCCAAAATCAGAAAAGCCAGACTGGCAGCATTTGAAATGAAAACTGCTAGATACTTGTTCTAACTACAGTGGTTTCCACCAAGGTCCTCTGTTCCCGCAGGAACAGAGGTTTAATCCTATTGGTTGAAGGGTCTGACAGCTCCCTATAAAAGGGCTACTGTCAGATTCAACCTTCGCTGGATTGTTCTCACTTGTTGTACTTAATAAAGAGTTGTTGTTACCATTAAGCCTGTGTATGCCTATCCATTACCCGATCTAACACTGACGATGAAGGTGGGATTGGAAGGCAACTAGGCAAACCGAAAAGAGCATAGCATTCCAGCAAGTACATCCAACCCGGAGCTCAGCGCAGCTTCAAGCAGCCATTTTTGAGCGGCAAACTCAAAACGCCCTCTGAACACAAAATGGCCATGCACGCCCCACCGACTCCGTATGACCCAGTCACCGAGCACTGAGACTCATACATGCTACAATTTGACTCTTTCCTCGAGGCAAACGACTTCATGGGCCTTTCTGAAGGCCACAAGAAGAACATGTTCCTTGGGTACTGTGGCCGGGAAGTGTTCGATACAGCGAAAGACTTCTCTGAGCCGACACCGCAACAATCAGTCGCCTGGTCCATGCTTCAGTAGATGCTAAGGACTCATTATGCGCCGGCACATTCGCCGGCATGAGTTTAACATCAGGAACCAGAAAGAGGGCGAGTCGATTAACGAGTACGTTGCGGTGCTCCACAAGGCTACAGCGTACTGCGAATTCCGAGACCTGGACAAACTGATTCTGGACCGCATAATTTGCAGCGTACGGGACATTAACCTACAGAGGAGGTTACTCGCTAAATCTAACCTCACTCTACAGATCGCCTTGGATGAAGCCAGGGAATCCAAATTAGCCATCCAAATTAGCCATTTGACTCTGCAGTGCCAAAGCGCTTCACAAGACATGCGGAAGAGTACATGCATACATCATGAGGCTGCAGAGCCCGAGAGCTCAGAAGAAGATGACAGCTGCCACATGTGCAGTAGCTGTGCCCAGCCGGCACGCAAATTCAAATCACGTCTCCCGCCTTGCATAGCTGCGGAGGAGATCATACCAGATCGGCTTGCCGTTTCCGCGACGCAACCTGCCAGCGCTGCGAGCGAAAGGGGCACATCGCCAAGGTGTGCTGGAGTGAATTCCCTGACACTGCTGGCAGCCTAGAAATGCACCAAACCGCCAACAGAGGCCCAACCAAGGAGCCTGGCAGAAACCACCACAGCGCTCAGAGGGCGACAATAGAGTCACCTACCACACGTCAAGCGGCCAGGTCCACACCAAGCGGCCCAAAAAGCTGAAGGTCACAGTCCTCATCGAGGACTCTCCATGTGAGATGGAGATCGACACCGGGTCATCACTGACCATCATATCGTGGTCTACCCTATTCCTAGCCTAAAGAAGCAGCATCTTTGCACCCCTGACATCCGCCTATGCAATTACCAGGGGAACCGGGTCCCCATCGTGGGCCAAGGCACCTTCCAGGTGAAGTTCAAGCAGTTCAGCAGGAAACTCCCAGTGACAGTGCTCAGCGGCAACCTGCATAGCCTCCTAGGGCTAGATTGGTTCCAAGCCCTGGGCCTAGAGGTGACCGGTATTAACGCCTTGAAAGACAACGGCGCTGAAGCCATCTTTAAGGAGTTTGAGGATGTCTTCGGCACCGGTCTGGGTAAGTATGTGGGGACTCCAATTTCCTTTAGTTTGGACCCCAACATAGCCCCAATAAAGCTAAAGCCCAGGAGAGTACCTTTTACTCTCTGCCCCAAAATTGGCAGGGAAATTGACAAGCTCATAGGCCAGGGAATCCTAGAGCTGGTTGATCACGCATGCTGGGAGACCCCATAGTGACACCTGTCAAATCTGACGGGTCTGTCCCCATCTGCACAGACTATAAGTGCACAATAAATAAAGTGCTACAACAGAGCGCTTACCCTGTACCCATTGTACAGCACCTCCTTCATTCATTAGGCCCCAGAAATTTTTTTGCTAAATTGGACATGGCACAGGCATATCAACAATTGCCTATAGATGGTGCTACGGCAGAGGCCCAAACCATTGTGATGCACAGGGGTGCATTTTAATGTCACCACCTGCAATTCGGCGTTAGTATTGCCCCTGGACTGTTCCAAAGCGTCATGGAATGGCTTTTGCAGGGGATTCCAGGAGTCGTCCCCTATTTTGACGACATCTTGATATTGGCTGCAAATGAAGCGCAACTTTTAAAACGTGTACGAACAGTTTTGGCTTGAATTAGAGACAAAGGCCTCCATCTCAAAAAAGAGAAATGCCAAATTAATGTGCCAAGTGTTGAATTCCTAGGGTACCTAATCGATGGCTCTGGGATTCACCCGACCACACAAAAAAAAATCAAAGCAATTCAGGACACCCCCATACCTCGCAATCAAACCGAGCTGCAGGCATTCCTCGGGCTCCTTAATTTCTACAGCGTCTTTCTTAAACAGAAAGCCACCATTGCTGAGCCCTTACACCGTCTCCTGGCTAAGAACGTGAAGTGATCCTGGGGCAAAGCCGAGGCTGCCACATTTGCCGTGGTAAAACGACTCCTATCTGTGGATTCCTTCCTGGTACAGTACAGCCAGACCCTGCTGTTGGTGCTGACCTGTGACGCTTCCCCATTCGGCGTCGGCGTCATCCTCAGCCACCACATGTGCAACAGAACTGAAGCCCCTATTGCATTTTACTCCAGGACCTTGTCCGCCACAGAGCAGAACTACAGCCAGCGAGGTTTTGGCTGCAGTGCCCGGCGTAAAGAGGTTCCATGAGTATCTTTATGGCTGGGACTTCGAACTGGTTATGGACCACAAGCCGTTGTTGGGCTTACTGGCTGGGGACCAACCTACCCCAGTGTCATTATCACCCCGCATGACCAGATGGACCATTTTCCTAGCTGCTTACTCCTACCGTCTCATCCACCAACCAGGCTCCACTTTGCCACACAGTGATACTCTCAGCCGCTGCCCGCTGCCTGAATTTCTCGCTGACCGTACCCCCGAGACACCAGTCCTCCTCATTGACTGCCTTGAGACTGGGCCTGCCTCATCCAGTGACGTTGCCCGTCACTCTGCAAAGGACTCCACCATCAAGCAAATTTTGAACTGGGTGTGGAGGGGATGGCCCGAGGGGCCTGTTGGGGTTGATTTCAAAATGTATTTTGCCAAATGTGATGAGTTATTGGTTGTAAATGTCTGTTTACTGTGGGGGGACCGGGTTGTTGTTCCACCCAAACTGCGCATTGCAGTATTAGAGGCTTTACACGTAGGGCATCCTGGAATTGTCAGGGTGAAGTCTTTGGGTAGGAGTTACGTGAGGTGGCCTAACATGGACAGGGAGATAGAAGAATGGGTGGCTACCTGCACAACGTGCCATGAGTTCAGACCAGCTCCCCCAGAGGTGCCCACTAAGGAGTGGGAGCGACCTCAAGCACCATGGTCTAGGGTGCACATTGATTTTGCTGGCCCAATTCATGGCAAGACATTTCTCATAGTTGTGGACGCCTACTCGAAATGGTTAGAGGTAGTCCTGATGACTTCCACTATGGCAGAAGCGGTCATCAAGGTGCTACGGACTTTTCTCCACGCACAGCCTGCCCGACGTCTTGTTCTCTGACAACAGGCCCCAATTCACAGCCATACAATTTGAGACCTTCCTAGCAGCTCAGGGAATCAGGCATGCCCTGGTCACGCCATTCCATCTGGCCTCCAATGGTCAAGCGGAGAGAATGGTGAGATCTGCAAAAAAGGCCCTCTCTAGGGTGGGCCCAGGAGATTGGCAAACACGAGTTGACCACTATTTGCTAATTCAGCACATCACACCCAGTGCCACTACAGGGAGAAGCCCCTCTGAGCTTCACATGGGTTGCCAGGTAAGGTCCCATTTAGACTGGCTACACCCCAATTATTCTGCCTCATTGCCCCCAGACTCCACAAGAAAGATTTGGACATTTAGCGTAGGGCATTCGGTATATGCCCACAACTACGCCGGGGGAACTATGTGGATTCCTGCCACAGTGATAGGCATCACCGGCCCTTGTCTTACCTCCTAGAGCTCGTGGTTGGTAAGAATTGGAGAAGGGATATTGACCAACTCCGTGGCTGCCTCTCTAACTCCAATCTTAGATAACCAGAGGTAACTCCTGCACGAGTTAGCCAAAGGCCTACCCAAACTGAGCAAACATTCACTCCTTCCATGGCCAGCTCAAGCCCAAGTATATCGGGAAACTTATCTGGTTTTGTTGCAGGCAACAAAGCTCTAGAAGCTCCACCCAGGGCATGTGAAAGGTTCCAGGAACTTCCACCAAGCGGAGCTGCGGAGCAAACAGGTCCGTCCGACCTATCCAAGGAAATCCCTCCTACTGAACTGCGCAGGTCAAAAACCTGCCTACTTGCGTGACTACGTAACTAGTAGGATTGTTCCATCTGTTCCGGCGGGAACAGAGGTTTAATCCTATTGGTCGAAGGGTCTGACAGCTCCCTATAAAAGGGCTGCTGTCAGACTCAACCTTCGCTGGATTGTTCTCACTTGTTGTACTTAATAAAGAACTGTTGTTACCGTTAAGCCTGTGTGTGCCTATCTATTACCCAATCTAACAAGAACAGCTGCATTTAAGTGCATTGTTTGTAATTAGAGCGAGAACAAAAGTTGCAAAAAGAAAAAAGTGTTGTCCTAGCTTATGCTTTAGCAAAACAAGACTGCAAAAAAATGATTTGCTCCAAAGTATCAAAGCTAGCTTTGTACTTCTTCTCCCCCCTCCCTAAACTCTTGGCAACATATGGAAATTAATCATATTCTCATAGGATCAAAGACTGCATTAGCTTATCTAAATAAAAGGACTTGCTAGACAAATCTCTGTGTATTTTAATTTTCTTAAAATGTATGTGTTGGGTGGCTAAGTAGGAGGGGCAATGTGTGCCATCCAAGCCCCTTAGGTGCTGTAGAATATGATAGAAATTGAGCAAGCGTTGTGTTGTGGCCCGCCAGCAGCCAGAGGAACTGGCAGCAGATTCGGACAGTAAGGAGGTTGGGGAGGAACATGGGTCAGTCCTGGAGTTTGGGGAAGGCTCTGATGAGGGCTCTGTGTCGGAGGCAGAGAGAGGGCCAGAGCCATATGCCAGTTATCAGGTGCCTTCAGAGTCAGACATCAGTGAGGCAGATGAACAGCTGGAGCCTGTTCCCAGTGTGTGCATGCACAGAGTTGCCAGACCAAGGGAACAGCTAAGGAACAGGGGTCAACCTGGCAGTAAGGCCACAGGTGGACAATGAATGGCCTCTCCCAGAGGAAATAAAAGAGGAGCGAAAGGGGAGTGGAGTTTGCAGGAGACAATTAGTTCGCTTAATTGGTTCATGACTCTCTGAGACTCCTTGCCAAATTTTGCAGATATCGGCCTGGCTGCTCTCTACGCCAGATAAGATCTGTGACTGTAAATCCTCCCTTGAAAGACTTTGCTGGATGTGAATGAGCAGAATTCACAGTAGATTAATAAAAGGGGGTTTTTGTCGGGACAAGGAGTTTGCTTCATGCTCTTGGGAAGCCTAGGTCAAAACACTTTGGTTCAAAAACTGGTGAAGCTGGTACAGTGGCTTCACTGTTGTTAGAAAAGGTCAAAGCTTCCTTCCCTCAACTAAACTCCTCCAAACATGCCCAACTCCAATCAGCATTTCCCTGTAGGCAGAGGACAGGTTGCAATCCATACAGATGTGCCAATGGCTGCCCTTTGGATGAGGATGCGGCATCGAATTGATGTTTGACTTGAGCAGCAAAATATCTTGGCGCGAACCTGAACACGATATGTGCTGACAGCAGTAGCAATAGCACTTAGACTTATATACCACTTCATAGTGCTTTTAGAGCCCTCTCTAAGAGGTCTACAGAGTCAGCATGTTGCTCCCAACAATCTGGGTCCTCATTTTACTGACCTCAGAAAGATGGAAGGCTGAGCCAATTTTGAGCCAGTCAGAATCAAACTCCTGGCAGTGAGTAGAGTTAGCCTGCAATACTGTATTCTAACCATTGCGCCACCATGGCTCTTATCACCATCACAATTCTGTTTATTCATATCCAAAGTAAAGTCAAAAGTGCTATTAGCCCTCTTTTCAATGCTAAGAGTGCTTTGAGGAGAAAACAGGATGAAGGGTTAGTGAAGCTAAGCATCTCCAACATTTGGCAAGATGGAATGTCTAAGAGACTTTGGGAAAGGAAGGACCACTTCAAAGACAATACAATCCAGCAAAAGGGGGACTGTGAGAATGAGACCCAAAACACATGTACTTTACTTACATTAGGGATGAGCTGTGTGTTGCTTTTTAATAGACACACAATATCCTATCAGCAAGAAATATCTTCCCAAGTGTGTCTTATTTCCTGAGTTTGCCAGGGCTCGACATCTTTCACCATGAACATACAGAATTTACTTTTCCTAAACTCCATCCACAAAAGACTAATCAAAACTATTCTTCTATTATGTGCTACCTAGAGTCACCTTGGGTGAGAGGGGCAGCTGCAATATATACATTTAAGTATATACATTTAAGAAGAGATTGGATAACCATTTATCTGAAGAGGTGTAGGGTATCCTGCCTAAACAGGGGATTGGACTAGAAGACCTCCGGGGTCCCTTCCAACTCTGTTATTCTATTCTATTTGATTAGCAAATAAAATAAATAAATAAAAATATCGTTAATTGGTTTTCATCCTAAGAGGTCTTTATACCCCTGAAGTCAATGGTGCATATCATCCCTTCACACGCATACCTTTACAGTGTTATGTATATATGTATCTTCTCAAAATATAACCTATAAAGTTAGTGAGAATCACTCCCATGTAAGTATGTTTAAGATAACAGCCTAAATCACTCAGTCACTATGAAGTTGTAAAGTTTGCCAGAGAGGTAGCATTTATTTACTTTTTCTGGTAATTGAGTTGGATCGGAGACCCAGGGAAGAGTGCACAATTGCAAGTGTGTCATATTAAGGGCCTAAAGTGTCAGCTCTCTAGAACTCAGATCACTTCTATTGCCCTGAATTAATTCTCATCTTGATTTTATGGTCTTGTACTTTCTGCACTCTCCCACCTTTAGATATCATGGGTTAAGTCAGTCCTACTGCCTTACAAGAGCTCGTTTTGCTGAGTAAGATGGTTCTAGACATTTGCTCAATGAAATGTAACAAATATAATAGACAAATCTGAAAAACTATAATGATTATGAGACTACCAGTAACAAATGCAAACACTCTTTCAAGTATTTGTGGGGCCTTCCTTTTAATACAGGCAGAAGTCCATTTATATATAATGCATACCATTTGATTAATGTACGCTTCATCTTTCCACTCCAGTGGGTAGTCCAGGTGGCTAACAAGTTTTTGTTTTAAGCAAAGCAATATAAATGCATAAATTAAACTTCAGTAGATACTATTTTAGAGAACAATGAAGAGAAGGGTCTCTTCTAACTGCAAAAATGCAGAGCCTTGAAGACTGTCTGGATGATGCTGGACTGAGAGGTTTATCCAAACTGCCTACCTACCTCATAGCTGGCCAAAGCTGCTCTTGCCAATCAAGGCAGGCTTTGAAGGAGGCTTTAATTGATTAGTCCAATCTAAACAGTTAAAAGCTAAAGCGGAACACTGATCCTGCTTTGATGTCTCCATTAAGAGTCTCAGATTAACCAACATGTACAGCCATTCATCCTTGTTAGCTTTAGGGATGGAGGGGTGGGGGGAGGGACACAGCAGTAGAGAAGAGAAGACCAAAAGACGAATTTAGTCCGGGTAAAAGCCTGCTTTTTTTCTTCCATTCTTTCTCTCTCCCCCTAACAACGCACACACATCTTACCTCCCTTGCTCATTGTGCCACCTAGGCAGATTGTTTTAGGAATAGATGATTTGCTTTGATTCTAGAGACTTCGAAATCAGGGCCAAGTGCCCTTCATAGAGAGACATTTCAGCCAGATGCAAACAGGCGGACTCTTTCCCCTGTGAGCCTGCCTGTTCTGGAGCTGCCAAATCCTGGCAGAATTACTTTATCAAGGCTGAGCTTGTACTTGCTACAGAAAGAGACTGTCACACATGCATAAAGCCAGTCCCATGGGCCCACTAAGATGAAGATATTGCTTACTCAGCTTTGGTTTTATCCCTTCAGATCCCATCCTTTCAGTTCCCTCTATGCGAAATGTCATCTGCAAACTGTTTTTCCATGTCCTGCTTTGATTAATTTCTTTGATCCCAAGTTGGACTAGAGCTTCTCCATCTGGTTATTTTTCCATGGAGAAGCGTATCTTGTGTATGTGCTGCATTCATTCTATGAAAGACAATATTTCTCAACCTTTAAGATGTGTCGACTTCAACTCCCAGAATTTCCTTGCCAGAAGAACAAGGTCTCTGAGGATTGGATACACTAGCTGTGAAGAAGTTCTGTCTAAAGTACAAAATTCTCTGCAAAAAGCTCGTAAACACTAGAGTCACCCTGAAGCTATGAAATTCAGTATCCAAAGAAAAGCCCATTTCAGTTCAAATTACAGACACACACAAAAAAACCTTAGACACATTTGTTTTTGTTCTGAATTTATGTTACAATCAAGTCTGCAATTGCTCTAAAGACCCTGCTAGCAAGATCTGAGTAGTGATGAGCAATAAAGAAAGAGCTAGGATTTGCACTGGGTAACCAAGCAGGGCAGGAGACAACTGAGATCACTAGTTGGCTGTTGCCAAGATTTCACTAGCAATCTTCTTCCCCTTTCTCATCTAATATTGCTCAACAGATACAACCACCTGGCCTGGAAAATGAGAGGGATGAAATGCCAGCATACCTGGAGGGCAGCAAGTTAAGAAGATTGGGATAGAGTGCAAGATGATAGAACACCGAATGGCCTATGTTATCTTCAGATGCAGAGATGAGAGTGGGAGAACCAAATAACCGAATGCTCCCAGAATGTAAGATCTCCTGTCAAATAGAAAGATAGAACAAGGAGGTGGAACCCTTCACTCCAGGATGCATATTTTCTATCTACAGGGAGTGTTTTGCCATAGTCCTAGTTGTTTGATAGGGAAACATCAAAGAATAGCTCCTTGGAAGTCTAAAAGAACACTGTCAATTCTATTACTCATTCTGCTATTGGCTGCAAATTAACAGTATTGTATTGTCCTGTTTCTATATTTCTTTCAGTACAGATAGTCCTGCCTTAGCGATCACAATTGGGACTGGTCATTAAGTAGAGCAACCACTAAGTGAAACCCCAACTGTGCTAATGAACTTACGCCAGTTTGCTTTGCTTTACAGACATGCAAAGGCTTGGTCACAAAATTAGTTTTTCACCACTTTCATAACTATAAAGAGTTGCTGTGCGAGGCAGGTCTCCAAGTGAGGACTAGTTATATGGTCAGTATATAAATGGAGGAGAATTGTGTCAACTGGCTACATCTCCTAATGTCCATGGATTTAACATAGATTGTATTCCAAAATGTCTGGGTTTTGCACATGTAGAGACTCCTTTTGCAGGCTCTGTAAAATGTCAGGCTTCCCTTAGTTGATGCTACAACTTAAAGATGAACAGGATACCAATTTCTAATAGGTCAGTTCATTGCAAGGCAAGGAAAGCCATTAAGGAAGGAGACCAGTGGCTGCTAGGCATAACATAGAAGACTTGATTTAGTTCTTTTCTCAGTGTAATGGGCTCTTGGAGCCCCATTTTTGGGCAGAAGAATAGCTTGGTATCTATCTCTTGTTATTGGAATACACTTGTCTGATTTCAAGCTGCCGTTTCTGATATTGCCAGACCCAGCTCTCTCAAGTCAACATCTTTAACTAAATAGTCTTAGGATTCATATATTGAACTAAACCATAAACATACTTTACTTGTTTGCAGTCCCCGGTGTTTTAAACTGGATTGTAACTTGTACATTTCATAGAGCAATCAGACTCTGGATCAACCAGTATAGAGAAGAAAATTAATCTCTTCAGCATCTTACATGGCCTTGGGAAGATTTATCTTCTGAAACTTATTTGTTTTCAAACTGGGAGAAATTATGTGTTGGCACAGAACCTTGGCCGTGAAAGGAAGACTCTTCTTCCAGTTCAAATGCTAGTATTAGAAGAGGAATTCTCTTAGGATCTCAATCATTATTACTCCCTCCTCAAATAGATGCCATTCCTGTTTTTAATTATCTTCAGATTGAATAAAAAGATTTGTAGCATTTCACGGCTTAACAATTGCATCAAACGATCCATGGCAGCTAGTTATTATGGCTAAATTGTACCTCCAAGGGCAGAGGCAATATTCTTCTTAAGTATACTTCTGTTTGGGTAGAGCTAGAGAAAGGGCTGTCCCACTTGGGACCCTCCCAGGAGCATCTAGCTATCCAAGGTTGGAGACTAAGGTGGTAAGACTATGCAAACTGCAGAAAACATCAAAATTGGTATTCGCTCCCTGAGGGGTGAACACAGCACCTTGTTGAAGCCCAGGAGAAAAAAAAACAACAAAAAAGAACCGCAGGCTATTCGAATGAAGCATGAGTTGGGACTTACCATTTTTCAGGGCAGGAATGAGGAAAATGTCAATAATCACCTGCCAGCTAGTAGAGAGCATGAGAATCAGAAAGTGGAGTGTCTGATAAGCCAAGAAAAAAAAAGCCAAGTTTAAATCCAAGAGGATAGAAGGTAAATGCAGCCTTCCTTAGCAGGAAGCAGGAATAGGGGTGAGGCAAGAATTCCCACTATAGGCCTGCAATCCCCCACAGAAATCCAAAAGGAGAACCATTTTTACCTCAGTTTTAAGTTAATTACCCAAAAATAAAGTAACTCAACTGTCTATGACAGTGATAATGAAACTTTTCGGCACCAAATGCCGAAAAGGTTGGGTGGAAACGTCGCACTCATGCACGCACTCTTGTTGGGGCGAGCTCCGGAGAAGCCAAAGTTCTGGGTTCTGATGCGCATGCACACCCAACAATCAGCTGGCCGCTGCGCATGCGCATACCAGTTTTCGGGACTGTCGTGCACGCAAAGGACAGCTGATCATCATGCAGGCCAGACAGTAGTGGGTTCAGGATTCCGTTCCAACCGATATGGTTGGAACGGCCTCGGCGTCACCCACATGGATGCGTGCAGCGCACACATGCATCGTACTTGCCTGAGACCCTTCCGCAAGCCTCCGTGACACTCCAGCTGCTCGGTGGAGCGTCGCACAGGCGCTGTATGCGCCATGCACGTGCATGGAAGCGCCAAAGGCTTAAAGGAGAGGTAAGGAGCTCGGGCGGGCACGTGGGCCCTCTGGAGCACTGTACCGGAACAGTACCTGGTGCTCTGGGCAGGCTCCGGTATACCCGTACTGCCTGCAACTCACCACTGATGCCAGAAACCCAGAAGACAAACATGCAAGGCCAAGTGTGCCAGGCGACATAGCTTCACGTGCCATTTTGGGCACGTGTGCCATAGGTTTACCATGGGACTATGAGATTAAGCCAGTAAACACCTGGAGGAAAGCTCTTATTGGCAATGAAATAAGCAGTGTTTGGGTTTTCCTAACCACAGATCACCACCACACTGAACTGAAAAAAAGGTCAGGGCAGATTTATGGATGAAAGGAGCTCAGGAGATAGAATTTGCATGGAAAAATTGGCCAAAGGAGAGAATCAGTGACAGATGAGTCATGAATGAATCTCTATATAGTTCCCAAGTTGGAGTATATATATATCTAAAAGATTTTACAGTGCCCCCAACACTTAAATAAATGTTTATGATTATGTCTTTTACCTCCATGTGCGCTTCTCTGTCATGTTAATGAAAATAATTCCCAAGACCTGAACGCCTAACCCATAATTCCATTTTCCTTCCATTTGCTAAAATTAATGCATTCCCCGCCCCCCCCCCCGTGGGCCATTAATTAAGCATTAAGATATGAGGATTGGTTGGCTAAAATTCAAAACATTGTTTCTTAGGCTCTGTACAGAGGCATCCTGAGGCTGTAATAGTTGTCATTCAATTTAGAAAAAGAAGGCAAAGAAACTTCAATCTCAGAATGCCAGCCGACAGCACTTCTGATGTGACAATAAAGAAATGAGCACTTTTTTTCAACCAATAAATAGTTCTATTCAAAATCCACCTTCTTCTGGGGATTTTGAATGAATTCTAAGTTTTTAGCCTCCTAATTTTTAAAACAAGAACTTCTGATTGAGTCTGCATAACTTGTGAATTTAACTTGTCAAGAGGTTGGCGGGATCTTGATCTACAACAGGCCTACTATGGCCAACACAAATATGTAAAACCAAAATAGTTTATATCCATGTCATCTTTTAAGTGGCTGGCCTTCTTTTGCTTAGTTTTCCTGTTTATCCTGTTAAACTTCTTATAAAATAATCTATTTCGGGTAAGGTGACCAACTTTTTTACAATGAAAAGGAGGACAAATAAATTGGAAAAAATATATCATAAATAAAAGAAATATTTTATTCATTGCAACAATAATGCACCAAAATATGATATATACATAATAAAAACATTTGCAACATTTTATAATTATGCTTACATGCCTGTTAATTATTATTTAAATGAGTACTTTTTCATTGAATTAATATTTTTTGTCAATTTTTTTTGTCAATGTATCATCTTCTAACAATATATTGGAAATATCTGAGCAAGAAATATCCTTCATATTGAATTTTACGGCAAGTGCTGCAGCTAGAGTATCAACATTCAATCTCGATTTCTCACTTGTCGAAAAATCATTGGCAATTGAAAAAAACTCTTTCAACTGCTGCATTAGTTCCAGGGCAGCACAACGTAAATTGAACAAGTATAACTAAATTTTCACATGGAATATGTTCATTTTTGAAATGGCTGAAAATATCCACCCGTCTTTTATCAATTTCAACATGTTGATTTTCCCATTGTATTAATTTTTCAGAATTTAAATATACATTCAGTCTTCTAATTTCTTCAAAGAGACAATTGTCATCTATTTTAATGTCTAGCATTTCTTTAGATAAAAATTCAACACAAGATTCAATATCTGTTCAATATACTTGCGATGAAGTAAAAAAACACCATTAAAAACTGTTTAATAAAACGTGAATTGTACTTACCTCTGTATAATTGAATATTCACTGAGAAAGAAATAATTACCGTGAGTCATTCAATTGCCGACATGCCGAGAGTCATGTGCCGTGTTGTGTTTCGGTAAGAAGTAAACAAAGCCACTTGCACGCGGCGCTCTCTCTCAAGGTCTCCCGTGCGGAGTGCATGCATCTCATAATCGCGTCTTATACCGCACTATACCGAGTCTTGACGAATTGTCATGTCAAATACAAATACGTCACATAACGCGCAACAGATTAGTCTTCAAATATCGAAAAGGAGGACATGTAGGAGGACACTTTTCGAGGGAGGACAGAACTTACAAAAGAAGGACTGTCCTCCCTAAAGGAGGACGGTTGGTCACCTTAATTTCGGGGTACCAGAAAAGGATGGCAAAATTCAAGGTGACCATTAGATGGCAGCAAAGTCAAAAACCTACAGAAGAATCAGATATTTCTGACCTCTAGTGATTCTTGTGATTTTTGCAGTTCAGATCTAGATGCCACTAGGGCAGAGGTGTCAAACTCATGTCATCACGGTGGTGTGACATGACATACCGGGACTTTTCCCCCTTTCACTACACCGAGCGTGGGCGTTCAGCATCCAGCCTGAGAGTTGGGAGTTTGACAGTCCTGCCTTAGGGCTTTTGTTTCTGCCGCTGATCTCCTAGTTTCTGATATCTGGAGACAGCACTATGCTGACATGATCACACAGTACTGGGATTAGCTAGAAAACATTTTATTACTTTTCTTGGAAACCCACCCATATCTTTCCTTTTCATCTCTGCAGCTTGATATATATATATATGGCTTCATTGCAAATAGCTTGATATTCAAATTCAGAAATTCTCTAACCCTGTGAGCACAGAAAAGTTTTTGCTCTTGTAACCGGGAGGGAAACTTTTCACGCAAATCTGTTTTCCCCCCCTTCACTGCAATCTTCCTGCTCTCTTGTGTTTATGGCTGGCTGTACATTGCTCAAGAAGTACATAGGCTCCTGGGCAGCATGCATTGGCTGGTCTTTGGTCACAGTTGGCTTTCATTTTACCTTTATTTCAGCTGGCTGGTTGCTTAAACTACAAAGGACTCTCTCTAATTAGTCCATCTGTTACCTATGTGAGTTCACTTGGCCTGGTTTTATTGAGCATTCTCCTTATTACAACACTTCTTGGGCTCATCTGGCACCTAGTTTCCTGGAAAGAAGTGGAGTTATTACCCCCTCTTCAGCAAGAGGATTTACAGTGAAACTAAACTGGCTATAGACTTAAGACCCCAGGTGATAGCAAGAGCCTCTCCACTGCACCTGCATTGGGAACGTCTTGAAGTGGGGAGACATTAAAAACTCTAAGTGATATTGATGCCTTCAGATGACCATGCTAACTGGGGAGCTGATGTTCAACAACATCTGGATGACCTATACATCTTTTTTGCTTAACTCTAAAGTAGAATACCACATGCACTTTTCAATCTGAAGCAGACAATAAATATACAAAACGAACAAGTATCAAACCCTTTTTTCCTTGTTTCTCTCATCCTCATCCCTCATAGTTCTGTTGTTCTAAATTCAATGCTTTCCTCCTCCTCTTTGTCCAAGTTGTTGACCGTATCCTTTTGATTCTTCTTTCAAACTTCACTCAAGTTTTCTATGCTTGATGACATTATTCTGTTTGTACATATTACCTTCATCCACACTTTCCCTTTCCCTTCCTCCAATTGTATTATTATTAGTAGTATTAGTATTATTAGTATAATTATCATTATTGTAAACTGCTTCGAATAAGAACCTGCTGTTTTTTAGTTTTCTGTTTTTGTTTAGTTTTGTTTTAAATGCTTTTAAAAAAACATTTTATAAACTTCCAACAGTCATTAGGAATCAATAATTTTTATTGCAATTTAAAATTACAACAAAAAAACTAATACAAACGAGGGAAAATATAAACAAGAAAAAATCAAAAGTGCAAGAAGAGGGGGAAAGGGGAGAGGGGAAAAAGGGGGAAATATGTAAAAAAATTGAAAGGTTTAGAAAGAAATAATTTTCCCTTTCATCAAGACAAGCGCACACATTTTCATTAGCTTAACATGTCCTCTAATATTTAAACCAACTTCACTTCATCCATATCTCATCTTTTATCTATTGGCAAATATGCAAACCATATTGCAATCTTAATCAGCAAAAGTGTGTGTGTGTGTGTGTTAAACAAGTAAATTAATTTCATAATTCTTTCCTGTAATTTACACAATATCTTATCACTTTCTCTAAAACTCATCTTTCCATGTCTTATTCTCATATCTGTAAACAAATCTTTAAAACCTCCTCATTTAAACTTAATCAAGAACAATTCCATTAAGAGGCACTAGAATCACTAAATTGAAAATATTAATCCTTAATCCTTTCAAACTACATGCCACAAATTAATTTATCATCTTCTCTTGCTCTCCTCTCAATTATTTCACTTTTTGTAAAAAACAAAAAAAAACAAAATTCTTTTCTTCCCATATCTTATCCATAAATATTTTTTAAAAGCCTTTTTATTCAGCCCTACCAAAGAAAAACCCTTAGAAAAGTGAGGATCATATACAGTTCAACCTTGAACAGAAAGGCCCATTTTGAAAACCTTAGTTTTAGTTTTAAGGGTCTTGATTATTCCTTTTTAGGTAATGTCTGCAAAGCTGATTTCCTCTCTCTTTTGCTTTTCTCATGGATTCTTTCAAAGGTACAACACACAGCTTGTGTAAATCCAAAGGAAGAAAATTGTCCAAATCATTTTCCTGAGTTAAGATCTATGTGTCCAAGTCATTCCTCTAGTTTATTATTTATGTGTCCTTTTTAACTACTGAAAATCATCCAGCTTCCTTTGCTGATCTTATGCAACATATTTGTCAATATCATTCTTATATCCTGTCAATTTTAAATCCATATCCAAATAGTCTAATTTTCAGCTAAGAAATCTCTTCTTTTAAGCCCATTTTTATTGCATCCAACAGTCTAAATAGTAAGTCCTGGGTACATTGCTGCCAAGTATCCTTACATTCTTCCAGAGTTAAAATATTTTTCTCCATTCTGTATTAGTGAGAGTTCTCCTATAATTATAATCTTTAATTCTGGTCGTCTCAAGCAGCTTTCATGGTCTCTTCTGATTACATTTTTCTCTCATCCAGAACGTTTCCCAGGAAGAGATTTTTATACACTTAAAACTCAGAACTTATACATATTTAAATAGTATTTTAAACAAACAACAAGAAATATTCTTATAACTTTTTTTAAAAAAAGACTTGTTTCCAATCAATCTGGCCCCTTAGTCTATTTAAAAACTTTGCAAAATCAACATTCCAATCACACTTTCCGCTGTTTATTTCCAAATTTTTAAAAAAAGGTTTTCTTTAGCACCATCAGTTTTTAAACTTACATAAATCTTTCACTGTGGGTTGGAGGGAAATCACCTTGTGTAATAAAACTTGTCTTTCTGGAGCTTTTTAATGTCCAAAAAGCAATTTATAAGCCATTTCCAATAAAAGTGATTAAGAAAGGAAGTAGGCGAACCTAGTCTCCTTATGAAAGGCTCCAACTGCAGCTTGGTGAAAGCTATTTCTCCCAACTCCCAGAGCTCTAAAACCCACTGGGAGCTGCTACTTTATGGTCCCATCAGAGGGAATACATGTAAGGAATCCCCTGGGTGATCCCAAGTACTCTCCTTCTCCGGAAAGGAATTCAGGGAGTCAGTTCTTTTCACCACTTCCCACTTGATTGTTGGCTCTACTAAAAGCAAAGCAAAGCTGTTTTAGTCTGCCATTTACCCCCCATAGTCAATGTCAATTCTTAGTGACTATATAGATTTCGTCCAAGATGATCTGTGCTCAATCTGACCTTTTATGTCTCTCAATGAGACACTCACTGCTGATCAGACCCAAAGCCAAGAAAAACACAAGGTGATTCTTCCAAGATGAGTTCTTCATTGTTCCATATTTATAGACAAAATCTTTCCAGACTGAGGATCCTACTATCTGCATCCACAATATTCTCTGTGAACCATCAGGCAAGGGCTTTCTTCACCTCCTTCTCTCACATGTAACATCTGGACTGAGTTGCCTCTTACTCCTTTGGATTGCATCCTTTGTCTCCTGGGAATTCACCTCTGCACTAATTCCATCACACTGTTGTCCTTATTCAGACCATCCACCTTGCTGCCAGTCATCCTTGTCTTCTCTTTTTCTTCCTTTTCTTCCACCATTAGAGTTTCTACGGAAATAGAAATCTAAGAAAATAACAGTGGTTCATTTTAAGATCGCCCCAGTGTTTACAATTCTACAATCAAGGTGCAAATCTCTTCTATTTTCTTGGTACAAGCATCCACCCTTCATCCTATCACAGTAGGGCTACCGGGGGTGGGGTGAGAATGAGGATTGGCTTTTGCTACTGCGTAAAGCAGTGATGGTGAGCACTTCATGCGTCTCTGGGCCACAACCAGGAAGAGGAGCTGCCCAGAGGGCATGTGTGTGCCAGAAAATGTACTTCTGGTTTCTGGCGTGTGCATGCGTGCTGGCCAGCAAGTCTTCCAGTTATTGCTGTGCATGCTCACACGCCGATTAGCTGGCCGGCGTACCTGCTCACGCTGGAAAATGGAAGACCAGCTCTTCCAGTTTCCGGTACTGTTGCATGCACAAAGCCAGTTGATCATCATGTGCGCATGTGTGCCGGAAACCCGGAAGAGGAACCACAGCGCCGCATGTGCCAGCCAACACGGCTCCATGTGCCACTTCAGGCACGCGTGCCATAGGTTTGCCATCACGGGCCTAAAGCTTCCTTGCGACTCTCATCTTGGGCTCTTACAGCTACAAGCACCCTCCAAACCTGGCCTGATTTCAGTGGTGCAGTTAGGATGTTTTAGACTTCATGAACTTATGCAGGTTCCCCCTCTTGAGATGATCATTTGTATTATTTTTGCAAATGTTACTGCACTACCAAATTTGCAGGGCAGTCAGCCAGGCCTGTTACATTTTGGATCCCCGCTGCTCATTGTGCTGAGTGATACCATCGGTCTCTGTCCCGAAGGTCTCTTCCAAACCATTCGTCACTGTTGTGTATTAGCATTAAGAGATCTGGCTTGCCTCAGTCCTTCCCTCCACCCGAGTTCTCCCAGATAGAACAGTCACTGGGTCAGCAATGTTGCACAGAGCACTCTTCTAAAATGCTGGATAAGCCGGAAAGCCACCTTTATAAAAAAATATATATCCTCATGTTCTCATATCAGTCAATGACAACCCTAAGTTAAATAGTTCTTCTATCACCTAAGGGCCTGACAATCCTTCAGAAGGAAGAAGTCAGCCATTTTTGTACTGGGAAAATTCTTTTTATAAGTTTATCCCTACTGCCCAATGTGATCTGACCAAGGCTTCCCCCAAAAGCACCAAGCAGATTCCTGGTCCTAACAAAACCCCTTTTATTAAACAAATGTGAATTCCTCCCATTCACATTCATCAACAGTCTGGTAAACAGTCTTTCAAAGGTGAGTTTATGACCAAAGACCTTGGAAAGCTGCCATGTAAATATTTTCCAAAGGCTGTGCTGTGCAAGGAAAGACTTGGCACAGAGTCTCGGAGATTCACGGACAGATCTTCACACTCCTGACACGAACAAACGAACGAATAAACTAATTGTTTCCTACAAAAGCTCACTCCCCTTTTGTTCCTCTTTTAATTCCTATGGGAGGGGCCATTCATCATCCACCTGTGGCTTTACTCCCAAGTTGACCCTGATTTCCTAGCTGTTCTTTTCTTCTTGCAGCTCCAGCTGTTTCTCTGCCTCACTGCTGTCTAGCTTCGAAGGCAGTTAAGAACTGCCAGACGGCCTTGGCCCCATCTCTGCCTCTGATGCAGAGCCCTCGTCTGAGCCTTCCCCAGCCTCCAGGACTGGCCCATGTTCCTCCCCATCCTCCTCACTGTCTGAATATGCTGCCAGTTCTGCTGGCCACTGGTGGGCCACAACAGCACGCCATTGGAATAAGGAACTACCCTTCATTGCTCTAGCAGTTGGAAGGATAGTTAAGTGGAGCTTTGCAAAAGAGCTGCCAAAGGAACAGAATTAACTTGCAGGTGTAAGTGCAATGTTGATATTAGGACCATTAGAATAAATAATTGGAAAAAGCCAGAGTTGATTATTCTCTGAGGCATAAATCTCAGGCAGTGACTCTGCACCAGTTTCTCTTTCTCGGCTTATCTACTGTATGGATAAAGGCAGGAAGCTGGTGGTGTTGTTTATTCATAAATGCAAATGCGTTTACATGTGTACGCATCGCAAAGCAAATATCAGATTAAAGGAAACTTTCATAGAGATGTTCCAAATACATGACACTGTATCTCAACAGCGCGGAAGAAAAGCCGTGCCAAGGACAGCTGCTAAGAATTGGTATGGCGTGCTTTATTTTGCCACAAATCTTTCACGGAAAAGAATATTTCATTCTGGGGACTCCGGCATGCTGCTAGCAGGCACACAGGCTTCCATAAAGCCTTCCCCCAAACGCCTCCCCACCCCCTCCAAATCATAAAGAGTCTGTTTGCTCTGCTCACCAACTTCCCTACTCCCCTTTTCAAGACACGAGGAACAAGTGATTTCAGCCTTGAAAGCAAGAGCTTAGGGAAGAAATGAAAAAGGAGGGAGCTTTTCTGGGCTTGTCCAGCCTGAGACTGAGGCCTGAGCTAAGCCAACATAGATATTGTAATCTAAGTGGTATATTGGGCCCCTGCCCAAGAGTGTGAGAGAGGGAGAGGGAGGGGTGCAGTGGTGGGATCCTCCTGGTTTAACAACCGGTTCGGTGATCAAGTACTCCATGCACGTCACCAGTTTTAACAAAACTTACCTTCCATGTTACTTCTGGGGAGTAACCCAACTGAGGCGTGCTCTGCTGCGTGAATCAGATGAGAGGATATAGTTAAGTAAAGTGCAGGAGCAAGTGGGCGGGCCAATCTGATCGTCGGACCAAACTGGTTCGCTCTCCAGCTGATCGTCGGAGCTACCGGTTCGCCTGAACCAGTCCGAACCAGCTGAATCCTTCCCCTGGAGTGGGGAGGGACAGAGAGAGAGAGAGATCAGTTAGTTAGGTGTAGTGTCAGGCCTGCCATATTCAGCATCCTTCGCTTCGCTGGCATCCTGCCATAAAATGAAAGGGAGGGGGAGGGAATTGAGGAAGTCAGAAATGGGCATGGCAATGAGCAGAAAAAGGGGAGGGGGATGACAAAGTGACAGTAAGCAGAGGTGTCGATCTGGGCTAAACCGGCCGATCAAGGATGAAGCCTGAGAATGGAATGCGAAACTATACACCAAAGAGGCACCAACCTTCAAAACATGTTTCCAAAACATCACAAATAAATGCTGTTGGATACTTACTGATGGGCTGGTCAGAGGAAGGGGAAAAGTGCAATTCTGTGTGGCATTACTCAGATCCAGCTTTGCTTTTGCTGTAACTGCTTGACTTTAGTAAAAGACCCTTTCACTTCAAAGAATGGAGTCGAGGGTCTTTCTTCCCTAAATGTCTAAGTTGGGACAAGCCTGACATCAGGCTGGAAACTGGGAGACCATGAGTTAAACTGCAGGGACTAATGCAGCCAGTCGCCAGGAGACAATAACGATTTGAAGGCACATATATAGGTAGTCCTCGACTTACGACTTCAATTGAGCCCAACATTTCTGTGGCTAAGTGAGACACGTTTATTAAATGAATTTTGCCCCATGTTACGACCTTTCTTGCCACAATTGTTAAGGGAGTCATTGAAGTGGTGACGTTAGTGACAGAGTTCTTAAGTGAATCTGGCTTCCCCGCTGACTTTGCTTGTCAGAAGGTTGCAAAATGTGATCACGTGACCTTGAGACACAGCAATGGTCATAGGTATGAACAGTTAATAAGCATCTGAACTTTGGTCACATGACCATAAGGGGGGTGCCTCAAAGGCAATAACTTTGAAAAACGCTAATAAGCCATTTTTTTCAGTCACTAAATGAACTGTTGTAAGTCAAGGATTACCTGTACATACAGTACATAACACAAAAAAACACTATAGCAAAAAAGCACTATGTCCGGACTTCAACTCCCAGAATTCCCCATGCTGGCTGGGGAATTCTGGGTGTTGAAGTCCAGACATCTTCAAGTGGCCAAGGTTGAGAAACACTGCACTATAAAGATGTCTGGCTAAAATACAGTTAAAAGAGAACAATACACAATGTATAGTCTTATTAAAGTGACTAATATTTGATTACAACGGAAGTGGCCCTTTTCTTAATACTGCCTGTCCAGTTTTAGGCGGTAGCGCTATTTTGGGCAGGATCTCTTAATTTCCCAAGAGGCCAATATGGCTTCTCAAAGTCAAAGAGAAGGTTCTTTATAGCACAGGCTCTGGATGCGATCAGGAGAGCAAACTTGGGCCTCTTATAGCTGTTAGAAAGGCCATCAGAACAGGGAAAGCAGGAGAGCAAAGGAATTACTCCATGGACAGCCAAAGCAGGGGTGAAGAATTGGTAATGGCAACAATAATCGACAGCTTTCCTCAGAGAGAAAAGGAAAGGCAATATATCATGTTTTGCACTAATAGGATTGGTTTGGCTTGACTTGACCTAGCACGTTGGCCGAATCTAACCAGTTGTAGTTTGTTTAATAAAGTATGGCTGAGCAAACTAGCTTGGTGCACGATCTCAGAGAGAGACCACTTTCAAAAGGAAGATATTGCGTAATAGGATATTCATTGGCAAAGAACATCTGGCGAATAGTATAGAACGTAATCATAGATCATTGCTCCCCAAATCTTCATACACAGCACCCAACTAAACATATTCAGATGCACAAGGAGTTTCAAGTCGTTACCTGACAAGCTGCCAAGATAGGAAGCTGATAATTTTCAGACTTTGCCTGTGACAAGCTACAAGTTGGGGATATGCGACGTCTCTGTCTAGTTAAAAAGTCATGCCTAAGATAGGTGTAATAACGTTCTTTCTGATCTGTGGCCATATAAATCGGGATCACTTTTTCTTTCCATCTCATCTTTGAGAACAACCCCAAATCAAAATGTAATCCTTTAGAATGGGGGAGGCAGGCCAGTAATGATAAATCGATGACACGTGTGTTCAGAGATGGCACAGCATGAGGTTTTGGCTGACATACCAGCAGACACAAGTTAGCCATTTTTGGAATTTTTGGCATGCCAATCCCAAAAGGTTCACCACCACTGACTGACTTAGATTTCAATCATCTCTCATTAGCATCATCAGCGGCTTTATGTTGCAAAAATCGCACCATACACCTTGTGCTTACCAATTTGTCTATCTCTACCTTCCCAGTTTTACATCATTTTATACACAGGGCGTTTTGAGCTATTGTAGGAAGTTAGCACCCACCTCTCCTAGAAAATAAAAATATTTTAGGAAATATTAAAAGGACAGAATATTTCCCCCTAAAAGGGAGGCAGAAACTCATCCCCCCCACCTTTGTCAATGAGGAGCCAGAAAAACATGTTTTAGGCAGGAAACAGACTCACTCTTAATAGCTCCCCTCACCTTTGTCAATGGGCCATTAAATGAGTCAGTCTATTCTACATAACAAAGATCTCCCCCCATTCAGCTCCATGGTGATGGGATTAAGGCATGATAGTATTAGCCCATTACCCATCTTACCACAGGGCATCTGGGAACTCAATCAAGCTTGGGACTCAAAAGACACACAACCTACGAATTTAGCTAAGACCCAGGGAGGTGCGGTCAGGGGAGGCAAGGGAGGCAGAGCCTCACCTCTCTTCATGGTAATAATAGTATATAATATTATACACTATATATATATTTATAATATTATAATATTATATACATCCGTCCAGCCGCGCCCAGGAGCTGCGGAGGCAGAAATGTTGTTGGCGCTCCCGGATGACGAAGCCACGAAAGCGACTGGGGGAAGGTTTTCGTCGTTCCCCAGTCGCTTTTGTGGCTTCGTCATCCGGGAGCGCCAACAACATTTCTGCCTCCGCAGCTCCTGGGCGCGGCCAGACGGATGTAGCCAGAGCAACGCCGAGGCGGTCTGGGCAGACGAAAGAGCGAGCAAGTGAGCGGTGGAGGATCAGGCAGCCTGATCCTCGGTCGCTCGCCCACCGGACTGCCTCGGCGCCACTCTGGCTACCTCCGTCCGTCCGTGCCCACAAGCTGCAGAGGCAGAAATGTTGTCGGCGCTCCCGGATGACGAAGCCACGAAAGCGACTGGGGAACGACGAGAACCTTCCTGCCTCTGCTGGACTTTGTGCGCTCCTCGCGACTGCAATATACGTCCAGAAGCGGTTTTTGTGGCTAATGGGGTTTGGGCTTCCAGCCCAACAGCCCCTGCCACTTCTGGACGTCTATTGCAGTCGCAAGGAGCGCGCAAAATCCAGCAGAGGCAGGAAGGTTCTCGTCGTTCCCCAGTCGCTTTCGAGGACTGCGGAGTGCGAGCCGGCGGAGCACGCTCAGGAAGGCGGGGAATGGGATCACGTGTGCTGGAGGCTGAGGCAGCCTCAGCCTCCAGCACACGTGGTCCCATTCCCCGCCTTCCTGATGACGTCACCAGCCTCACGAGCCATAAACCTCACCGCACGTCACTGCTAAGACCCCCTGCCCCTGGGAGTCTGAAAACCAATCAGAATACATTTCTTACACAGGAACAAGAAACAGAGAGGTGAGGCTGAACAGAGAGTATAAAAAAAAACCCAGGAACTCTCAACAAGTCCCTTTTCCCTCTTTTTCTTCTTCACCCAACGTCTTGAAGCGTATGATCCCCCTTTTCTGTTCAGGAGCTCTAAGCCATGTGATCCTGTCCCCCATTAAACCATCTTTCCAAGCAGTCTCCATGTTTCCAGTGTCTTTTTCCCCGTTCGGAACTGAACCCAGAAGGACATTTCTTCCAACACTATCTTGTTATTTAATCAGTACTTTCCTCAGCAAACAATTGGCTAAGGCTCCGCAGCCCTACTGCCAAGAGTGAACATGTTGGGCAAACCTCTTTTTCTCTAACATGATAAAGGATTGCTTTCTCTGGCCATTTGCAGGCTCCTGCGAAATTGAGACAACCTGTTTCCTGGATAGCAATAAAATAAAACGGATCCACCCTGTTGCTTCATTTCCACGGGCCACATTAGACAAGGTAAACGAAGTTTATAATAGTCACTTCTGTTTCTTCATACATCTGCCTGGACTCACAAATTTGAATACACCTTTTTTTTCCTATAACGCCAAAAAGTGTATATAACCACAAATAACAAATCAGACATGGATCTCCCCACCCCTTCCTTCTTAAGTATTCAATAACTGGATAAATAATGAAAGAGGTAAAAAATGCAGAGTGTAATGTCAATAGCATGGTCAGTTTTCAAGTCTCTTTTTCATGTTTGTTTCAGGCACTACTGTGGGCTTTTCCACTCCTTCATTTTTAGTGACACCTGTATTTCAGATGGTAAGTCTTGGAAGTCCAGGGGATTGGAATTGCTCTCATATTCCTCCCTCCTTTTGATATACAGGTCCAGTGAAACCATCCATACTGACCCGATATACTATACTTTCTATGTTCATATATCTTATTTATCTCTTTCTTGACATACCATAAGTAGCAAACCAAGGGAAGGCCAAACTGTTTACCTCGAGAGAGATGAAGTGGGGCGAGGTTCCATTTTGGAAGCTGTGTCATACATGAGTACTTTTCCCTTAACATTTCTGGTTATTCACCATGGGAAAGCAATTCCGACACACCGAGGCTGGTGCCTGTGAAAAGGGCCTTAGTCTTGAGAGGGGGGGGGGGATGCGGTGTCGCAAGAAACAGGGAGCTCCCTCTTCTCATTCTCTCTTCGCCCCTCCCTCCGCCTCTGGCTGCCACTCCATTAACTCCGCTGGGATCAGTCGATAGCAGCGTAATTGTTCCCTGCTAAAACGCATTCCCGCTGTTTAGAAAGGCTAATCCAGAAGCTGCAAAGGTCAAGTGCTGACATTTCCCAGTGCGGTTCCTAATGCAGAGACAGAGCCACTGGAGTGGTGGAGAGGGGGAGGGAGCCCCAAAGGAATCAGCTCCACAGATGGGTGTCATAAGCATGCAGGGAATATTTTTCACTCCGCAGTTCTGGGAGCAACAGTCTGCTTCTTGCAGGCTCTGACAAAAGTTGTCTTTGCTCCAGGAAAGTGTTTCTCAATCTTGGCAACTTTGAGCTGCGTGGACTTCAACTCCCAGAATCCCCCAGCCAGCGACGACTGCATGAAGTTCTGGATGAAGTTCAGAATGCTGGCTGGGGAATTCTGGGAATTGAAGTTCATACAGCGCAAAGTTGCCAAGGTAGTGAAACATTGCTCTAGGAAAACTGAACTATGCTTGGTATTTGGCAATTTGGGTTACTAAAGAAATGATGTTGATGATGATGATGATGAGTCAAAGGTGGTGAGGCTTCATCAAAGATGATGAGCCTGAGTGTCCACTCTAAGATCTGCTCAGATGCCTACTTTGTCTTAGGAATATTTTGTTTATCCAATGTTCCTTCTAAACATATTGAAGGAACATTGTATATGACTCCATCACATTTTACCATAAAGCCGGACAAATAAATGATCAGCCACACCTATAAATGCTATGAACTTTGATTTCAAGGGCACAAAAGACCTTCCTATAAATAATTGCAAGATCAGCAGTTCCATCAACGCCACTGAAATGCTGCTTTATGCATAACTACCCTTTGGTACATTTATTGGTTTGATAATTTAAGAAATTGATCTACCCAAGGAACTCCAAGGGGTAGACCGAACTCAGAACCATTTCTAGGAACCATTAAAAAGCAACTTGACCGAGGCCCCTAAAAACCACATTATTAGTTCATCAAACAAACCACATCCACACCAGAGCTCTATCGATATCCATCAACAATTTATCATTATCTCAGGTGAACCACAGGTGTCACTTCAGAGAAGTATCATAAGAAAATTTAGAGAGATTACAATCCTGTACCCAGTCTTGACATATTGTGATATTACATGGGTAGATGGCTTACTTATGGGTAAGCGTCCATGGAATTGCACAGAAAATGTCTCACTGTGTGTCAAGAGATGAAGGTAGCTACTTATTTCTTCATCCACCCCACGTCTGGCTCATCTCAGCTTCTACTGAGACCTTTTTGCTCTTAATTGAACAAAAAAGGGGAATCCTGCAGAATGACTTCTGCACATCCCCTTCATAACAGCTCTGCTCTGGGTCACCTGGCCAGGAGCGGAGGAGTCTGAAAAATGGAACTGTCAGCCCATCTTTTGAAAAAGCACAATATCTTTTTTGTACATGTAATTTGAGTGCTTTTTGCATATTTCTAATCTTGTTTTTATTATTTTGGTGGGAACATCTTTTTGCCTACTCTATCCTGGTTTCATGGCCTTCCATAGGCGAGTCTATGACAATTCATCAGAGACAACTCGCCACAGCCAACTCACCACGACCAACTTGCCACGGCCAAATTGCCACAGAACAACTCACTGTGGGACAAAGAGATAGACTAACATCAAAGAAATGGTGGAATAGAATCGCCAAAGAAAGGATGCAAAAGAAGGGTGCAGAATGAAATGCAAATGGCAAAAATTAAAATATTTTTAAATTTATTTTAAATAATTAAATAGAATTGTTAAATTGTCCCGCAGTGAATTGTCCACCAGCAAGTTGGCCATGGCAAGTTGGCCATGAATGTGGCGAATTGGCCGTGGCAAATTGTCCCATTCTGTCCATAGGTTGTTTCTGGTTGCTGCTGGCCATGAGGGCAGAACTGGGCTTCCTGCCATTCCCACGCAGTTGAGAACAAGTTGTCAGGGTTCCAAATGGCATCCTCTATGAAATAATAGCTTGAGGCAAGAAGTTCCTCAAAACACCAATTTACTAGAAGAGCCATGTTGGCACATCTGGGAAAACCCAAATCTGAAAGCTTCCAGATTTTCCCCACCCTGTTGAAAGTTCAAGACCCTGCCGCAACACCCACAAGCCCATCAAATGGTCCAATCAGTTACTGCTGTGGAAGATTCCTCCCATCCACATCTGACCAGGTGCAGGGATAAGGTGACCTTGACTTCCTGAGAAGAAATGTTATTATGGCTACACATCTCCCAAGCTCCATACCACCCCCCGTCCCAGTTTCCCATAGTAACTATGTTTGAATATGTGGCAGGCTTGAGGCCCTATCCCCCAATGGCTTCCAAGCCTGACACAAGTATTGCTTGGCTTTGATTAATCCCTCCCACTTCAGCCGAGCCTTCCCCTAACCCTAACTTGTAACTTGTGGAATAGGCTATGTCTGGATCCAGTAATCCAATGGTCTTTCAAAAGAGTGCTAAACCTATGATCAAAAATAGCTTGACTGGCAGGTCCTGTGCATGGCCAGCAGTTAGTTCAGCAATTTGACAGGTATCGAAGCAGGCCATTTCAAGTGCCCTTGCCAGTCTTAACCTGCTCCACGTTGGCAGAAACACTTGGTGTGAGAAAAAATGAAGCCGTGCAATGCACCAATCGCTTCCTTTAATTCATTCCACATTTAAGCAGTAAGGATAGCATCGGTTGCAGCCCTTATTCCTGAGTCAATATAGAACGTTCAATTGGGGCAGCAAATTTATGTAGCTCCAGGACTGGTGGATTGCACTCTAACTCAGCCATCTGGCTGTTCCCTTATATTTCATGATTATACGAGGGATGATGAGAATCAATAACACTGCTTGTTCAGGGGTGAGAAGGAAAGCGAGCAGTGCAGAATTTAGCGATGTTCTCTGCTCCTGTATAGCTTGCTATACACAAAAATAAATAATGCAATATATCAAAATTTGAAAGGCGTTTTATCCATTCTTCCCTTGATTTAATCAATGTCCATTTCAGTTCCTCCTTTGTAATGACTCTGCATTCGTCTAGCTCAGGAATGCGCAATCAAGAGGCTGTGGGCTATTTATGTGGGACCCAAAGCCCCCTGATATGTTCTCTGTCCTCAATGAATTGAAGTGAAATGTCCTGCTCTTTGGGGGTGGAGGGGTAAATCTAAAAAACAAAGACAACCCCCCCCCACACACACACATTCTCAATCATTTGAAAATGCCAGTTTTGTGACATTGTGGCCTCACAAACCCCCATAGTTTGACTGCTTTAGAAAGTACTATAGCACACACACATGGTGGCCTGCTCTCTTGTAATTTCAAGAGCAGCAAGGTCATATATAGCTATAATATGCTTCATGCACAACATACAATATCTTTGAAAAGTGCCTTCCTTATGAAGACCTTCAGCCATAAGGAATTTTGATGAAAACACAGATGAGGGGCCTAACAGGCCTGGAATCAAATTCTTAGTCATGGCACTTACAAGGTTATGTAAAGAGAGTGCTGGCTCCCCGCCTAATTTATTCCACTGAATTGAGGAGAAACGCGTAGCTCTATATTCTAAAGCTTCTTTTGAGCTGAACATCACTCGTGGGGATTTTATAAGACACCCAAGTAAATGTCTTCGCCACAAGATGTAAAATGGCTTGCCATGTCTTCTAGGAAAATTATTTTCCAGTTTCTATCTAGACTACAGTCTTCAGATTTCCTAATGGTCTCCCATTCCAGGGTTGGCTTCAGTTTTATCTTTCCAAAATCACCTCAGTCACTTTATAACGTAAGGTAATGTAGCTTCTCCCCTCCCCCCCCCCAGGGCTTCTTGTGTCCAACACAGCTGATCGTGGGTTAAAAAAAAATTACAAGTTTGTGTATTTATGTTGCAGGGGGTGGGGAGGATGGGGTTTAATTTGATGTTATTTGAAATCTGTACGGATGTCTCTATTATTTCACGTATTTATTTTTGTTTATAAAGCATGTAGGAGAAAACAAGTATAAGCAGGAATATAACAAATAAACATATAACTATAAGCAGGTATACGTATAAACATGAGAAATGAATACAAATAGATGGGAACAGTAGGACAGGGACGGTAGGCACGCTGGTGCGCTTATGCACGCCCCTTTACAGACCTCTTAGGAATAGAGTGAGGTCCTCAATAGACAGTTTAAGGTTGAAGCTGTGAGGGTTTGAGGATGTAACAACGGAGTCAGTTAGAGCATTCCAGGCGTTGACCACTCTGTTGCTGAAGTCGTATTTTCTGCAATCGTGTTTGGAGCGGTTTACCTTGAGTTTGTATCTATTGTTTGCCTGTGCATTATTGAGGTTGAAGTTGAAGTAGTCCTTGACAGGTAGGACGTTGTAGCAGACAATTTTGTGTACTAAGCTTAGGTCAGACTGTAGGCGGCGTAGTTCTAGGTCAGTGGTGGGCAACCCGCGGCTCGGGAGCCACATGCGGCTCTTTACACCCTTTAATGCGGCTCTTCTGTGTGCCGGGTGCCCGCTCCCCTCCCTCCTCTCGGGCTTCGGAGGGAAGCTTCTGCAAAAGCCCGGGCGAGTGACAACCAATTTTGGTCCTATGACTGCAGAATGCTGCAAAATACCATAAATGCAGGCCAGTTGTTGAGTGTTTCAAATGTGATTGGAACACTCAACAAGGTGACCACAGTGTGTGTGTGTGTGTGTGTGTGTGTGTGAGTGAGTGAGTGAGTGAGTGAGTGAGAAAGACGAACAGAGAGAGGAAGAGAGAGGGAGTGAGGGAGGGAGGGAATCAGAGAGAGACTGACAGACAGACACACACACAGACAGAGAGAGACAGAGAGGGAGAGGGAGGGAGAGACAGATAGACAGACAGAGAGACACACACAGAGTGAGTGATTAAGTGAATGAGTGAGAGACAGACACACCCACATACACAGAGTGACAGAGAGAGAGGAAGGGAGGGGAGAGAGACAGAGGGAGAGACAGAGACAGACACACACACACACACAGTGAGTGAGAGACAGACAGACACACACACACACGGAGAGTGACAGAGATGGGGGAGGGAGGGAGAGAGAGACAAAGAGCCAGAGAGAGAGAGAGAGAGAAAAAGAAAAAAAGAAAGTGGGAAAGAGAGATGAAATTAAAAACAACAACATACAAACCTGACTTACTCAAACTATCCAAGGAAATGCAAGGCCCATGTTCACATTAGTGGTTGTGACTTTGTCAGTCAATGTCAGGATGTAATTTTCTCTACATTGTAAGGCAAATTTTATGGAATTTAACGTTATCGATAAATAATATCGTTCTAAAGTTTTTGTTTTATTAGTTGTGTTATTTGTATCCTCCCGACCTATGTGGATACTTGCATGCAGAATATTCTCAATAAAAACTTATTGAAACTAAAAACAGTGTACCATCCTATGTATTTTCGGTTTTAAAAATGTGGCTCTCAAATTTCAATCGTGGTTTTGGCGAGATTTGGCTCAGTTGAAAAAAAAGGTTGCCCACCACTGTTCTAGGTTGTCCAAGCCCAAACTTTCAAGCCTGGTGGCATAAGGTAGAGTGGAGGACTCTTCTCATAAAATACCTCTGGACCTGCTCAATTGTATTAATGTCCCGTTATTCCAGGCAGATGAGCTGTATTCAAGAATTGGTCTGGCAAAGGTTTTGTATGCCCTGGTTAGCAGAGATTTATTCGCTATTGGTTTAAACGTTTATAGAATTCTATACCATATTTCTATTTTCTATGCAAAGCAAGAAGGGGGGGAAAGAGGACCCCGGGTTTGTTTTTAAAATAATATCACAAGCATTCCCTCTCTGGAATGGCTTTGGGGGGTGGGGGGAGACACTGTAGACAAGGATGGCTTCTCCTCAGTATCTCTTCCCTTCTCTGCTTTTCATCCGGTATGAACTGAGCAGCTGGAAGTATCAACACCGCAATACCTGGCGACAAAAACGTAACGCTGGCTCGTGGCGGAAGGACGTGGGAGGGGAAGGTCCTTGGGGGCCCTTTTCTTGCCTCCTCTCCCCGTCGCCTGCGGCTCAGCCTCGCGGCGATGTGTCTCCACCGCACAAGAGGCGCCGCCGCCGCCGCCGCCGCCGCGTCAGTGGGCTTCCTTGTTTTCAGCGGGCTTCCATTTCTTCTAAGCCCTTTCTCAACTCTCCTCTTTTCCCTCCCAGTTGTTTGCCCAGCCCTGCGGGGCGGCCTCCCCTCAACAGCCGGGAAATCAGGCGGTTCAGACGGCGGCGCCTGGCGGACAACTAGTCGGATTAAGGAGTCCTGCGTAGTTCGGAGCCCCGCCGGAAGGGACGCCGTGAGCAAAGCGCGCACTTGGGCGCTTTTAACGTTGGAAAGCCTTCCTCCGTCTCAAGCGATTCCCCCGAAGGACGCGCTACTCTGCTGGGGAAGCCGTCGGAGAAGTAACAGCCTGGCAATTTTCTGTTAGCTTTTATATGCGGGTCAGCCTCTCCCCTCTTTCTCTGTCCTCACCTTTTCCTTGAGATGCAAAGCGCACACACACACACAAACCGCACCCCCACTGCCTGGCAATCCTGCTTTGTGGTCTCTGTAAGGTCTCGATCTCTGTGCAACTGGAAAGGCTGACTCAGTCGCCCACCTCTTATTCCTAGATCTGGGCACTTCTGGTGACCTAGTCAAAACTTCTGCAGTGCACCCTTTCCAGTCGTCCCCTCTCCTCCCCCCCCCCCCCCATTGCAATAATCCTCGACTTGGGTCCCAACTGGCACTTGCAATGCACAAAATCTCCCAGGGAGCATAGCTTGTCCAGCAGGCAGAGACGGATGCCCCCTGCCTGCTGTCATGGCAACCAGCCTCTGTCAGCATCCGGGGTCAGTGCAGGCCCATTGTCCTGGTGATCAACTCTGGTAAGCTATTGCTGGCAGAAGATCCGCCCGCAAGCACTCCATCTGCATCAGGAGCGTTATACCAGGCTTTTAGGTAGCCAAATCAAAGAGCTGCCCGCCCGCCCCCCTCCACCACTCTTTGCTCCAGGGAAGGTGTTCTGCAGAGGCTAGAAAAGCTGGGACATACCACTCCCTGGTGAGACCTCTGCATTTGGCTGAGCTGTTCTGGGAAGGGATTCCCAGCCCCTCATGAGCAGGTTCCCAAAGGGTTAACTCATCTGCACTCTGTGCCAAGCGCCAACCAGGAATCCCACTTTTATAGGCTGAATTGGGCTTGGGAACTCTTATTTGTGAGCAAGCCGTGAGCGCCCCAATTATTCCTGGGGAGATAAACGTAGTGGCTGGCGCCTCATTGACATTCCCCAGCCTAGGCAGTTTTAGATTGGAGTTTGCTGGCGCAATGTACGGTAATATTGATAAAAGAAAGCAGCTGGGAGACACAGCAGCCACTGCACTCCAAGCTATGTAAACACATGCACAGACACAACGCAGCCACATGGATTAAGTCATGCACATATATCCATGTCTATTGCTTAGTGCAAATGGACTCGCACATCGGCCTTTTTTTTTTTTTTTTGCATACGTTTAGCTGAATCACGAGGAGCAGAGTGTATGTATCCGTGTGGTGGGCAAATGGCAAAACATTTAGGATGCAAATGTCATCTGCGAACACCTGAGAGTGGGATTTGCAGGATGACATTCCATAGAGGGGTTATTATGCTTAGCTGTGAATGTCACTGGAGATGTAGTGCGAACAATCTATCCCAGACAGGGAAGCCCAACACTTCACAGATACTGTGCGCATGTGTGAAAGCTTACCAAATCAGTACTATTATAAGTGTAGGCGCTGGGGGCAGAAATTTAAAATCCCCAATTTTCAAAAGTGATATGATTAAACTTCTCAAGAGCATGGGTGCATGGTAGGAGATGGTGTATGAACACAAAAGGGTGAATTCCTCCAATCTCTGAAATGGCAGGCAGGACTCACTTGCGCGAATGGTAAATTGCAGTGGTGGGATTTAATTTTTTTTACTACCGGTTCTGTGGGCGTGGCTTGATGGGCAGGGTGTGGCTTGGTGGGCATGGCAGGGGAAGGATACTGTAAAATCCCCATTTCCTCCAGATCAGCTGGGACTCAGAGGCAGAGAGTAGATGGGGATGGGACTAGTCAGAGGTGGTATTTACCGGTTCTCCAAACTATTCAAAATTTCCACTACCGGTTCTTCAGAACTGGTCAGAACCTGCTTGATTCCCTCCTCTGACCCCCTTCTTGCCACAGCCACCAATGCCTCCGTTCCACCCTCCTGTCACAGAGAGAGCCAAGAGGCTGGTTTGATTTGCTGTGATTGGAAAGCACCAAATAATTTTATCAGTGGTGACCTGTGAGCCCCTGGCATCTCCTCCTTACGGTTATATTTTGGCCCCACCATCAATCTGGGTAAAGTCAGCCCCATGGGTGGGAGGCCAAGGCCCAGGATTACGCAGAGGTAGGAGTGACTTTTCAAGGGGCTGCTTATTTCAAGGAGACAAAGACGAAGTCCACAATGGGGGATCAACGGACTGTGCTATTCTGCCTTCCAGAGAGCCACTTCTATTCATTAGTATGGCAAGCAAGGAGGAGCGGTTGAACTAAAGGACTAAGGAAACTAACTTTCCCTTCCTGAAAGATGCAGTCCTCAGACAAGGTACTCAGCCTGGACTATGGGGAACCCGCTGCTTCTCCATACCTTCTGTCCCAGTTAGTGTTGGCCCAGGCAGCCTCCAGGGGCCAGCTATTGGATTCTGTTCTGCTTTGCTGAGTACAGCCCATTGATCCAGTAGTAATTAAAGTTGCTCCAAACTCCTGCTCACATTCAACTTTCTGCAGTTGTTGGGGTGTGTGCAAAAAGGCACCTATGGGGGACGGAGTGGAGGGAGAAAGCCGATCCTGAGTTTCCTTGGATCTGCAGGAAGCGTGACTTAACTCTATTCCTGCAACCCTTCCACAGTTCTTGGATCATCATTTCCAGAACGCTGCCTTTACGTCTGCGGATTTTATTCCAGATGGAAGGCTTTGGGAACCTCTTCCCTATCTGGAAGAGGTCAGCATGGTTGCTTATGTTCCTTGAAACCCCAGGAACTGGGATAGATCCCCCTGCCCTGCACCCGGGTCGGATTCACATGTTATATAGCCGTGATGGTGAACCTATGGCACATGTGCCTGAAGTGGCATGTGGAGCCATGTCGCCTGGTCTTCCGTTTTCCGGTTTGAGCATGCGTGCCATCCAGCTGATCAGCACATGTGCATGCATAGCAGTAACTGCAAGACTTTCTGGTCGGCACTCATTTGCATGCCAGAAACCAGAAGTTCATTTTCCCGCAAGCACAGGCCCCCTGAACAGCTCCTCTTCCTGGTTGCGGCCCAGACGAGCATGTGCGTGCACGCGAAGCGTGTATGCAAAGCGTGTGCACACGGGAGAAGTGCTCCCTTTTCGGCACTCAGTGCCAAAAAGGTTCGCCATCCCTGCTATATAGTCACAAACATGCTGGAAGTAGGATCAAAATCACTTCTGGATCCTTACGCAGATTTACCAGCCTGCAAAGTGTTTTGTGATTATTACAACCGCAACCTCCCTCCCTCCCTCCCTCCCCTGAGCAGCTTATGGCTGTAAATGTTTACCTTCACAATAACCCTGTGAGGTTGGTTTGAAAAGGACTGATTTGCTGTGCCCGGGGCAAGCTGGCTTCCTATCTGAGAGCTGTTGCCAACTGCACAGCCATGAAAAAAAGCCACCTATTTCAGGAAAACCCTGTTCTCTGATGCGGCCATTGCTTCTGCTGTTTCATATGAATGCCCCCATAGGGAAACCTGCCCCACATGGAGCAGCTACGAAAGACAGCAACACGGAGCACCAGCTAAAAAAAAGAGGTGGCTTTTGACAAAAGGAACAAAGATGTCATGAATTCCATTCTAATAAGCGTTAAGAAGAGTAAGAGTTCTCCTGGAACAAAAACAAGCTGACAAGGAAGTGTCATGGATGGGGAACAGTTTGAGGAGAACCTCATCCAAAATTCTCCCAAGAGCCCTTGGCTGACATCATAATTTGGAGTGAGTCACTGCATCCTTAAGGCTTGCGAGGTGAAGTGTTTTCCCAAACAGGAGAATTGAGGCCAATTGAGAGGGATACAAACCAAGAGCAGGCAAGGGATCCACGCCTGAGGGATCAGGGGGTGGGGTCTCAAAGGGGCATTGGGTCTGTGTTAGGTGGGCAGTATGGAATTGCTCTTCGTTGAAAGAGGAAAGGAGCCACCATGAGTTATTACCTGTTTTGCATTGGGATAGATTCCCCACTTTAGAGCAAGTGATGAGATTAGTCCTCTCTAAATTGCACAGAACCCACTTTGTATTCCTTTCTATTGTGGTCAAGACAGGTGATGTTTCTATCCCCCCCTTTTTTATATATATAGTTACTCTTCTTTTAGAGTAAGGGGGATTGAAACGAGAAGCGTCCTGGCAGAGTAGAGCAAGGGGAATCCGAGGAAGGTGAATGAAACTCGGAAGGGTCATACCGCACCATCGTCAATATATACCCATCCTGTTCTACTGTCCCTTCCTGCAACCACTTGTCATGCAGAGGGATGCCTGTCCCAGAGATGCCAGCCTCAGTGGGGGCAGCACGCACCGTTTCTGTGTGGCAGCCAAGACAGCACTCAGCTCCAAGGACAACATCTCCTCCAGACACAAAGCAAGGGCGTTTGTCTCCTTGCCTTCCATGGTGGAACCTCCTTCCACAGGCCAGCCCTCTGCTAGGAGATCCTGGGGTTGGCCTAGATTTCCTCCCCTCTAATTCAGCAAAGTGTCCTTTGTGCCATACGCTGCTTTTCCAGGCCAAGCAGGAGCTTGAGGACTTTCCCTTCCGTTGGTCAGAGCAATGTTTCTCAACCTTGGCAACTCTTAAGATGTGAAGACTTTAACTCCCAGAATTCATGCTGGCTGGGGAATTTTGGGAGTTGAAGTACGTACATCCATCTTCAAGTTGCTACGGTTGAGAGATACTGAGAGAGAGCGAAGGAGGGAGAGACGGAGGGAGACAGGGATGGGTTGCTGCTGGTTTTACTACCAGTTTGCAACCCGTGCGCAATGCATGCGCGCATTGTTCAATGTCAATTGTTCTTCACGCATGCACAGAACAATTTACAGTGAACTGCGCACGTGCAGTCACTAAAAAACAAAATGGCTGCAGCCCAGAAGCAGAGAGGGAACCGGTTCGGAGGCGTGGCAGGCCTGGGTCACTGCCGGTTCTGCGACCCAGGCCTGAATTCCACTACCGGTTTGGCTGAACCTGGCCAAACCAGGAGCACCCCACCTCTGGAGGGAGGGAAGGAGAAAAAGAGGGGCAGGGAGAGATGGAGGGAGGAACATATAGAGGGAAGGAGAGAAAGACAGTGGGAGGGAGAGAGAGAGAGGGCTTACAGAAAAATGGGAATTTTGAGGCTGGTAGAGGGTGTTCTCAACAGCTGGAAGACTGCAGGAAGCTTGTAATGACACAGCCCCATGGTTAGATAGGAATCAATTCATTGTTTGAACCCGTTTTGTGTGTGGATGCAGTTAAAGGTGGGATTGGAGCAAACCATTCCCACTGTCACCCTGGAGTACCTATTCCTTCTCCCCACCTCAGATTGTTCCAATAAAAGTGTTGAGGCATCAAGGTACATTCTGATCATTCTGTTTTCCTCCATGGCAATTAATACCAGGCAACTACTATCATTGTGTGGCTTTGAGCTCACAATCGCTAGCAGAGAGTCCAAATGGAGAAATACAGCCATTTAGGTCTTCTTAATCATCATCATAATAATAATAATATATTTATTTCTTAGCCGCACCCTCTCCCGAAGGACTCGGGGCGGCGTACAATGAAACATATGAAATAAATATGTGGACAAAACAAACATATAACAGAGACATATACCGAGACACACACAAGGAGGAGGTCGGCTGATAAATAAAAACAATTAAAATACAGTATTTAAAAACCCCTAGATAATTAAATATAATTAAAATACCCAGTTAAAAACCCGTCAGGAGCGATATGGTTAGATCAAAGTTGAGCCAGGCCAGCTGCTTGGAATAGGTGGGTCTTAAGCTTAATACGAAAGGAGCGGAGGTCAGAGGTATTCCTAATATCCGGAGGGAGGTCATTCCACAGGGCTGGGCCCGCCACAGAGAAGGCTCTACTCCTAGGCGCCGCCCCGCGACACTGTCTAGTGGACGGCACCTGGAGGAGGCCCTCTCTGTGCGAGCGAATTGGTCGCAGGGATGTATGGGGCAGAATACGATCCCGCAAGTAACTAGGTCCTGAGCCATAATCATCTTGATTGTACAACAAGGCTGGTTAAAAGTGTGTTAAGGAAGAACTAATCTGTACTGGGAATTTGAGGGTGTGCCTGTGGAAGATTCTGCTTCTATGGTTCACTCTCAAATAATGTGTCCTAAGAATGTTACATTGTCATATAAATCAGGGACCAAGGAGAAAAAAAAATAGCATGCGGGGTATCTGGGACAAGGGGTAGCGAGAGGGAGAGACAATGCACACAAGAGAAGCAGGTTGGTTGTGTTGTGCCATTGTGTAAGTAAAATTCAATACTCAACAGAAAATCAAATGTTTAGCGAGTTGGCTAATAAAAATCTCGATATGGCGACAGTGCCCTCTGCTGGCAAATTGTAACACTGCCAGTTCAAACCCAGTTTAGAAACCCATCTGGTACATAAAAGCAAAGATAGAAAAGAAGCAAAATGAGTTAGATGGGAAAGCATTTGCCTGTGAATTTAATAGAATGGAATAAAATTCTTCTGATAAGCACAAAAGAAATTGCTGAAAACAAAGGAACGGGCAAGTATTGTTAAATCGCTGCTGAAAAGCGTAGATTAGCCCGAAAATTAGACATGGGGGTGGAGATGGGAGCTGCTTCTCAGATGAATTAATTCCTTTTTGTATCTCTTAAACAGATCTTTCCCCTCCCGTTTTCTTCCCTTTCCATTTACCAATTCCCTTCGCCTCCCAGTCTTGTTTTCACCTTTCTCTTTCCATCACTTTACAGTGCAGCTTTCATTTTTCTCCCTGCATCTCCTCCTGGATGGGTGTCCCCCCCCCCTCCTTCAAGTGGTGTGTAAGCCACAGTGTTTGGTTGGCATATGGAGATGGGAATCAGTTGATTATGAAAATTGGATGTTTTGCTTTGTAGGGAATTGGTTTTAATTCGTTCATTCTTTTCTCCCCTTTTTACAGTATAGTCAGGCAAGAACACATACATAGAATACAAGCATTTCCTGCTACTCTAAATCTCATGGCACAGCGGATTCCCCCCCACCCCCACTCGCTGTTTGCTTACCTTTGCAGATGCTCGGTAGCAGGCTCCGTCCACCCACCTTAAAGGTAAGTGGATTTCACCCCTGATACATACATATATACTTTCTATAGAATAGCTGATTTCAATTAAAGGTGGTAACTTTTAGTTGGTAAAGTGGGGGAGAGCTGGCCCTTGCTCACAAGGGAGGAATGTTTGATAGATCAAAAGATCAACTTTCCATCTACTCTTCCTTTGTTGGAGGTGTCTTCCAGATAAATTTACTCAAAGGTAAATTGAAAGAGCTGAGTGCTGACCCAATTATACCACCAATAATTGTTTAAACGTCGCTTTAGTTTTTTTTTTTTTAATTTAACTGTTCAAACATCAAGACAAAACTCTTAAGATTCATCTTTTATTGCTTCATTGGTATTTAATAGAGTTGAAAATGGCTTCATCTGAAAAACTGACATCACAAGAAAGAGCTTTGAAATATCTTACATGTAAGGATAAATTTGTTCGAAATTGGTCATATTTATTGAATGAAGGATATTTTTCTTAATGAATTACCTTCCTCTGCACAATTCAAAAGAAAAAATATATACTGTAATAGGATTTTTTAAAAAATGTATCCTTATGATCATATAAGTGTGTATGTGAAAGGGACCTGCAACCTGAAGCTACTTATGAACCACCGCAATCCCTTTGCTTCTGAAAAGGAATATTACTTTTTTTAAAAAATCTCTTCTGAAGAATGAATTCCCCCCCCCCCCCCAAAATCCCAGAAGGCACGTCAACCACCTTGTCGGGGGAAAGCACTTTTACCAATTCAGGTATAATGCTTTCCCAAGCCCCTTCCTGTATTTAATTTTTCAGAATTTCATACTTTAATTGCTTTTCAATAAGTGTCGGTTAACCTGACATGATAGTCTGTAGAACATATCCAACTCTCCAGTTTTAGGATTCCTTGACAAGCATCATCCGATAAAAGAAAAAGAAGCTTTAGAAAGTAGCTGAAAGTTATATGGATTTTCTTCTTTCACCATACTTCTTTGTTGAAGTTCAGAAATGTTCCTTCCTTCTTTCCTCACACTCCAGAAGATGGCACTATAAGGCAGGGGTGGGCTGCTCCCGGTTCTCCCGATCCTCTAGTGAAGATTACACGTGGTTTGACGAACCCCCAAATCCCACTCCTGGCTGGCCCCGCCCACCCTGCCCCTCCCAGGAGTCTCCATGCGGCCCGTTTTGAATGCCATGTAAATGGAGGGACCATGCAGAAGCTCACGGAGGGCAAAAAATGGACCTCCTGGAGGCTCCGGAAGGCCGGAAATGGGCCTGTTTCCAGTCTCCAGAAAGCCTCTGGAGTCAGGAGGAGGCCGTTTTTGCCATCGCAGGAAAGCCTCCGGAGCTCGGGGAGGGCAAAAAACGAGCCTCCTGGAAGGCTGCAAACGGACCCATTTCTGGTTTCCAGAGGATCTCTGGAGTATGGGGGAGGCCGTTTTCACCCTCTCGGAGGCTCGAGAAAAACATCCGGAGCCTGGGGAGGGCAAAATCGTCCCCTCCACCATGGTGCAGAAGGCCGACTAGGCCATGCCCACACCCATCCAGCAACTGGGCAGAGAACCCGGTGCTAAAGTTTTTGAAGCGCCCACCCCTGCTATAAGGCCAGAATTTAAGCCTTCCATATTGTTGGCAGTGAGTGAAGATTCACCCCAGGGGTGGGTTGCTGACAGTATTACTGCCGGTTCGGTGCTTGGTGCACATGCACAGTTGCCCATAAATAGATCTGCACATGCGTAGAACATTTAAAAATGGGGGGGGGGAACCATGCTGCAGCGACCGGGGAACCAGTTTGGTGGCATGGCAGGCCTAGGTCGCTGCCGGTTCCGGCAACCCAGGCCGGCAAACCACTACCGGTTGGGTTGAATCCATAGGAACCCACCTCTGATTCACTCACAGATTAGGTTAGTCAAACTGTTCTCTTCTGTACTGTTTATATTGAGAAAGATAAATTTGCTCCTTTTTATGTATTAGACTTCCGATGCTGTTAGCAACTTCTGGAAATTTTGAAAGTCGAGAGTGCAGTTTTTCGTAGCAGATACACAGTGCTGGAAGTTTCCCATCCTTGCTAGCTTTTTCCTCTTGGCCATAGCAAAGCAGTTCAATTATGTAGCAATATGTCATGTTATGCCATTCAGTTCCCAGTACCGAGACAATGTCAGGAGACAAGACACTGACTCAGAACTGGACTGATGGTTTCTTGCAACATAAATGTAATTTTCTTGAGCTATATTTACACCCACACACCCACAAGGGGGGATCCAAGGAAAGGAAGAAGAAATCTGTCTATCTGCTTGGAATAATCCTCTCTTCAAAATCATGCATTGCTGCCACTGATCCTATCTCACACTATTTCCCCCAAAATAAGACCTCCTTGGATAATAAGCCCAATTGGGCTTTTGAGCGTATGTGCTAAAATGAGCCCTCCCCCCAAAAAGAGCCCTCCCCAAAAATATTGCCACACAGCAATAGCCATGAGGTGTCCACGCTCGCTGCCTCCTACACCTCAAAAATAATAAGACCACCCCGAAAATAAGGACAAGTGCTTATTTCGGGGGGGTCAAAAGAAAATAAAACCCTGTCTTATTTTGGGGGAAACATAGTAGATTCCTACAATTCCCCTATCCCATCCACAAATCAACAATATCCCTCCCCCCATCAACAATTTTGAAATGGTTGATTATGTAAGGGGGTGGCAAATGCCCAGACCTTTGTGTGGTTTGTGGCCAAAGATTTCCATTTTTGTTTCATCATTTTAAAGTGTTTTTATTTCAAAATGTATCAGCCTTACCAAGGTATATTTTAGACCAGGGGTGTCCAAACTTGGCAACTTTAAGACTTGTGGACTTCAACTCCCAGAATTCCCCAGCTGGCTGGGGAATTCTGGGAGTTGAAGTCCACAAGTCTTAAAGTTGCCAAGTTTGGACACCCCTGTTTTAGACAATGACTGTTAGGGATGAGGTTGGAGAAAAAGTTTCCTTCTGAAAATTTTTCCATGCAGATCACCGTGGTAGAAGCTAATAACCTGTAGGCAACTACTCCATTGCTAGCTTTTCAGCGGGTTGTTCCTGTGATTTATGAGTTCTATTTTTGCTGATATAATCAGTTTGGGGGCAATTCTGGTAGAGGTTTTTCTCAGTCTTCAATCTATTGTCCCAAAGTCAGTGAAGAAACTGAAGCTGCAAAGAGGCTGGGTGTTTTAGCAAAACAAGTATTTTAACCGCACCTCCAAATCAACCATGAAGTACAAGAAAGATAGATAAGTGTACGCAAGGGGAACTAAGAATCCCAAAGGAGCTTTTCTCGAAAGGCAGCTGGACTTTGCTTTTCCTTGAAGACGTTTCGCTTCCAAGAAGCTTCTTCAGTTCTGGCTAAGGATAACTCAAAATCTTCATAGGACCTAAGAATATTTCTGATCTAGGCAATTTCTTCAAGGAAGAGTTGGAAAAAACCCAATAGCAAGACTAGAATGACTCTTGCCTAGAAATACAAATCGTTTGGAAATTATTGTGGTTTATGCCAAAGGGAAGTGGTGACCGACAAAGTGTTGCAACTTCTGTAGCTGCCGAATTCATTTTATGCTAAATGCACAAAAAGCATCAAGTATGCATTCAAGTTTACAGAAAAGTATTGAAATTAATTACGCACAGTGGAAAAGTTGTGTGAGCTTCTGTCCACTTAGGGAGTCACTGAAATATACAAATCAATAAGGGGTACCTAAATTTTACATACAGTGGTGTGTATTTGTGTGTGTGTGTGTGTGTGTGTGTAAAACTCATGTCCATTTCAGAAGCTGCCCTCTTTCCCCCCCCCCCACCAGTGGAAAGAAGCGAGTGGATGAAACTACAGTTGTTGGCAATTTTCCTTCCCTTATTCTTCTACCCTCTTTCTAGGTTTTGTTTTCCCAGAAAGCAAAGATGAGGCTGTTGGTTTTATTGGAAGACTATTATTATTCGTTGATTTTATTTTGCTCAGCTTCTCTGCAAATGCCTATGCTAGTTTTTCTTCTTCTTCAGGATGCTGGCAAATTGCCCCATCTTGATGGATTCTGGAATGAGCCATGGACTTAACTCTCTGTAAATATTCCTGGGGCCGGAGTGCAGCTTTTCTCTTTATTAATGGACATGGCCAATTCTAAACACAGTAGCTGAACCTTTTCCCTCCTCCCCACCACCCGCTCCCATTGCACGGTGCAGAATTTATCAACCCTGCATTTCATTATGCACTCTCCCACTGTTATAAGATCCCCATGGAACTCCTTACAATCTGCTTTAGATTTAACTATGTTGAATAATTTATCATCTGCAAATTTTGCTACATCCCTGCTCAATCCCTTTTTCCAAGTCATTAATGAATGTGTTAAAAAAGCGCAGGTCCCATTATAGATCTCCGAGGCTCCCTATGGTTTATCTCTCTCGGCTGTGCAAATTGACCATTTATGCCTTGCTTTCTATTTCCTATAATTCAGCCACTTGCTTATCCACAAAAGGATGTCTCGCTTATGCCAGAACGACTTAACCTGATGCAGGGGCCTCTGATGGCGGACTTTACAGCCTGATTTATGAAAAGTCTAATTATACACATCTTTGCCCATGTATTTACTGACGTTTCTCTCAAGCTTTCAGCAAAGTTCTGAGCCGCGTTCACCTCATTTCAACTCTGCACTTTCCTCCCTTGCTAGATTTTGCACCTGGAATCGGTTTATATCGGTTTATTAAAAAAAAAATTGCTATTCCCTCCAGCGTTGGCCTACCCAGATAAGGCTTGGCCTGATTATCAGAAGCACCCAGAGAGCCTGGTGGGCACAACAAGCCATTGGCCACGTGGTCAGAGCTCAGAGCAGAGAAAGACTTGCCCACCCCAGCTCAATCCCTGGCATTTTATTTCTTTAATTCCTCCCCTCCCTGAGCCTTAGCGGTGTGTTAAGTACTTTATAATCCCCCTCCCCTCCAGTTTCGCAGTCCAGCATTTGATAGAAGCCTGCGTTTTAGGGAAGATAAAATTCACAATTCCATTAGCAGGGCAGAAGTGTCGAAGGATTAAAACAGGCCAGCTGTCGAATGCAACAGGGGTGGGCACTCCTGAGATGATAGGAAAGGGTTGGGGAGGGTCCAAAGCCAAACTCACAACCAAGGACCCAAGGGCTCTGTCTGGGCAACGGGTGCAAGTAGGTCAACAGCTGCATTAGTCATTTCTGTCAAAATGCCTCTATCAGAAATAAATGGAGAGGTGTTTGTTCCAGATTCAAAGGCCTCAAGCAACATAGCCATAATGTTATCAATTGCACCCTTCCTACACATGCCAACAACCACCCTCCAAAGCAATTACCCTGCATTACACCCTTGGGCTTAAGAGTGCAACTGACCCAAACTTGCCCAGTAATTTCTATGCAACTTGAAACTGTGTTTCCCCAGTGTCTGTCCAACCACTTCACCACTGCTAGTTCAATTTAGGCATTTGGCTTATTCCTTCTTATATATTCAATTATTATATTGGATGACCCGTGAACAATTCTCATCAGAATATGGATAAGATAGGTTTGCATATCACGTGCATGGTGTTATTAGTGACAGGAATCATTTAGAAAGGGGTTCTGAGCAATGTTTTCAGGGGAAATAATGGCTGGCATACGAAGTAGAGCTTCACGTGAAGTGTTAATACCACTTTATAATGCCTTGGTAAGGCCACACTTGGAATACTGCATTCAGTTCTGGTCGCCACAATGTAAAAAAGATGTGGAGACTCTAGAAAGAGTGCAGAGAAGAGCAACAAAGATGATTAGGGAACTGGAGACTAAAACATATGAAGAATGGTTGCAGGAACTGGGTATGTTTAGCTTAAGAGAAAGAGGGACTAGGGGAGACATGATAGCAGTGTTCCAATATCTCAGGGGTTGCCACAAAGAAGAGGGAGTCAAACTATTCTCCAAGGCACCTGAGGGTAGAACAAGAAGCAATGGGTGGAAACTAATCAAGGAGAGAAGCAACTTAGAACTGAGGAGAAATTTCCTGACAGTTAGAACAATTAATCGTGGAACAGCTTGCCTCCAGAAGTTGTCAATGCCCCAACACTGGAAGTCTTTAAGAAGGTGTTGGATAGCTATTTGTCTGAAACGGTATAGGGTTTCCTGCCTAGGCAGGGGGTTGGACTAGAAGACCTCCAAGGTCCCTTCCAACTCTACTATTGTATTGTATTGTATTGATGATTGTGGCTATAAAGTGGAGCCGATGGGTAGATCATCTCCTTCGACCTTTTCTGGTCAAGATCTCACAAGCTGAACTTCACTAAGGAGAGGGTAGGGGGGTCCTGGAGCATGGGAAAACCAGGAGCCAAGGGAATATCGATTCTCAAAGGTGCTTCTTCAAGAGGCAACTGGTTTTTCTGGTTTTTCTTTGAAGATGTTTTGCTTCTCATTGAAGAGCAGAAGATGATTTTTAGATGAGAAGCAAAATGTCTTCAGAGAAAAACCAGAAAGTCCAGTCTTAAAGCATCTTTGAGACAACCATGGATGACTGAGAATCTCCATAGACATTGAGCCAAGGGAATTTGTCACATTTGCTCCATTCACAATCAGAGGCTTTCAAAGGGCATCAAGTTTGCATTTCTTTTGCTAATTGCTTTCAGAAATCGGTTACTGATTCTCTAAACAAGTTAGATACTTTCAAAATCACAAGGCTGAAAAACTGAAACACGGCTTGTATCATTCTTAACATGAGAAAATGAAACTATCTTCATAAGTTTTAAGAATTTTTAAAATAAACCACAAAAATGAAGATAAGGTTTTTGCTATAAAAAGTTTTAAGCCGACTAAAGGCGGGGAAAAATTAAATATTTGATTTTGAATATTAAGACTTTGAAATTAATTTTTAAAACAAAAAAAATCATTTTATATGGGAAAGAAAAAATGAGTTTTGATATTGGAGACATAACATGGTAAAAAGTTTGTAGGAATTGCATCAGGACCTTTAATCAATAATGTTATATGTTCTTAGGAACAGTTTGTTCCCAGAAGAAACTGTTACAGAAAGATTTACAGCAACATTTATCTGAGAGCAACATGAACAAAATTTTGTCATTACACATACAAAAAAAAAATTGGACGTGACTTTAAAAATTAATAGGAAATAAACATGCCAATCCCAAAGAGCAATTGGAAAAAAATCTTCTTACTAGACTTATAGCAGTGGCTTTTTAAAATTTTTGGGAAAAAATAAAGACAAGGATAAATAATCTGAACGGACTAAAGCATAAGATTATTTTACGCAAATGGAAGGAACAGAAACTTGGTTTATTTGATCAGGGTTAAATTGGGATGTTACTTGGGGTTAGCTTTTTTTTTAACTTGACATTTGGATTGGAAAGATGTTGTATATTGGATTTGCTTACAATTGACATGGTGCTTAGGCCTTTTTCCCTGTAATTATATTTAATCTGATAGTGTTTAAATTGCTTTGTAATTGTCCTTTTACTTAAGAGATCTTGTGAGCTTGTTCTTCTTAAAGGAGAATTTGTCCCTCTTTGCTATGTTAAATATCAATCTTTTGTTCACAATAGGATTCTGGGACCACTTTATACCTTTTAAATGTGCATCTGCTTACAGTTAAGATTTGAGATATGGTGAGATTTATACTTGTTAATTAATGTTATTACTTTAGGGCCATTTGGATTTTCTTTACTAATACCCAGATTGGAGATGTTACTTATTAGATTTACGAATAATTTACAGTTATGAAATGAAGCATTTTGTATCTGCTAATTAAGAGGAGGTGAAGAGGTAATGAAATTTTATTTATATTTGTCATGATGAGAGTGGGAAATCACTTTTTAAGGGGATTTTTTCACCTTTTATTCTATTTTTTTTCTTTTCCTTTTTAGTTTGTATTATTTTTTACTATTTAAAAAAAACCTCTTAATAAAATAATTTTTAAAAATGTTTTGAGGGTCACATTCCATTTTGATGAGACCAAAGTTAAAGTAGCTAAGTAATGTAGGTGTTATGTGTATAGATGCAGCCTGAAATAATCAACAGCATTATTTGCATCTCAAATTGAGGGCCTCTCAATGTCTACTCAGAAGCCAAGGCAGCCACAAATCTCTGCAAACATATTCACAAGTCTTACTAGTTTCCTTGTGACTTCTGGTGAAGCAAGTTATAACCTCTTTATAGAAAGTAAAGCAAAAAAAAATAATCCTCAATAAATTATAGCCCACCAGTCTCTGCGGCATTCCTTCCACAATTTTTCCATCCAGTACAAAACCATCTAGCACAGTGGTTATAATGCAGCTCTGCAGGCTACTTCTGCTGCCTGCCAGTTGCCTGTAGTTTGGGAGTTCGAATCTCACCAGGCTCAAGTTTGACTCAGATTGTTGGGGGCAATATGCTGACTCTGTAAACTGCTTAGAGAGGGCTGTAGAGCACTATGAAGCGGCATATAAGTTTAAGTGCTATTGCTATCTATGATAGAGATCCCCAAACTTTTGGGCACCGGGAACCGATTCCATGGAGATTTTTCTGTGGACCAGAGGTGGCATGGTTTCATGTGCATCCCACAGATGGGGCTTCGCATGTTTGTGCAGACCGGGTTTTGGCATGCCATGGACCGGTACCAGTCCATGGACCGGGGGATGGGGATCCCTGATCTATAAAGCTAAGTTTGAAGATATTACTGTTCAAACGATACCATCTGTTTAGAGGTTAATCCAATTAAGTTGGATTATTATCACATAAGGATTTCTGCTTTCTTAAACAGAATTAAACAACATGAGCGGAATCAAGACAGCGCTGATTATATTTACAACTCTGATGCAGCTCCTGAAAAAAATAATAATAAAAGCATCCTTCACCACCATCTCCCCTTCTTGACAACTGGCTCCACAACAAAGCATCATCGGGAATAACACATTGATAATGTGTGACTAATGCTGCAGGCATCAAAGCCTTCCCCGGGATTGCTGGGCTCATTTACCAATCGGCCTATTCCGTTTCTAGTCATTACTTAAGCTCTGAGGCCTCTGAGGCAAATAGAAAGCAAACAGGAGCCTCATTCGAGTTCAGCCTGACTCCATCATGGGCTCCAGACAGCAGAAACTGCATTCCTTATGGGATGTTTCTTAACATCCCAATCTAAGCTCCACAGGCACCTTCATGTCCAAGGACTAACCAGACCAGACCTTGCTGTTGTGCCCTGCCAGCGGCCAGGAGAGTCGGACAGTGAGGAGGTTGGGGAGGAGCATGGGCCAGACCTGGAGGCTGGGGAAGCTCGGACGAAGGTTCTGCATTGGAGGCAGAGATGGGGCCAAGGCCATCTGACAGTGATCAGCTGCCTACGGAGCTAGACAGCAGTGAGGCAGAGGAACAGCTGAAGCCTGTTCCCAGTGTGTGCATGCACAGAGCTGCCAGAAGAAAAGAACAACTCAGAAATCAGGGTAAACTTGGGAGCAAAGCCACAGGTGAAAGGTGATTGGCCCCTCCCATAGGAAATAAAAGAGGAGCGAAAGGGGAGTGGGCTTTTGCAGGAAACAATTTGTTCGTTCGGTCGTTAGATTCGTTTCAGGAGTATGAAGATCTGTCCGTGAATCTCAGAGACTCTGTGCCCAGTCTTTCCTTGCACAGCATCTCATTTGGAAAATATTTATATGGCAGCTTTCCGAGATAGATAAGGTCCGTAGTCATAAATATTCCTTTGAAAGACTGTTTGCCAGGCCTTGCTGAATGTGAATGAGAGGAATTCACGCTCGCTTAATAAAAGGGGGTTTGTCGGGACCAGGACTCCGCCTCGTGCTTTTTGGGGAAGCCTATGTCAGAATACTTGCTTAGCTTCAGAGCCCAAATGAAACCAGAGAGGTATTGCTGGCTGCCAAGTTAGTTAACTCTAAACTGCAGACTGGAGGAGGGGAGCAATGAAAGATTACAGGAAGCAATTAGCTAAAGTTGCCAATTTACCATTATCGGGTTCCCTTTGCCATTAACCAACGACAAAGAAAATCATGCTTCCAGTAGCAGGAGAAAGATAAATCCTCTCTTGATAAATGGGTATCCAATGAACACGCCAGGGGGCTCCCTGGTGGGACTCACAGAAAAACCAGCTGGAGATGGATCAGCACAAACCTGTTCAAGGGACAGGTATTGATTTCAGCTGTTTGGGACACAGGATTCTGTAGGGAAAGGAGTTTACAGGGACTCAAAAAAGCCAGCCAATGTTTGGTTAGATTTAACCCAGAAAGCCTTGGAGGGTACAGGGTTAAACTAACCTCCCCCGTCTCACCACTGAACATGATGAGAGTTAAGCCAAGGGTGACCATTCATTCATATTCTCACTGCTAGCACAGAGATGATAACACACAGAATCCTTGCAAAAACAGGGTTTTTCCAGGCATGTTTGTTTCAACTTTCCTGCTTACAACATGGATGACACAGGGTGGGGAGGAAAGAGAGATAAATTTCTCCCAACCTGCTATGTTTTTCAAAGGACATTTTTCCTCCAAATAATAATAAAGAAGCATTGTTTTTGCAAACTCGGTTCTTTTATGGAAAGGTAAAACTGATGGGTAAGGCCTTCTTTCTCCAGAGAAACGAAAGAGAAGTTGGACACCAAATGAATCTAACTGCAATGTAGAAACTTCCTGTGTTGGGAGTCCCCATCGGCTCTTTCCCAAAAGCCTCTGAATAGTAGCAGTGGCAACACTGAAGCTTCAAAATGGCCAGGTCAGCTTCAGGGTTGCTGTGGATGTATTACTTGGACCTCTGACAAGCAGCTTTTGCTCCAGGCCTTATGGGAAGCCATTCCATTCACTGGGATGAGGCAATATACCCAAACCTTTCCACAATATATGTTTTATTATTGGTGATTTCTTACCAACACTTTCTCGTTCGTTTCAAGGTTTCAATTTGCTGCCTGTTGTACACAAACAACCAGCAATTTCCTTAGTGAGCAAGTACACAAGGCAGTGCCAGAGGGAGAAAGGGGACACTACATGGAAGGGAAGGGAGAATGACAGGCCTTTTTGCCATGTGAGCTGCAGGAATGGAGATCTTTGGACTGATGGGATTTAACTGGAGGATGAACAAAGGCATCCGGGGGCCACAGAAGCCTTCAGAGAAGCGTCCTCTCAGCTACAGGTCTTTCTCTGTCAACAGCCTTTAGTGAGGTAAAGTTCGGGCAGGCCTCTTCCTTGGAGATGTTTACTGGCAGTCAAGTCAGGGAAGAGGGGGCAACTCATCTTCTTCCAGCCCTAGAAAGAGGCTCATATTCCCATTCCCTGAAAAAACCCAGAAGGACATTGCAGACGGTACCAAAACCATAGATCTTGGCCTACCCAGATTGGATGAGGCTTGAGAAGGATGTCCGATGGTCACAAATTACATTATTATGACTTTCTTGAACTTTCTGTCCGGAAGTCACCAGAGGTGAATTCATGGCTTGTTAAAGAATGATCTGATTCTTGAAGCTGCGGCTGAGTTCCTTGTGAGGAAGCACGATGGAGTTCAGGATGACCACTTCGGCAGGAATGGTCACATTGCACCCTGTTTGGGGGGGGGGGGGGGCAAAAAGGATCAGCTGAGGAAGCAGGCTGGGGAGGAGTTGTAATCCCACAGGGGATTCCTGCTTAAAAAGGCAGGAAGGTCCCAACTGTTTCTTGGGGAAGGGAGCAACCGGATACAAAACTTACCCAGAATAGTAATGGATGGAGTCAGGCGGCCATCTCGAAAGAGCGTCTCGCTGTCGATCTTTGCATAGGGATCATTTGGGTTGGGATCACTGGGGGTGCCCTCCACACGAGCCCAGCGTCCAATCGTGCTGTCCCAGCCAACAATGCTGTTCAGCACACAGGTATGGTCCTGTGGGAAAGAGAGTCGGGCATTCTATGGGGGGTCAGCCACATGTTGCCCTGGAGCTGCCAAAATTCAGGTCTCCCACAAATCAGGAGCACCAAAGCCCCTGCCTGCCATTTCTTTCCTTTTTGAAAGAACCGCAAATAGCTGAAGCTTCCCAGAAAAGGCTACAGCGCACAAAATTTCAGTGAACTTGTAGAAGAAAGGACATTCAAAATGGGCACCTTCCCAACATTTGGGACATTTTAAAAATTAAATGAATTTTAATTTAAAATCAATGCCTTATGTTACTGAACCACAGACTTTTGGCTAGGTCCAATACAGATTATCCTTGGATGCTGAAAAAAAGCAGTGCAGGGAAACAACCCTCCAACAATTCAGAGTTCATGCATTTAAAGGGAACTGGGCAAAAAGGACAGAAGCCACAGGGGAAGAAAAAGGAGGAAAGACTTAGTTCATTGATACATCTGCAGTCATCAGGCAGCTGGGAAGCAATTCAATCTTTATGAACATTACCCCCACCACCACCACCTGGGCAAGAGATATTGCCTAGAAAGTGGGGTAGCAGACATTTTAAGGGCTTCAGTTCTGCATCTGATCGGGAGAATTTCAGCCCACAGAACTTGGGCCACAAGTACACAGCCCCACAGGAGATTTAATAATCTGTTAGCTTTGAGTTAGCTGCTTTGTTCATTCAGTATAGTACCATATAAACATTTGCAGCGCAGCAGCACCACCTGCTGGGCACTAGAAAAAAATATGAAAAGCAAATACTCCAGATCTGTGATGGCAGGCAGAGTCCAGCTGGTCTTCAGGTCTCTGCCACGCATGCATGTGGGGAGGTGCATGTGGGAGACACGAACATACATGTGGGGGAGGCAGGGTGCATGCGTGGGGGAGGAGAGTGTTGCTCGCATTGCATTTTGGAGCCTTGCCCAGTGCCCCCAGGACCCATTTTGCGCCTGGAAGGCCTCTGTGCACCAACCTGGAAGCCAAAAATGGGCAGGGGAGCAAGACGCATGCTTGGGGGATCACAGGGTGGGGTGGGGGGGTGGGGTCACAGGCACATTGCATTATGGGTGAGGGCGCACTTTTGGCACGCGACAACAAAAAGGTTCGCCATCACAGCTCTACATGCATGAATGGGAGAACTTGCCACGGCCAACTCAATGTGGCCACCTCACCACAGCCAACTTGCCATGGGACAATTCGCCACAGGACAATTTATATCAGTGTATCTCTTGTCCTGCAGTGAGTTGTCCCGGCTGTGGTGAGTTGGCTGCAGCAAATTGTCATAGACCCCTCTAGATGACTTGTTAGGGAAACCTGTTAGAGATAACACTAAATCCCAATGTAACATCCCCATGTGATACAAGGCAAGACTATCCTTGTGTGTGACTGCATTAATGTCCCAGGGGTTGTGTAGGTTGTGATTCATTCCTCATTTGTTCGTAGAGTAAGATTTCTCTCTTCATTATATGTTGTTCTAATCTAGAACCACTTGTAGGTTGGACCAAGAAATAGGAACCAACCAAAAGTCATCCAGCAGGTTTTATGGCTGATTGAGATTTGAACTATGGTCTCCATTTATTCCAGGCCATATTTTCAATGCTGTATTATATTGGTTCTATGAGGCCTGTCCAATTATGATGGATTCCACCAACTCCAGGCAACATTGCTTATGGTTAGGAATGGCGACGGGTGCAGCCAATACAGATAGTCCTTGCTTAGTGACATTAATGAAGACCAGGAATTGCATTACTAAGTGAGGTAGTCATGAGATGCAGTGTCATATGATCATGCCAGCCTATGAAAGCAGTTGTTGCAGTCCCAAAAGCCATTATTAGGCAAATCCCGTGCAGTTGCAACATCCCAAGGTCATGTGGTCACCATTTGCGACTTCCCACCAGCTCCCCCATTGACTTTGTTTGTCAGACACCAGCAGTGAAGGACCCAAATGGCAAAAAATGACTGTGGGATGATGTGAACACTGTAGCTGCGAGCCAGTCTAACAATCATGTTTAACTGTGGGAATGCTGTGATAATAGCAACTATGAAGGCGGTCGTAAGTACCCCTTACCTAATGCCATTGGTTGCTGAACAAGCGAATGTTAAAGCAGCAGTATCAGGTGTGTAGTAGTCTGAGCAAACCTGTGACCAAGAATCTGGTGCTATGCCTCTTATTTATTTATTAAATTTTTATGCCTCCCACCTCCCCTATAAGGTGACTCTGGGCAGCTTTTAAGTAACAGACCAGAAGAAAAATAATTAAACCATTAAAACCACATAGATGAAGATTACAAAAACTACACTAACACCAGAACTGAGAGACGGACGGGAGAAAAATGCTCCGGAGGCTTTTTTGTTGAGCCACCCTCAATGCCTCCAGATGGAAGCATCTAGGCAGCACCTCAAAGCAGAAGGCTCCAGCGCTCGGAGCACCATTTCACTCAAACCTCTAATAACATCTAAGTGGGAGATGATGGATTATCTTTCCCCCATTTCTTAAACAGGAGGCCTGGAGAGGAAATGAAAGAGGGGAAATGAAATTGCATCGTTTCAGAGAAGACAGGGGCTTGGTTTAATAATAAATATGCCTTTCTATTTTATTGTGTTTCATGTGACCCAATATCTAGAGAACCACAGAAGAATGCTCACTAATATGTTTTTTTAAAGTATCTTTGGGACAACCCTTCTATAATTAGTGAAGACATGCCTATAAGTAAAATAAGAAGTAGACTGAGGAGTTAAAGGTAAAGGTTCTCCTCGCACATATGTGCTAGTCGTTCCCGACTCTAGGGGGTGGTGCTTATCTCCATCTCAAAGCCGAAGAGCCAGCGCTGTCCGAAGACATCTCTGTGGTAATGTGGCCGGCATGAGTAAATGCCGAACGCTGTTACCTTCCCACCAAAGGTGGTTCCTCTTTTTCTACTTGCATTTTTACATGCTTTCAAACTGCTAGGCTGGCAGAAGCTGGGACAAATAACGGGAGCTCATTCGGGAGCGTTAGGGATTCGAACCACTGAACTGCCGACCATTCTGATCATCTTAGTCACTGAGCCACCGTGTCCAATGACTGAGGGGTTGCCGTACGCTAAATAAACAAATGAAGGATAAGGATTTAATTTTCCATGGATGAAATGCCATTATTTAAATTGCAGGAAGTTTATGGGATGCCCAGCCACAAAGATATAAAACGACTGCATATTTATACTCCTAAAAAATGCAAGTCATGTAGGTACTAGGCTATGGCCTACGGGATTTTCAGAAAACACCTTACCTGGAGAGAGGCCCCATGCAGAATGATGGATTCACGCACTCGGACTCCAGCACCGATGGTCACGCCTTTCCCGATGGAGACATTAGGACCCAGCTACAGGGGAAAGCCAAGGGAGAGACACCCATGTCACTAACCCGGCAGGCGAGAGTCCCTCCTTAACCCACAGCTTTCTTTTGTCCTCAGGGGCAAAGAACGGGGGGGGGGGGGTGCAGATGTAACAGGCTCTAAAACCTGGCCCTACCCCACACATGCTAAAGCGAGGGTGGTGAGGGGGACTCCTTTTAAGGTATCTCTATAAGCTCTCCCTCCCACCCTTTTAAACCAGTGATTTCTACCAGGGCTGGGGTAGGAGGAGTCCTGATGGCGCAGTAGTTGAAATGCAGTATTGTGGGCAAACTCTGCCCACAGCCTGGAGTTCAATTCTGACCAGCTGAAGGTTGATCGAGGTTGGCAGAATGAGGACCCGGATTGTTGGGAGTAATACGGCAAATAATGCTTGAATTGTAAACCACCCAGAGAGGGCGGTAAAGTGCTATGAGGCGTTTTACATCAGGGGGGTCAAACTCAAGGGCTGCGGGCCAGATGTGGCCCATGGGGGGTGCTTAGATCTGGCCCGTGGGGCTGCCCTGGAAACAGCAAAGGAATGGCCCGCAGTGCCTCTGCCAATGTTAAAGGAGCTGGCCCTCCCGATCTCCATTTTAATTGGCAGAGGGTTGCGGGAGACTGTTGCAGCTGGAAACAGAGCTCGGGAGCCCACTTTTTGTGGCAGAGCACTCGGTCCATCACAGGTGCCCCTGACCCAAATGATGTCAAGCTGACCATGCGCCCCCTAACCACCACCACCACCACCCCCGTGGTCAAAAACAACCCTGATGCAGCCCTCAATGAAATAGAATTTGACACCTCAGGTTTACACAGTAAGTATAAATGCTACCACTACTGCTATTTTTAAAACCCTACATATTATTATCGGGAAGGAGAAAGGGTGGGTGAAGGAAAGACCAGCCATTATTCTCCCTGTCAGTCTTTTGAGGTAATCCAGACAAGAAACCTAAACCATGAATACTAATAGTATTGCTATCATGGATCTTGCCAGTCTGAAAGCACTTCACACCTTTCCCTGCCTTTACTTTCCAGAGAACTAGGGAAGGTCCATTCTGAGGCGCTTTCTCTGCCCCTAATCCTTCTGTGAGATGAGGTAGCTTTGGTCTGATTTTGTCTACGCTCCTCTTCCTCCTGTCTGCCAAGGTTATTCTCGCAGCCCATTACTGCCAAGGTTATTATCACAACACCCTCAAAATCCCCTCACAGCATCCTTCCCTTCATACTGCAATTAAGTTCAAGGTGAAAAAAAAAACTACCGCATTTTTCAGAGTATAAGACGCACCTTTTTCCCCTCAAAAAAAGAGGCTGAAAATCTGGGTGCATCTTATACACTGAATACAGCATTTTTTTGCCTCCCGAAGGCCCCCCTTCACCAAAATGGCCATGCAGAGCCTGTAGAAGGCTTCCAGAAAGCTCCTGGGGGCGGGGGGGGGGGCAGAAATGAGTGGAAAAAAGTCCTTTTTTGCCCCCCCAGCCCCCAGCAGCATTCTATAAGCTTCCTAAAGGCTATCCACGCCCTTTTTTTGACACAAAACGGGCCCTTTTTGGAAGGTTTGCAAAGTGCAAAAACATTTTTTTCCTCTTCAAAACCTTGCTGTGTCTTATACTCCGGTGCATTTTATACTCTGAAAAATATGGTAGTTTGTTTATACAGATGCAAGTATACACAGGTGTAAATAACCTATTTGTGCACACGGAACCCTATAGCCCTGGCTCTGGCCCTACTCATTCCCACCAAGACATTGTGGCACTGGGTCCTCGTTCTTTTGTGGGAAGCAGCAGGCATCCCCCAGCCCACAGACTTACCACAGCAGTGGCATCCACCGAGGCCGTTGGATGAATATAGACATTCCCTGCATGGAAAAGAAGCAGCAATTACTTTCGTTCTCCTTTCTCCTCTAGGAGTCATTTCCACTCCTGCTTTACAATATGGGCTTCCAGCTCTAGCACTGAGTTACTTTCTGATCCCTGGACACCCTCCGCCACCTCACACTGAATGCCTTTCCCCACGCAGGGCTCAGCTGCTAAAATCACTACTTCAAACTGGCCAAACTTGTGGCAAAGCAAGAAAGGTTCTTGCCAGAATGTTGGAGATGATGGAACCAAATATACGGGGAAAACAAGACAATCCCCCAACTTAGGGAAAATCACCTTCAAAAACATTTCAACATTGCAGCAGTTGATGGCTGAAACGGCAAAACTGATTAAAGAAAAGAACATACCGTATTTTTCGGACTATAAGACGCAACGGAGTATATAACCAAGATTTTGAAGAGGTAAATTTTTTAAAAAAGTTTTTGCACTCTGCAGGCCTCCCAAACCCTCTGCACTCCCCATTTTTTTGTGAAAAACGGGGCATGCAGAGAGTTTGAGATGCCTGCAAAGTGCTCCTAGGGGCTGGGTAGGGCAAAAATGAGCAAAAAAACGGCCCATTTTTTGCTCCTTTTTGCCCTCTTCAACCCCCAGGAGCACTTTGCAGGCCTCCCAAAACCCATGGCTGTCCATTTTTGTGAAAAATGGGCGGGGTTTCGGGAGACCAAAAATGCTGTATTCAGTGTATAAGATGCACCCAGATTTTCAGCCTCTTTTTTGGGAGAAAAAGTTGTGTCTTATACTCCGAAAAATACGGTAAGTACTTTTGTTTCCACATGAAGACTGCTTCTGAACTTTGTGCTTGATGTAGAAAAGAATGAAACTCTGACTTCTGGTTTTACCGATTAGCCTGATAGATCTTTATAGAAATGGCTTGTTCATATTATTATGAAAAAGCAAAATGCTGTGATTTGATGTTAATGCCTTATTTTGCTGTAACAGAGAGAGTTGGAAGTATTTTTTCTTTCTTTTTTCTTCTTATCTTTCCTCACTTCTCCTTCCCCTTTCTCTCCTCATTACTTTCCTATTTACCTTGCATTTTGCATTTTACCATACTTTATAACTCAATAAAAATGTTAGTAGGAAAAAAAACATTTCATCCAAATAATCCAATGTCGCATTAATGAAACCCTGTCTGATCCCCCAGGAGCCAAAGAAAATATGCCAGACATTTTAGAGTCCTGGGACAGATGTGAGAGCCTAAGAAACTGATCTGCTATTATGGTTTGTCCAGCAAGACATCTACACCAGGGCCTCCCCAATCCCTGGTCTGTGGACAGGCACCGGACCATGGCATGCCAGCAACTGGTCCACACAAACAAGCGAAGGCCCATCCATGGGATGCAAGCAGCACACAAAATCACACACCCCTCCAGTCCCTGGAAAAACCTTTCTTCATGGTCCATGGTGCCCAAATGGCTGGGGGCCACTGATCTACAGGACTGATGGAGCTGGATGCGATGACAGCATTTCCCCCATGACAACACAAAGAATGTGCCTTATTCCTGCCCATAAAATGTACTGCCTTACAATGTAACATGGAAGGAGGAGATACCTCGGATGCTGGGCCCATCGGGTTGGTTCTGGGCAAGTCTCTCCGGATGACACTGGCTGTAGCAGCTCAGATAGAGACGATTGGCATAGATGGCAGAGCTGGCAAAGAGAATGTGGGATTTATTAGGTTTGGCCCCCAACCTTCAAGCAGCATACTTAACCTCTTATCACCTGCCTCTTGGGAGACGAAACAAGAAATCAAACGGCTCTCAACCGTTTCTTTTGGGAATCATAAACAATATGATAAGGGGATAATTTACTTAACAATATGTATTATTACGGCAGCAAGAACGGTCTTTGCCCAAAACTGGAAAAACAGGGAAATTCCACAAGAAGAAGTAATTAGGAAAATTCTGACTTGTGCTGAAATGGATAAATTGACTTGGGAATTGAAGAACAAAGATGAATCAGAATATGGACAAATTTTATCAATGGTTGGAACAAAAAAAGGAAAGGCCCAAAATAAGCAATGACTAAGATTTATAGAATGGAGATTAGAATTATGTACGAAACTATAATAGTGAAAATGTATAAGATAAAAACAAAGCAACGTGGTTGGAAAGACAATATTTTTATATTTGTAAATACTGAATAGACCAAATTATTTATAAGCATGGTAGTTATAATGTATAACTTTGTATTATAAAGTATGTATGGCAAAGACTTCACCAGGACGGTTACACTGTGCCAACGTTTTCGTTTGTGTTCAATAAAAAATATTTTTTTAAAAAAATGGGTCTCAACAGGAACACACACATGCACACACACACACAGAGAGAGAGAGAGAGAGAGAGAGACTTCGTAGATGAGCTTCTATCAGGCACAGTATCCATATTTACACCAAAAAATTCAGACTTACTTTCTTTTTTGCTACGGTCCTGCCATCTGTCTGACAAGCCACAGGTCTAAACCTGATGGATGCTAACCTACGAAATCAAGGCTTGTTAAAGTGATGCACACACCTCAATTCATTTGGATGCTCTTCTTTTTTCTAGAGTAGACTTAGAGAAAGAAGAAGCAGGGCAGAGATTTACAAGGGCTCTACAGCCGATGAAACAAAAGGCAAGGAGAGGAAATGAACAGCCAGGCCCAGGGTCCCTCATCTGCTCTGACTTGCCTGTTGGCTACTTCAAGAGAAGGGGAACAGTTTCTCTTACCACGGCAACCCATATTTTTCACGGCGCCTTTGGAAGTCTCTCCCCCATTTGCATTATCTGCATAATTGCTCAAGGAAGAAACAGCCAAGTTTTATAAAACACAACGTTGTAAAAAGACAGCGGAGTCAACCCTCGGCATGCTCATAGATACACTCAACTCCAATTTGCAACCACTGCCTGTCCACCTCACGTGCCACTGAGCAGAGGGAACCCTGGATTGAGAACTACAACTAGGGCCACAATTTCTGTTGCTGGGCAAGGCGGTCGTTAGGTAAGTCTCACCCAATTTTACAACTTTTTTTGGGGGGGGGTCATAGTTGTTAAGCAAATTACTCACTGCAAATGTTAATTGAATCATGCAGTTGTTAGGCAAATCCAGCTTCCCTCGTTGGCTTTGCCTGTTGGAAGCCAGTTGGGCAAGGTCACACATGGAAAACACGTGAGCCCAGAACACGGCAACCATGGTAAATACACGCCCGTTGCCAGGCGCCTGAATTCCGATCATGTGAGGGTAGGGATACTGGGATGGTTATAAATGCAGAGACCGGGTTACGTCACTTTTTTCAGGACCATGGTAACTTCAAATGGTTGCTAAATGAATGGTTATACGTTGAGAATGACCTCCATGAATCTGCAACCTATTTGTGTGTCAAATAAAGCCCCTCGCTCTCCCTTACCCAGCAGATTTGATCTGGCTCCAGAACCCTTCCGTTTTGTAGGCAAAGAGGCGTCCCTGCCCAGCAAGGGCCGTAAAGATGTCTTGCTCCAGTCGGATGGCCTCAGCCCTCTGCCAACCGTTTGTGTTCTCCTCTCTGTGGGAATGAAACAAAGACAAGCTGAGGGGCAGCGTATTTGCTTCCGAGAGACAGACAGACAGAGAGAGACAGAGAGACAGACAGAGAGAGAGACAGAGACAGAGAGAACATATCAAGAGCTGGGGTGGCACAGTGGTTAGAGTGCAGTACTGCAGGCTACTTCTGCTGATCACAGGCTGCCAGCAGTTTGGCAGTTCGAATCTCACCAGGCTCAAGGTTGACTCAGCCTTCCATCCTTCCAATGTTGGCAAAATGAGGAGCCAGATTGTTTGGGGGGGCAATAGGCTGACTCTGTAAACTGGTTAGAGAGGGCTGTAAAAACACTGTGAAGCGGCATATAAGTCTAAGTGCTATTGCTATATCCAACTAGGAAATGAAGCTCTCAAGCCGTAGGAAGAATGAATATGGGAGCAGCACAACTTCCTCCAGCAATTGGGAAACTGAAAAAAAAACTAGCTCTCTATCTAATGTCTAAATTCTGTAGAGGAAATAAAAGGAACATCAATGGCTCTTGAAAAAGGCACATGCAGCAGGATGAAAGGGAGAGATGGAGACTTACCCAAGGTATGAATACCTGCATGAGGGCAAAGGTTGGCAGGAGGAGGAGATGAACAGAAAGAAAAAGAGAGATGGTAGATGAGTGACCTGCCACTATCCAGAGCAGGAAGGACCCAAACACAACGCTGGGAAAGACACACTCACAAGAGCAACTCCTGCTGGTTACGTTGGAAGACTTCCCCAATGTGATGGAAGATGGCTGGGGTAAATAGGTAGATGCCACAGTTGATGAGCTCGCTCACAAAAGTGCTGGGCTTCTCCACATAGTGTAAGACCTGGAAAAGAAAAGGGGGACGTAGGTGGAAGTGACAAGAGCAGAGGTCGGCAACCTTAAACAATCAAAGAGATACAAACGTCCTAACCAGAAGCCCCCGTTCAATTCTAGAGCTGACCAGAAGTCCGGTTCCCTATAGGGTCTCCTCTTAGGGCGTCGTCGTTTCCCCTCTACTTGTCCTAACCGAAAGCCCTATCAATTGTGATCGGCGACAGGGAGCGGCAGCAGAGGGAGCTGCAGCAGAGGGATGAAAGAGCCACATGCGGCTCGAGAGCCGCAGGTTGCTGACCCCTGGACAAGAGCCTTGCCAATGTTCTACGGTGCTGAAAAAGGGAAACCTGAGGGGAAATCTAGCAGGCAGAAGGGCAGGACTCACAGAAAGGCCTTCTCTTTTCGGCTCACTAGTGGGTCCTGCCTCCTTCCCAGACCGCCCCCTCCCCCTTCCGCCTTGCTTCATACCTTCATACCTCGTGTGTGTCAGCATTTGCCACAATACAGCCATAGTTCAGCGACTGCTTCCTATTGGCCTGCAGGAAACAAGATTGCCATGGATGCACTGAGGGGACAGAAAGACTTGAAGCTTCAAAAGAGGATCTTAAGAAGGGTCCAGGCTCTCCTGCCTGGTGCCCCGGGATTCCCCAGGTAACTGACCCTCTGTTTCCCAACTACTCCTTCATGACTGACCCAGTTTGGGAAGGCAGGACTGTCTCCTACCGTGGTGCCCAGCATGAGGAAGCTGTCGGGACTGCCACGCTGACGATGGAAGGCAAGCATCTCTTCGAGAGGGAATTCAGAGCAGACATCAGCATTGAGCACAAAGAAGGCTGCAGGGCTACCTGAAAGGATTTGGTCACGGAAGTGGTAGATACCTCCACCTGTGCCAAGTGCTGCGTATTCCTGGAGATACCTACAGAAATTAGAAATTCGCCTTATTAGATGGCCTTTTGCAGCCTCTCACTTCCAAATAGTGGAAGCTTATAGACCAGTGTTGGCTAACCTTTTCGGCACCGAGTGACGAAACAGGAGTGTGCAGGTGTGTGTGTGTGTGTGTGCTGGATACCGGAAGAGCAGCTTCCTGGTGCACATGCGCAGGAGTGCCATGAACCGGAAGAGCAGTTCCCTGGTGTGCATGGCGCACTGGGAAGCCAAGCTTCCGGTTTCCGGCGTGCACATGCACGCCGATCACATGTTTTTCCGGTTTCTGGCACTCATGCATGTGTGAAGACCAGCTGGCCAACGTGCATGCGCATGGCAGAAACCAGAAACTAAGTTTCCCAGCATGCGCATGCACACCAGGGAGCTGCTTTTTCATTTCCCAGCGCTCCTGCGTGCGTGAAGATCAACTGGCCAGAACGCTGCAATCTAGAAGAGCAACGGGCGACAGCTGGTGCGCCTGGAGAGATGGCTCTGCATGCCACTTCTAGCACGCATGCCAAAGGTTCACCATCACGGTTATAGACTGTCTAATAATGGAAGCTGATAGACTCTCGCCTTTTTCTTTCAGGTAGCCTTTCCGGTACTACATCTACTTCATCCAACATGAGGCACAGTCCTCAGTCCTTAGGGGAAAATTACACATGGATGCAGCCAAGGGAATGGAAAACTTGGAATCAACAGATAAAACAGAATTCAGAATTCCCGGGAGTGACAGGAGGTCTGGCCTAGCATAAGGGTTGGAAGGCCCTAAGAGAAGAAAGATTGAATTACAGCCCAGATGTTTGCAAAGGTGATAACAATGTCCCAATGTATTGGGCTTCCCTCCTCCTCCATGTTTTATTTATTGTATTTATATAACATTCCATTTCCATCCAGCAGCGTGTGCTCCGAGTGCAGTTATTTTTAAATCATAATCCACATATTTGTTGCAGTATTCATCACAATAACATTGATAATATAATAATATAATAACAATAATACTAACAATAATAAAACTCTCTGCATCAATATTTCCTCTTTTTATGTCTCCTCTTTTCTGACTTCTGTTTCTGTTGTCTAGCCATTGATAAAATGCATCCCATATCAAAAAATATTAGAATGCACAGAAATGGACAGATTAACACTTACTATTAAGGGCTTTTTTGGGGGGGGGGGGGAAGGTCAGACTATGCAGTACCAGTGCCTGCGGGACAGATAGCATTGGGGCTGCTTTCACATTTTTTCTTACAATAATCACTGGACACTCACCTGATAGGGATTTTGAACTCTTGCTGGGCAGACACCAGGAAGTGGTTGAGTGCCTCATTGGGTTGATAGAAGCCAATCAGAAGAATCTCCTTCATGTTAGGCACCTGTTAGAAATGGGAGGAAAAGCATTAGGCATAGCTGACTTCCTTTTCTTGCTTGCTTCATTACCGGACTATGATTAAGGTAAGGCAACAGGTGCCGCCCTGCCCTTCCAAAATTTAATCTGAATAACCTCCTTACCTTAGTGCATGCCTCGATGTGATGCTGTATCATGGGTACACCTGCCACTGGGAATAAGGGCTTGGGCACTTCAAAGGACAAGGGCCGGAATCGGGTCCCTGCAAAAAGCAAGACAATTACAGAATCAGGAGCCAACCATCTGCAGAATTTGCCCCTCCTTTTGGTCTGGCAACCTTCTGCCAGAAGCCAGGAACAGACAGTAAAGCACAAAACGGATTACAAAGTGTTATAAGGTGTCGTTGCTAAAACAACAACAACAACAACATGCATCTTTTAGCCAGCCCTGATAAAAGCATGGACAGGGTTGTGGAAATCAGTTCTGCACTCCACAAATCGTCCAGCCTTTTAGGGAGCCCATTAACCAAGGGGAGCCTATCCAGCCACAACTGTGAAGAAGGGTTGAAGTAGATGGGGACGTTTAGCCTGGCACCAGTGGTGTATTAACCATTAAGCAGACTAAGCACCTGCTTAGGGCACCAGGCCCAAAGGGGGCACCACAAAGTTGAGAAAGAAAGAAAAAAAAAACAATGAAGATTTGTACAGTATGTACAAAGGAGGGGGGGCATCAAGATTTGCCAGTGCTTAGGGCACCAGTGAGCCTTAATCCACCACTGCCTGACACAGAGAAGGTTTGGGAGAGACATTACAGCCATCTGAAGGGAGGGTCCTTGCGAAGAAGAGACCCAGCTGCTCTGGACAGGAGGAAAAACAGGGGTTAGTGGGGGGGGGGGGAATACTCTTACATGTAAAAGCTGTTGGCTAAAGGAACACATCAAACCCGCACTTTGTAGGCTCGCTTTTTGGGGGGGGGGGATTTTTTTCACTGGTAACACTATACTGCTAACTAGGGCATACAAAACCTTTGCTAGACCAAGCCTTGAATACTGCTCACCTGCCTGTAATCCACACTGTATATCGGACATTAATACAATAGAGAGGGTCCAGAGGTATTTCACAAGAAGAGTACTTAACTCATTGGTTCGCAATAAAATACCTTACACCACCAGGCTTGAAGTTTTAGGCCTGGACAACCTCAAGCTACGCCGCCTACGTTCGGACCTAAGCACAGTACACAAAATTGCCTGCTACAACGTCCTACCTGTCAACCCACTACTTCAACCGCAATAAATACATGGGCAAACAATAGATACAACCTCAAAGCAAACCGCTCCAAAGTCAATTGTAGAAAATACAACTTCAGCAATAGAGTGGTCAATGCCTGGAATGCGTTTCTTAAGAGGTCCATAAAGGGGGGGGGGGGTGTATAAGCGCTCCAGCGGCTGCCTACCGTCCCTGTCCTACTGTCCCCACTGATATGTAGCCATTTTATGTGTTCATGGCCATGTTATGCTTATTTATATCCATCTATTGGTCCCAATCTCATGCGATAATGTCCATGTCTATACTAACACCTGCTACCTTGTACATGTTGACAAATACATAACAATAAATAAGTAAGTAAATAAATCGCGGACTGGCTTTTCTTTCGGCAAATGGGCTGCCCTGCCGCCTCCAGTCCGAATGGGCATCAGCTTCCGGGAGAAGTCGAGAGGTATCAGCTCACCTTTCTGGGGACCCCCGATTAGGATCACGGCTTTCAGCATGGTCCACTTAGGAGTCTAGGCAGTGGGGAAGACGGTATCAGCTGGGCTCCTCGGCACTATCCTTAGGGCACGAAAGATCCCCGAGGCGAGATCTCCTCTCCGCTGGGACACGGCCTTCTGCTTCCGAGCACGTGAGAACGCCACGTCAGCGGTTCCACCTCTTCGTGGATCTAAGAGGATTTGCAGCCTTAAAGCCGCAGGAGAAGAGCTGCGGGGAGGAAGAATCGGGATTCTCCCGCAGAAATGCCCGGAAAGCTCAAAACACCCGCATCTTTTCCCGTTCGTTGCCGCATCCCGACTTTGCATTCATGTCCCCGCGAAGTTCCGAGGCCCGAAATTCCTGCCACGACTCCAGATGGCCCAAAATGCAGTGCGGGCACCGGCTTCGTTCCCACTACTAGCCGTTTTCGGGTTTAATTTCCTTTGGCCTCGACTCCTGGAGACTCAAGAAACAATAACACGGGACTAATTAGGTTTTGCCTGTTTCTGATTTCTAATCTAGCCTGTAGATTTGGGGCTTGTCAGTGATTCCCCCATCCCAAACATGTATCAGGAATGACCCTACTTAAAATGTTTTGGGCTCAGCCAAGATAGGGTAGATGATGCACCTGCTGTAGATTCCCGTTCAAGAGGACTTATCGGTTGACATGGATCAAAGATTGACAATGTCGATTTCGGGCAGATTTATTTATTTATAATATATAATAACAGTTGGAAGGGACCTTGGAGGTCTTCTAGTCCAACCCCCTGCTTAGGCAGGAAACCTTATACCACTTCAGACAAATGGTTATCCAACATCTTAAAAACTTCCAGTGCTGGAGCATTCACAACTTCTGGAGACAAATTGTTCCGTTGATTAATTGTTCTGACTGTCAGGAAGTTTCTCCTCAGTTCTAAGTTGCTTCTCTCCTTGATTACTTTCCACCCATTGCTTCTTGTTCTACCCTCAGGTGCTTTGGAGAATAGTTTGACTCCTTCTTCTTTGTGGCAACCCCTGAGATATTTGAATATTGCTATCATGTCACCCCTAGTCCTCCTTTTCATTAAATTAGACATACCCAATGTTTTATCTTTTAGCCTCCAGTTCAATTTTGTTGCTCTTCTCTGCACTCTTTCTAGAGTCTCCACATCCTTTTTATATCATGGTGATCAAAACTGTACGCAGTATTCCAAGTGTGGTCTTACCAAGTGGTATTAACACTTCATGTGATCTTGATCCTATCCCTCTGTTGATGCAGCCTAGAACTGTGTTGACTTTTTTGGCAGCTGCTTATATTTCCTTTATATCACGCCTTTATTATTTCTACAAGTAACTAAAAGCCACGAAGTTATCTACTGCTCCTTCCTCCTCCTATTTTCCCCACAACAACAACCCTATTAGGTGAGTTGGGCTGAAAGAGAATGATGGGCCCAAAGCCAGATTCCTAATGAGGCTGATTTCTATTGCTGAACTGGGGAGCATAATTTTTCAGCTTTCCAGTCATTAGAAAGACAGAATAGTTTGGGGGAAAGAAGCGAGGCCTGCAGCAATTCCAGGGTCTGCTGTGTCCTTTTTATAGGGTGTTTGTTGCCAAACTCTTTCACACACACACACACAGGCCCATAATCTGTCCATCAGCATCCGAAGGACATTTTCAGTTGTCTATTGTTCTTGGGCTACCTCACTTCATCCCTGATTTTTCCCAGTCTTTTACGGCTTGGAATGGTGGTGAAATATTCCGGTTTCAGTGGGCTTACAGTATTTCATGAACTGTTTGTAAGATTTCACACCCAGAAAATAGCATTTAATGGATATTGTAAGGTATCTGGCGTGTCCTGCAAGACAGATCATGTGATGTCAAGAATCACGAAGAAAGAACTTGCAAAAGGACAAGGAACAAATGTGCCATTTTGCCTAACCTGAAATGTCAGAAATAAATTCAAGGTTCTGAGGCTAGAACCATCTTTAAAACCCACCTTTAGCCTTTTCCCCAACTGATTTCTCTTCAAGACTTGGCAGGGCTTATCTGTCCATTGGATGGTAACATAACCTGAAGCGTGTCATGAACATTAACTCCCATTCTGCTAAGAGTCCTATAAAGCTCTAGGAATGTTAGAGAGTTGCTAAGTGTTTTCAGATGAGACTTTTATTATGCAATTATCACTCTGCAAAATCAGAATTTTTTGAGGTGGGTGGAGAAGGGTGTATGTTCTTAGTTCTGTGCTCCTCCACAGGAAACTTTTTAAGTAGGGAAAGCAGGAGTAGCTTTGCTGTGTCTTTGAATTAACAACATTAAGAAACTATCTGTCAGGAAATCTGCTTCCGGATGCAATTCAAGATCCTGTTTATCACCTTTAAAACTCTACATGGCTTGGGGCCAGGTTATTTGAAGGACCGATTGCCTCTTCCCTATTGCATCTATATAGGCAGGGCATATCACGGATCCCATAGAATAGGGATTGTCATTTGATGGCACCATAAAAAAGAGCCTTCTCAGTGGTGCCCCCTTCATTATGAAACATCATCCCCCCACCCCCAAGATATGGTTGTTCCCCACCTTCCTGCTTTTCTTTAAAAGCCCTAAAAACATGATTTTGTCAGCAGGCCTGGAAACCACTGATGGAGATGATCAAATAGCTGGTTTGATTGTATTGTTGCTGTCATGGGGATGGGTGGGTGGGTTATTTTTAATGAGCTCATATTATATACATTTTGATATCAATGCGTTTAATTAATAAATAAATGAACTGTTTGAAAACAAACTTTGTCAAAGAGCACACATAACTTGATTTGGAAGGAATGGAGATCATCTGCTCCGCTTCCCCTCATTTGTGTCCTATCATGTGGACAAGGTGACGAGGAAAATTTGGAGACTGAAACAATCCCCAATATGGTCAGGAAGAGTTATTTATATCTCCAGAACAGCTGACTGAAAAGGGATCCTGCAATGTTTCTGAGAACCGGCAGGAGGCAACATTGCCAAGAAAAAGGAGGTGGGTAGACTCTTGGCATCCAGAAGGTGCTTTCTTCATTGAGAAGTCCCAAATGCGCTTGGTCTTCAGGAACCTGCTGTAATCCACAGCCTGTGCCCTAGATATGCTAGGGCTGCAACTCCCACCATCCCCAGCAAATATATACAAAGCGCACAGGTTGGGAAAGTCACAGAATATGGACTCGGAAGAACTGCAAAACCTTCTGATGAATGTGTTAGCTTGCTTCTCCACAATGCAAGTTGAAACCTCAGCTAGTAATTTCATGGGCAACCATGGTGCCTTTATGCCAGGGGTGTCCAAACTTGACAACTTTAAGACTTGTGGACTTCAAAGAGTTAATTCAAAGAGTTGAAGTCCACAAGTCTTAAAGTTGCCAAGTTTGGACACCCCTGCTTTATGCAAAGTGTATTCATCCTAATTGTCTTTGATTCCTACAATACACTTAAGTCGCAAAACCCTGGTTTTCAAACCACACTGGGTTGAGACATTACATAAAGCCAAGTCAAACCATTTCATAGCTCAGTGCAGCATGGAATACCGATCCCAGCTATTAGCAGGAGAACGGATCCAACCAAAAGGCCGAGGAAGCATACCAGTTCTTATCCATGGCAAAAGTTATGTCAGAAAAAGAGGGAAAAGTTAGGTTGCCTCAGCCTTCCCTCCTTCCGAGGTGGGTAAAATGAGGACCCAGATTGTTGGGGGCAATATGCTGACTCTGTAAACCACTTGGAGAGGGCTGTAAAAGCACTACGAAGCGGTGTATAAGCCTAAGTGCTATTGCTGTTGCTAAAACACTGCATCAACACTGGAACAGCTAATGATGACTTTAAGTCGCATGCGGTGTAGACGGGGGCTGAGGCAAAAGTTTTGAGGAAACATTTAACGATAATAATAATAATAACTCGATAGGCGGCCAAAAATGCCAAATTCAGTAATACCTGGCTGACTTTGCGATAAATCATCATAAAAACTCTCAAAACAGTATAGAGTCATTTGGTTTTATTTAGTTTGTCAAGCAAGAAAATGGGCCTGGAAGAATCTGGAGGCTTCTGGGATGGCTGACTGCCTTGACATCACTGGGGAAAGACCCCTAGTGTGTAGTCTCTGCCCTACCCCTTTTGTGCCCCCACCTAGATGGCTTTTCAGTGAACATTGCTTATGTCATATTGATGGCAAAGCTACTGATAAGCTGATAGTCCTGCCTGTCCAAGAAATGGATGGATCCCTGGAGCAGAGTAGTGGAGGAGTTATTCTTGCCAGCAAGTCAAGGAAAAGTTGTGCCCTCATGGAAGCTGTCCTGTGTGAGTGAGAGACCCAAAGCAGCAGTGAGAGAAGTAGCTGGGCCCTGGGGTATTGCAGGGGAACAGAATATCCATATTGCTCCAGTTTGTTTGTTTTTAATTGCATTCCCCAGCTGTGAAAGCTGGGTGCAGGAGAGTTTCTTTTGGGGTGGGTCAGACCGTGGGGAGACGAGAGCTCAATTCACATCAAGGCGTGCAAAGGACTGATCCATGCCCAAGCTGTTCTCCACAAAGATCTCATACTTCCCAGCATCAGCTGGAGTCACTTTCTTGATAGTGAGAGTTGTTGAGTCACTGCCAATGTTATAGTACACTCTGCAGAGGAAGGAAAGGGAATCAGAACCCAGGAACCCATTTTAAGGCCTATAATAGAAAGAAGTTTTTTCCTGACTTTATCAGCTTCCTACTAGGGCAGTGATGGCTAACCTTTTTTTCATCGAGTGCCGAAAGTGCGCATGCACCCATAATGTAATGCACGTGTGATCTCCCCATGAGCCCCGCCCCGTGCATGCAGGCACGACACGTACATGCGTGGCAGAGACCCGAAAACCAGCTGGCCGGTGGGAGGAGCACGCGCATGCACGGTGGAGCTGAGCTGGGCAATGGCTCGTGTGCCTGCAGAGAGGGCTCTGAGTGCCACCTGTGGCACATGTGCTATTGGTTTGCCATCACAGTATTAGGTAATCAGCAGTTATCTGGACTAGGTTGCCTCCTCCTTCATGCCCTGTCAATGCAAAAGATCCTAATCAAAGGGTAACAGGCTTTTTTAAACCGGACAATCAGTAGAGAAAAAACTGGAGAAAGAGGAGGAATAATAATTATACTGTTGGATGTTGCACACTATACACTGTACTGTAAGCATTTAAGCATCATCTATGCTTTTTCTCTGTGCCTAAAAGTTACCAGCAAGGGCTTGCTTGTATGATCAAGGAAGAAAGATCAGAAATTCTTATTATATCTTTGTTCTAACTCAGTTACCTCCGATCTGAGGCTACTCATCTAATGCCAAGGCTGAGCTTCACTCACCGATCATCCTCTTCAATATCCTTTCCATCCTTGGCCCAGCCGACATCGGGGGCTGGCTCCCCAATGATGTGAGCTGTCAAATTGACTGTGCTGCCTTTCTTGGCTTTTAAACTGTCTGGGCCTTTCTCTATCTTGGCAGGTACTGCAAGAGAAAAAACAAACAGGTAGGATCAGAGCTGGGCCCTTCCACCAGGCATTTTCTGCCTGGAGAGGACCTATTCTGGGACAAAGCACCCTAATGTGATGTGAGTCTTCTTCCACTTGTTGGCATTGCTCTTCCTGTAATGGTTGTTACTGCTGAGTAAACCCAATTTAGCATCTGCAGATGTTTTTAGGGATTATATATTGCAAAAAGAGCTGCCATAGCCACTTCTCGGTGCATCAGAAAAGATTTCTGCGTACTTCCAGCTAATTTAAGTATTTCCTCTCTCTCTTCCTAACATAGGCTGTAGGGACAGAAAGGGTGATTATTCATTTGCTGCCTGTGTAGTCTTCCTTTAAAAACAATTTAACTTGCATTCTAAAAGTGTAAAATAATCCAAGTATTCAATTAAAAAAAAACCCTCTATGAATTCATTCTATCTAAAATCGAAGAAAATGGAACTGCTATAAAATACAAAATTTGTTGAATGGTGCTTCTATTTCTAATCTTTTCTGATAAATTGTTAAAAGGAAAAAAGGAAGAAAAGAGGTGTTAGCCGATAATTAACATAATGCAATATTTTTTAAATGCCTCTGTGACATTACTGAATAAGCTATTGTCAATTCGCATTAAGACCCACCTGAAAGGAAATCTGAGATTATTGGGATTGTGAAAAGTGACTCTGCTAAATTTGTCCTGGAGCAAAAGAGTCCCACTTTAGAGCATGGCTAACCTTTTCTATGTAAAAATGCAAGTAGAAATGCAAGTAGAAAAATAGGAACCACCTTTGGTGGGAAGATAACAGCGTTCCATGAGCTTTTGATGTTTTGTCATGCTGGCCACATGACCACGGAGATATCTTTGGACAGCGCTGGCTTTTGGGCTTTGAAACGGAGATGAACACCGCCCCCTAGAGTTGGGAACGACTAGCACATATGTGCGAGGGGAACCTTTACCTTTACTTTAACCTTTTCTAAAGATAAGGCAGGACAGGAATCCTGCTCTGGATCAGTGAAGGATCAGTGATGTAAGGAAGATACTGTATGTTAACTTGGTTAAACAAATAGTATGATTATTATTGTTGTTATCAATATTAATATAATTGATATTAATGCAATGGATATTGTGGTAAACACTCTGATTATTTCCTAAAATGATTTGTACCCAGACAACAAACACACTGTTCAATGGAAATTGGAATTTTTGTATGCTATAAAATAAAATAAAAACTTATTATAAAAAAAGGAGTTCTGCTCTCTGGATTGCTGCTCTAAATGTTCTTCAAGATACTTCCTAACCATGAGAACAATTGATCAGTGGAATGATTTGGCTCCAGAAGTTGTAAGTGCTCCATCACTGGAGGTTTTTAAGAAGAGATTAGACAAGCCACTTGTCTGGAGTGGTGGAAGGGCTCCTGCTTGAGAAAGTGGGGGCGGGGGGGGGGGTTGGATTAGAAGACTTTCAGAGTCCCTTCCAACCCTGTTCTGACACAACGGAGGGCAAGTAAATGACAGTAGTAAATCCTATTTCCATTTTTTTCTAGAATATTTTAGGACAGACCTAAATTATCTCGGGGCACTCTGCAGACTTGAATTAGTCTGCAGCTATTTTAAGGTATTTGGCTGCTTATAAAGATGGATGGTGCAGTCTTTTTGCCTAGTTCTATTTCTTCTCTCTATTCCTCTATCTGTTCTTCCAATCATTGCAACAGACAGATGCATGATTATGGAACAACTATTCTTCGGGCATATAGTTAGAAACTCTAGTATCTAGAATTTAGGATACCTTCTTGAGATTATTACTCCATTTTGTTTGCTCATATTCTTTTCCTTAGTAATAGAAAATTCCCATTGAATGGTCGAGGTATCCACCAAGGAGCTTTTGAGGTTTCGGGTTCAATGCAATAGAGGAAGAAACACTGGGGTTAGTTACCTTCTCTTCTTGTGTAGCATCTGGGCAACTTTTAGCCATGTAGTGCTCAAAGTACTGTATTTTTGGAGTATAAGACACACCAAGATTTTGAAGAGGTAAATTTTTAAAAAAAGTTTTTCGCATTCTGCAGATCTTCCAAACCCTCTGCACACCTCATTTTTGTGAAAAACTGGGCATGCAGAGAGTTTGAGAGGCCTGCAAAGTGCTCCTGGGTATTGGGGGGGGAAATGACTTTGCCAAAAAAAAGGGGGGGGCATGCGTAGCCTTTAGGAGGCTTGTAGAGTACTCCTGGGAACAGGGAGGGGGGAACGAGCAAAAAAAATCCAATTTTTCACTCATTTTTGCTCTCCCCAGCCCCAGGAGCACTCTACAAGCCTCCTAAAGGCTATGCACTTCTATTTTTGTGAAGGTTTTGGGAGTCCAAAAATGCTGTATTCAGTGTGTAAGACGCACCCAGATTTTCACCCTCTTTTTTGGAGGGAAAAGGTGCGACTTATACTCCGAAAAATACGGGTATGACCACTCAGCAGTTTCTTCACTTAATGCAGAGTTGGAGAAGTAGGATATTGCAGTATCTGAACTATTCTGAGAATTCAACACCAAAATCTCCCACTGCTTGACCTGCATCTCCACAGGACCACAAATAGCTAGACAAACAGCGCCACTTTATTAGAGGGAAGGAAGGGAGGGAAGAAAGGAAAGCAGACGGGCTCTGCCTTGGCAGAGGCAGGGTAGGGTTAGAAGCATTTGGCTTTTTGCATTAGACAGACCTGGCCTATGAATAGAAAATGGGTAGGGCTACAACTTGAAGCAGTGAAGCAGACAGAGCAACCTTTCCCAGTCAAGGGTGCCAAAGTGAGAACACTCTCTTAGAGAAGAAACTCACTAGAATGTCTTCATTGCCCAGGGGATACATGGCTCTATGTTTAGCAGGGAATGTGGGAAGAGGGTCGCATTACCTTCTATGAGGAGCCGAGCTGAGTCAAAGCACTCTCCAAAGGGATTCTTCACAGCGATGGTGTACTTGCCCAGGTCAGGAAGGGCTGCATCACGCACCACCAGCGCCACAATGTCAGGATCCTCAAAGACATAGCGGTACTTGGGCCCGTCCTTGAGTTCCAAACCATCTTTGGACCAGCGGATAAAGGGGTCAGGGAAGGCACTGATGCGACATTCTAACTTGGCTGCACTGCCTTCTATCAGCATCACATCTTTGAGGTTCTGTAGTACCCGTGGAGGGCCTTTGTCTTTCAGTTCCTTGCGAGACCTGAGAGTGGGGAAGAGGAACAGCAGGCATGCAGAACTTTGCCCCCAATCTTATAGCTCCATTGCCCCCCCAATCCAATGGTCTCAGAATGAGTTAAGATTGCATCTCTTAGAATTCCCACGTAGCATGAGCATCTGCTCTGTTGCCCTGGGAATTCTGGGAGTGGTAGTCTCAACAGAGCTAAAGAGTAACCATGACAACGAAAACTTGTTATCATGAATTGTGCAGTAGCAAACTGACATGAAGCAAGATCTGCAAAAGAGGCAAATGGTAACAGTTCCTGGGCAAAATCAAATTATGTGGACATTTTTTAAAAATATTGGGATATTTGAAGGGGGTGAATTGAACACTTAAACTTCCATTTGTTTCTGCACTTAAAAATTAGCATTATTAAGCTGCAGTTAATTGAGCAACATTATTTTGACAGCAAATGCTTTAGGTATAAAAGGTCAAAACCTGACTAATTATAATTCCTCTTGTTAGATACCCGTTCTTCTCTGTTCCAGAGAACTAACTCTAATAAAATTATGGGTGTAAATATTATTAATGAAGATTAGTTTAAATGATGCTCGAGCTCGAGCTTACTCTTGAAATGAAATAGCCCACTTTGTTTATTTCCTATAAACAATTCTAAGCCTATAAGAGTATTCAACAGTTATGTTGGGGGCTTAATTGCAAACAACTAAAACACTGGATTGTGCAAAGGGATTGTGTGTGTGATGATAAGAACTAATCCTAAGGCTCCATCAAGGTTCTGTATTATAAATATTCAGTCTAAATGCTGAAGCACAGGAAAAACTCTTCGAGGAAACAAAGTCTGTGTAATCTTCTCTCGGTGTGACCTCTTTGTAACCTGAAAAATTTAGGATCTTTATGTTTCTTAAGTCCTAGTTTTTGGAAAATACACTGAATTGGATTCCTATCAGAGTATGTCCTTCATGTCATATCTCTAGCACCAGTCATAACATCATAGAATGGAAGAATTGAAAAGGGTCTTGGAAATAATCCGCTTTAACCCTTTGCTCATAGCAGGAATTGAGGGTATTTGTTGTGATGACTCTTATTCTCTTAAAAGTCTTCTTTTTTACCACTTCTCTAACAACCCTTCCCTGTCCATTTCATCACCACCATTTCTTTATACTACTTCAAGATCCAGTCACCTCTTACTGTAAATTTTCCCAATTACTTCTATCTTTGTCACATACTCTCTTTTTCCTAGCTGAATCATTGAGGATAATATATTCAGCTTCCCATACTGCATATATACCAAAGATACTTTCCCAAAACATCAAGAGATATACCAATATATCAATCTAAATTTCCCTTTCCTGTGTCTTGTATTTGCTGATCTTCTTTTCCAAATGACTTTTTGAGACCAAAAGTATAATCCATACAAAGTAGTAAATTATATATATATTTAAAAACCCTTAATAATAGCATATAAAAGCAAGATGAACCCAGTTTCCTCACAAAGAGCTCACGGACATAAACGTCTTTCTCCAGTGTCTGAAAGACTACAGAATAAGCAATGGTGTAAGCAATAGGCTGGAATGCTTCACATCTGGAATGCCTCATCAGAGAAGATTCTCCTTTTGGTTATAAAATGCTAGACGAGGAACGCCAAATTACAAGTTAACATAGAGGCAGGCTAAGGTAGAGGCAAAGAGTCCCAAACTTTGGAGAACGATGACATTAAGAAGCAGCACCAATCCTGCCCTGGAATTGTTTCTTCATTTCTAAAATATGTATGTAGCACACACTAACCCAGAAAGGTTGCTGTAATTTTTAGGTGTGTGTGTGTAGTGTGTGTGTGTGTGAGAGAGAGAGAGAGAGAGAGAGGGAGGGAGGGAGGGAGGGAGGGAGGGAGAGAGAGAGAGAGAGAGAGAGAGAGAGAGAGAGAGAGAGAGAGAGAGAGAGAGATCAAAGTCCTCCCAGACAGTCTTTCAAGAAACCCTTTCCTCACATTGTCATCCTTCCACTGGCTGACCTCCTCACCTGTGCCCACGATAAGAGGACTGGATGCGAATAGCGGCATTCTGCACCTGAGGATCATTAATGTCCAGAGAGCATCCTGGTGGGGGAGGGGCTGCTGCTTTCTTGGGTGCAGTTTTTGACATCTGCAGTGCAAAGGGAAGAGGAGGAGGAATGACAGGTTAACAGGGGAGAGAAAAGTCCCATTGCCAAATGGTACAAACTCCAGCCCTCTCTTTGCTTCCATCACCACTGACTGGTGATGGAAGCACAGACTCCTTCTGACTGTCAGGGGAGGACATTACATTTCCAAGTATGTATCCCCACCCCCCATAGACTGCCAAGAAATTTCAATGGGTGCTCCCCTCCCACATCCAAAATCTTCAAAGTATTCTGGCCAAACTGAAGTGACCTTCCAGGTTAGAGAGCTTCCTTTTGACATTCATGCTACACACTAGTCACAGGTTTGCATGAGGCAAGGCTGCTAAAGGTCCCATCCATCTCCTGGCCATCACAAGGGAAAAGTTTCCCTTTGAAGCAAGGAAGAAAACACTTCCAGGTAGATGGATAAGGCAGAGCTCCACCCCGGCCCCCGATTGCAGAGGAAGGTTCTCAAGTAGAGTAATGTTTGGGGGGGAGGGTCATTAAGTTGGGGCAGAAGCCCTAATATCCTATTCTTTTTCCACAAAAAAAGTTGGAATCTCTTACCGTCAATTCTACCACTGCAGCTCTACTGGGATGGAAAAGGCCACAAGCCTCTCATCCCACTCAAATTTATATCTCTGGAGGGGAGATCTCAAGTCTGTCCATGCCCCCAACTGCATTCCTACCCAGGCATCTCCTTCTTTGGCTGGGGTGGGGGGTGGCAAGTGTGCCCCCTGCTCAGAGGGGAATCTTGGCACGCCCTTATATAGTCTGCTGCCAGGTACCTGTGAGAATTGGGGCCGCGCTGATTGCAACCCAGTGCTGTGTAATCAGATTGACCAGCCCAGAGAGACTGGAGCAGCTGAACCATTCCTGCCTTTTGCTGAGAGACAGAGAAGGGGAGTGGCAGACGGACACATATGCACCCTCTCCGGGTTGCTACCAATATGTGCTGCTGTTTGGAGGACCAAAAACACTGGACAGGAGAGAGCACCAGGTACTAGGATCAAGGGGTAGTCAAACAGCTTGTAAGAGTCGAGAGATCTACTCCAATGCACATATTTGGTCAGGAAAAGTGATTGACGTGTGGCTTTCACAGATAAAATGGATGCAAACCTCCATTCATCACACTGAACTATGGAATGGGACAACTCACCACAGCCTACTTTCCGTGGCCAACTTGCCATGGTCCACTTGCCATGGGACAATTCACTACAGGACAATTAAACAATTCGATATAATTATTTGAAATAGTTAAAAAATAATTTTTGTCATTCATATTTTATTTTGTCCCTCCTTCGGCATTCTTTCTTTAATGATTCTATTCCACCATTTCTTCTATATTAGTGTAACTCTTGTCTCCCGGGGAGTTTTCCCCGTGGCAAGTGGGCTGCAGCGAGTGGTAGTAACTGTGTTATTGCAACCAGTGGTGGGATTCACTTACCTTGGCTATCGGTTCGCAAATGTGAGCACTCCCAAATTGGTAGTTGAAATTTTCTATTAAAAAAAAAGGTCCGACGATCGGCTGTGTGACAATCAGCTATGCCGTGCAATCGTCTGAACTTTTTAAAAACTTTTTTTAACGTTTAGCTTAAAAAATGCTTTAAAAAGTTTTTAAAAGTCCCGACGATCAGCTGTGCCGCACAATTGTCGGACCTTTTAAAAACCTTTTAAAGCATTTTTAATGCTTTCTCCTAAAAAGGCAATTAAAAAATGCTTAAAAAGTAAAAAAGAAATTTGGCCACGGCCACCCAGTCACATGATTCCCCCGCCAAGCCACACCCACAGAACCGGTGGGGAAAAATTTTGAATGTCACCACTGATTGCATCCAGTTTTGGTTGCTACAATATAAAAAGATGTTGAGATTCTGGAAAGAGTGCAGAGAAGAGCAACATGATTAGGCTAAAACATATGAAGAGCAGTTGCAGGAATTGGGTGTCCAGTTTAATGAAAAGAAGGGCTGGGGCAACATGATAGCAATGTTCCGATATCTCAGGGGTTGCCACAAAGAAGAGGGAGTCAAGCAATTCTCCAAAGCACTTGAGGGCAGAACAAGAAGCAATGGATGGAAACTAATCAAGGAGAGAACCAACCTAGAACTGAGAAGAAATTTCCCGATAGAACAATTAATCAATGGAACGACTTGCCTCCAGAAGTTGTGAATGCTTCTCCAACACCGGAAGTTTTTATGAAGAGATTGGACAACCATTAGTCTGAAATGTTATAGGATTTCCTGCTTGAACAGAGGGTTGGATTAGAAGATCTCCAAGGTCCCTTCCAAATCTCTATTATTCTCTTAATTGTGGTATTGTACATGTGCTGTGTATTTGGCACCATTTACTTCATTTGCAGTCACACGTTCTGTACCAGTTGAAGTTTTCAAGCACTCTTCGAGGGTGGCTCCATGTAAAACATGTTGCAGTAATATAAGCAGGAAGTTACAAGGGCCTGGATGACGACGAAGAGGGCTTCCTGGTCCAGGAATGGATGCACCTTCTATACCACCTGAAGCTGTGCAAAGGCTCTCCTAGCTACAATTACCACCTATGCTTTGAGTAGGAGGTATGAGAATAGGAGACCCCCAGATTATATACTAGAGCTGTATACACAAGTTGTGCTACTCCATCCAGACTTAGAGACAGAAATACCTTGTCTTCAAAGGTCCAAATACCCACAGCTGCTCAGTCTTGCTAGGGTTGAGTTGGAGCCTGTTTTGCCCCATTTAGACCTGAGCAACCACCAGACACTGGGATAGGATATCCACAGCATCGCTCAAGGGGCCTGGACTAAAGATATAAAGCTGTATGTCATTCCCATTTTTAAAAAAATCAAAAGGGCTGAGTCTGCACATCAGATTAAAAAAATTTAGCCAAAGGTAAAACTAAGCAAGCTTAGCCTTCTATGCAAATGCATCCACTATAGTTTAAAAAAAACAGCTTGGTTAATTTTGTTGTGTGACATGCAGCCAACATGTTAAAAAACTAACATCTATTTTGCCATCAAGTGACATATCGAAAAACAGACACCAAAGGTGCCTTTCGAAAGATAAGTAAATTATGAAACCATATTTATTTATCTAACTTTATTAATACAACTATACTGTGGTTAGGGTATGTGTATTTTCATTGATTCATCATTCATTCATTCCAGGATATTTTAGGATGAGATGTTCCTGAGCAGTGAGTCTACTGACTTATCTACACATTTCCAGCCCTCTCCTATCTTACTATCATCACAGTTAAGAGAACACTCCATTGTCAGTCCACCGTAGAAAGGGATTATAATCCAAGAAATCCAAGGTCATTTTAAATGTATTGGCTTTTAAGATGTTAAAACACTCCGCTGAAGTTCTTTCAACATGTTTAATATGATTACTGAATTAACCATTGTGGGAGTTTCACAGCATGTTGAACTGCAGTATAAACATACAAGTTGAGTTCAACCAATTTACAAAAGCAGAAAACAAAAGAAAAACAGAAGACTAACCAACCTGAGCATGTTGCATGCAATCTCAACCATTTGATCAACTGATTCACATAAGCTTCTTATGCAAGCCCTGCCCATGCTACAACAGATGAATGAAGCGGTTCTTCAGAAATAACCACTGTATCAGCTATGAGGAATTAATTCAGGGGAGGTTTAATTACAAAGATGAAATACTTTGACTTGTTTAAGAAAACTTCACTAGTTTGCAGTTTCAGTATAGCTTGTCTGATACTTTCCGGTATGTTAGTTGGTTTAAAAGTAAACATAAAGGACGTACAATAGTTCAAATGTTTTAAAGGTGTTTGAGAAGGGCTGAGTGTACCAGATTTCCAGAATGGAATCTGAGCCACATTCCATCTGTCATTGCAGATACAGCTTCAAGGACTTGGAAGGCTACCTCTGACTTACTCATGTGAGTGGGAGGGTGGGCATGGATGTCATAATGAGTTTGAGTTTTGAGTCATCTGGTTAATACTGAACTTTCCTCATTAGCAATTCTTAATATTGCAATAAAGAGAGCTCCTAGCATAATAATGCATTGCCCTGCTTTCTTTGCTCTCGTCTGCTTTGCTACTTTGTTTTGTGGTACAGAAAGCAACAGGATAATGTTAAGGAAATGATGGCCTGAGAGGGAGATTGGACCGGATCAAGAACATATGACTAAAATCGGGAACTCCATACTCTTCTCCTTTAGTGTAAACTAGCCAATAGCCCGGGGTTGCCCTGGTATTTATTTATAGCGGGAAAATGTCCGGACCAAATGTAATTTCTAATGTTGGATTTCCCCCTTACCAGAGGGAGCCCCCTTATGGAGTACTGTGAAGCCATTACCATGGCAACTCCACTGTGCTGTACAGTAGAAGCCATTTTATGGCAGTGCGGTAGAAGCACAACAGGCTGCAACTTAACAGAACACACACCCTGAGGGGTGTTAGGGGTGTCCTACCCCCGCAGTATTTTTCTTCAGAGAGTAAGTCATCTGTGTACCAAGTTTGGTTGAAATTGCTCAAGACATTCCAGAGTTATGCTGGAACACACACACACACACACACACACACTTATCTATCTATCTATCTATCTATCTATCTATCTATCTATCTATCTATCTATCTATCATCTATCTATCTATATTTGTGTTGTATTTGTACTGATAAATAAATAAAGGGAGACTAGTATAGATCTATTTCGAGCTAATTAGCTCTCATTTATCAGTACAAATACAACACAAATATAAAAAGGCAACATTAAAAATAAAAACATGGTCTTCTGTGATGAGCCGAAGGACAGAAAGAGGGAGTAGTGACCTTCCTCCCATATTTAGGCATACCAGGGGTTGTAACACAAATACATATATATATACATATACATATACATATATACATACATACATACACACACACACGTACGTACGTATGTATGTATGTATATAGTAGATAGATAACCAGGGTCTTAAATGGGAACTTAAGGCCCAGGTCTGTCTGGAGTACTGTAAAGATCAACCTTGAGCATTTCCACATGCTAAGTGTGAAATCTCTAATACTGTGATGGAATGTGCACTGGAGAACCAGTGCAGGCAAGTCTCGGCAGCCCAGAATTTTCCCCAGAGAGGAGACCGTATCTTCCCTCAGAGAGAAGCCTGAATTAAAAGATTTCATAGTTCAGAGCTGAATGGGGAGGGGAAGCTGAATGGGTTCAGGTTAGGCACCCCTAGAATCTCAGCATGTATCTGGTAGGTTGGAGGATTATAGCTTGAGTTTGGCAGGACTCTGTCCATTAAGTGTAAAAGATTGGATTTTGCTGTGTTATCTGTGAGCTTGTGGTCCAATCCTATTCCTTATTTGTCTGTTTGGTCTCAGCACAGAACCTACCGTAATTTCAAAAGCCCTTCTTCCATATGAGCCAACCAGGATAGGGTCATCATGATTCCTCCCATAAGAAGAACCTCATACAAAATTGGTTAATTGTTGAAATGTGTAACAAACGAATTGCCAACTGTGTTGTTTCCACCTATTCTGCAAAGGTGGGCCTAAAGAACCCCTTACCTATGCCTGAGCTCAAAGGCAAGGATCATTGAGTTCCTTCAATCCAATTTAATTTAAACTAGAACTTCTGAAAACTTCAGACTTGTGGATAAATGTGTATCCCTAACAGTGGTGAGATTCAAAATTTTTACTACCAGTTCTGTGGGCGTGGCTTGGTGGGCGTGGCAGGGGAAGGATACACAAAATCTCCATTCCCTCCCCACTCTGAGGCCAGCCAGAGGTGGCATTTGCCGGTTCTCCAAACTACTCAAAATTTCTGCTACCGGTTCTCCAGAACCTGCTGTATTTCACCCCTGATCCCTAGGAAGCCTGAAGATATTTGCCTACTCGGAATCATGGAAGGAGACCACAAGGACTGAGCCAAACCTTGCAGTTGTGTAACTACATCATTCTAGAGTGAGATCCTTTTGCCCGTGGGTGAGGTTCGGCAAGTTCAGGGGAAGGAGAAGGGTGAGGATTAAAGCACTGCAGTGAGGAACGAGTATGTTTGACAGGCTATGATATGGGGATTATTGGTACTTTCACACTGGCAATAGAGAATTTGAAAACCAGGAGACCATTAGAAAGTGTGTAAAACCATGTTTAGTAGTAGTAAATTAATCTAAATTTAATAAGTGGTTAAGAACAAATGAGGAATTATAGGCTGCCTTCATCCCCTGAACACATACCATTACCACTGCCACCCACTCCTCATCCACACCCACACCCACACACCCACGTATCACCATCGCCAGCACCTTCTACTTATGGTGGCAAACAAGATTTTCAAGGATCAGCTGAAGTTTTTCATAACATGGTAAAAGACATCAATTTTGATTCTTTTTGTAAGTCCAGCATTACTTATGGACCATCTTTTTTGGAAGGTGCCTCCTAACTTCCACACTGCAGACACGAAAATGTGTTTTGCTTCCTTCCTCCCCATAAGACCCAGTGCGAGTTTGTGTGTGCATTTTTATGTACTTAAAGTACCATTTGTATTTATGAATTTAAAGTTAATTTAATACTATAGCCTTTTGGTTAATTATTTGATTATGCATCCTGAGAAAATGTGATGATTGCATTATTTTTCTAAATTTCTATCTGAAAGGGAAATAATGCATATCAGACCAAAAATAGTTCCAAGGCAACTCCACTTTTTTCTTTCTTTTTATGACCCTTTAATGCCTTTATTCTGGGTGGAGTGAGGGCAACTGAATGTTTACTGGCTGGATGCCCTTCCTGATGCCTAAGATGGGGTTCATGTTCACAGCAGATATTTTTTTCTTGGTGCCCTAGAGGAGAGAAACATCCGCCACTGGCTAGGATTGAACTCTCAACCTTCCAGGTGGGAGATAAGCATCTTCACCTCTAAGCCACTGCTCCACTCAGCAACTCCACTCATATTTTTAGATAAATTCAAACAGATTCCAAGGGATCTCTATTGACATTCATCCTTGTCATTAATAGAACACCCAAATTAACCAGCTCAATCTTTTTACTAAAATACAAAATATATACCTTTCTTTTGTAAGTCCCATGAATCACATCAAGCCATTGAAATTATTCTCTGCCTTTATTTTTACTGGTGAACTGCTTCCACACAAGGCATTTATTGCAGATTTCCCCTTGTTCACTCACCCTTCGGGAAGGAATTCAAACATCTGTAACTTTTTCATGTTTTCCCACTATTGTTTCCACTTTTCTTTCAAGAAAAGGACTAGCACAATCTCAAAAAGTATATGTATCCTTTTTTTTTTTGGAGGCCTAGTTCCAGTTTGTGTAATAGGGTATTGGAAAAACTGTACCCTTTACATTTCAGCATACTTTTAATAAAAATTGTGTGGTACACATCCATTTGTAAACCTTAATATTTTAAAATTAGTGCCAAAATGCATTTCCAATGATATATTTTAAAAATGTTAAAATATCACTACAATACTAATTTTAAAAAGAAAAATCTTTCCAAACCTTTTTTGACACATAAGAAGCACTTAGCACTAATAAACAATTTCTTTGAATTTAAAAAAAAGGTTACTAGGATACCCCCATCCCCACGATTGCTTGGGTGAATATACTTCCCCCCCTTTCCATCTATGACATTTATGCCGTAGCTTTGGATCGACATTAAAAAATAGTGAGATGAGTTTACAGGAAGACTGCAATATCCATAACAACATGGAAAGTCATGTGTGGTTCCATTTATAGTTGCAGCAGAAGAACAGTGATTGATTTGTGATAAATCATCCATCTGGAAGAGACTTGCTGTTTTTGCTTTTCCTGTGCAAGAGGGAAAACGTGTATCATCTCCGCATTTAAAATACATTGGACAGGGTGAGAAATGAACTTGGGGGGAAATCAGAGGCATGGATTTACATACCCAAGGCAGGACAGGATAGTTGGATTTATGCAGTATGATGCTTGGGTTCAATTTTCTCTTCTACTCAACTGTCAACGTCTGATTTCCACTGTCCTACCAAATTTAGGTTTGTTAGCTCCTCTCTACCCCAATACACCAGAGATGGTAGAACCTGTAGATTCTAGTGCTCAGAATGGCTTCCATCCTTTTCAGCAGGACCTGAAAGGTTGATTGCTATGGATACTATACAGGCCAGGCAGGGTAGAAAAGGAACAGTCTGCATCTTCATTCCCTCTTGGGAAGGGAGACAGGTATTAATATTCTCCTGACTGTGTGAGTGGCTTCATTAGTGAATTTCTACCACCGCAGAGATACAGTCAGCCACCGTCACCACAGCAAGGCTAACAAGGAAAGGGCTGGGAAGAGCACAGAGGCCATTCCGTTTCTTTCCTCGGCCATAAAACTGACACACCATTTTGTACATCCTGAGAAAGCCGACTGCAAAAGAAAGAAAAAAAGCAGCATAAAAGTGGAAGCTCTCCACCTGTTTGACCAGGTGTTTTGCAGGGCTCAAGAAGATGCACTTTGGCAAAAGAGCATGAAGGAAAGAGTCTTGTGTAAATGTAAATACTTTGAGGAGGTGGGTGTTGTGTAGAAAGCGTGTACTTGATTCATGAAAGTGGGCAGGAAGACGAAGTGTCTCCTGCACAAGTTCTGAAAGGGGGTGGGGGTGGGGGAAGGATTATACCAGGGGTGTCATAACTTGGGAACTTTAAGACTTGTGGACTTCAACTCCCAGAATTCTGGGAGTTGAAGTCCACAAGTCTTAAAGTTCCCAAGTTTGGACACCCCTGGATTATACTTTTCAGAAAAGCGTGTGCAAAATGCAAGGAGAGATTATGGCGAAATTGTGAAGGTTTGAAGAGGAAAGATCTTCTAATGGGCGTCTTAAAACCAGCGTTTCCCAACTTTGGCAACTTTAAGATGTGTGGATTTCCACTCCCAGAATCCCCCAGCCAGCTTTCATTGGGTTGTTGTAAAATCCTAAGACCATAAAGTTGGAAGAGGCCAACGAAGCCCTTGAATTCAACCCTGATGCGTGGAGAAACACAAATTAAAGTCTCCCTATCAAACAGATGCGGACTTAATACATGCCCCGCTTCCCTATTTCATGTCTTGGAAACCCAAACACCCATCACGATGACCACAGACTATTCCACAACTGCACCGCGCATCGGTTACACAGGCGGGGGGGCACAGTTTCTCCTTCTTGTTGTGCCTTCGCACAAACCTAACTCTAGCAGGGCTGACCCCTCTTTTTCTCAGTTCAGGTTACTCTGTAAAACAAAAGAATGGGCCACTCCACAGAGCTATGTGCCAGGCAACTGAAGCCATCCATTGGGCACAATGCAGAAAAAAAAGCCCTCTGAATCTTCCAGGGAACTTTCTTCCGACGAGGAGAGGTCCCCGGCTTTTGCGTCTTCAAAGCCCCTCTCAGATTTCCCAGAGCACCTCACCTCTTTGTGAACCCAACCCCACAGTCGCAAGCCTTGTCACCAAGCCCTGTTTCATTCCCTCTAAACCGGCTTGCCCCGCTGTGAGGATTGTGGGAGAAGGGGAAGATCAGCAGCCAGCGCCGATGACTCTTTTTCATCCATGAGGTATATCAACCAGTCCCACCCTGGCTGGGAGGACAGGTACTTGGCCCATTACGCCCCCTGCTGGAATGTTTTGTGGCTCCTCCGGCAGGGCAGGCGGCTAGGGCACGTGGCTGCTAGCGCCATGGTAGGAGCGCAATAAGACCTTGTGCTTGGTAGCCACTTCATTGCGCCGACGCTGGTGCTCCACCAAGAACTCTTTCAGGCGACTCGTGGTGAAAGTGAGGGTCTGACGCCGTAACTTCATGAGATAGGCATCCTGGAGCCACGGATTGGCAAAGCAATCCTTGAGAGTCGGGCGGCTCCTGCCAAGAGATAAGACGATTAGAAGGAGCTTTCGGGAGCCCTTGTTATAGTCCGCGTGGAAGTAAAACCCCAGACTGAAAGTCAGCGGAATGTAAAATGCACAGGATTCCACCAATGCAGACTCCTGGCTCTTTGTCTAGTTCTGCATTACAGGTGGCCCACGACTTACAACCGTTCATTTAGTGACTGTTCAAAGTTACAATGGCACTGAAGAAACCTGACTTATGACGGTTTTTCACACTTACGATGGTTACAGCATCCCCATGGCCACGTGATCAAAATTCAGATGCTTGGCAACTGACTCAAAATTTATGACGGGGGGGGGGTCACCTTTTTGTGACCTTCTCATGTGTGAAGTCAATGGGGAAACCAGATTCACTAAACAACTGTTAAGATTAACGTAACCTCTTTTGTGGTTTCACTTAACAACTGTGGCAAGAAAGGTCGTAAAATGAGGCAAATTCACTTAAGAAATGTTTTGCTTCGCAACAGAGATATTGGGCTCAGTTACAGTAGTAAGTTGAGGACTTCCTGTGTTTGTTGCTGCAGCTCTCCAGAGTTTCAAACCAGAACTTTTCTCAGCCTTACCTGGAGATAATCTCAGCCTGCACTTGACACCGGATTTGTATAAATTATGCGCTCTGATATTGAACCCAAACAGGATACAGCCAGAATTTGCAACAGAAATAAGGCACGACTAACGCAATTTCAACATCTTGCTCCTCTAAAAACCATATCGCCCCCTTTCCACAAAAGTACTGGTGAAACATACACAGGATAGATTTTATTTTTAGGAAGGATGTTTAGAACGATGCTATTGATCACATCGGATGACCGTTCCAATATTTGCCATGGATGACCCTGACCCTAGTGGATTTCTGTAAGGTGCTAAAGATCAGGTCTCCCTTTAAGCATTTGGACTGGGGACACTGTTGATTGGTTTGCCTGCTGCTTGTCTCTTTGCTATTGATTTGTAAGATGGACAGATTTAGCTGGACCTCTGAGACCTGATAGATTAGTTATTGCTATAGTTTCTTTCTTTTTTAAAAAAAAATGCATTGGATTCTTTATTGGCTTGGTGATCAATTCATTGTTAGCTGCCTAAGGCCCAGTAGCAAGATGGGCAGCCATAGGTCAGGGATCTGCAACCTTAAACACTCAAAGAGCCATTTGGACCTGTTTCCCACAGAAAACAAAACACTGGGAGCCACAAAGTCTGGGTCGGCATGGCCAACTCGATATCACTGTCTCCCATCCAGTCACATGACACCCTCCACCAGCCATGCCTACCCAGGTTTTGTGGCTCCAGGTGTTTTCTTTTCTATGGGAAACAGGTATCTCTCTCTCTCTCCCCTCCTATCTCTCTCTTTCTCCCTCTCTCTCTATCTCCCTCTCCCTCCCTCTAGAGCCACAGATTGCTGACACCCGGTTTAGGTATGCAAACAAACAAACAAATAAACATTTGCTTCCTCTTGCAATCCTCTTGCTTCCTCAAGCAAGGCCCTGTAAATATCCTAAAGCTTCTGGTGCATTTATAATCTTCACACTATAACACTATGATGATGCTATGAGGAGTTTGCAATCAAGATGCGCTTCAGATGCCGCTCAACTATGGTGACAAAATCTATGCTGCTCTCGGTTTCTGTCATTTTCTTTCTCCACCATTCACTCACCATGGATGAGCAGAGAGGACCTTGCGGATGAAAAGTGCAGCACTCTGGGAGACATTAGGGTAGAGCTTGAAGGCATCATAACGCCCTGCGAGGATCCTGCTCTCTGTCTCCAAAGTATCTGCTTCAAAGAACGGTGAGCGACCACTGAGCCTGATGGGAACAATTGAGAATAGAAGGAATGGACAACATAAATGACCCGTTTGTCTATGGAACTAACATTCCCCAGTGAGGTACCACTTTGTGAGCATGGTTATTACAGGTTTATACATAAGAAGGATGTGTCTTTAAAACTTTACAGAGCATATTGCTTGTATCCTTACAATTTATATTGATATTGATTGTTTCTTGATTGCTTATTTATACCCTATGGCTATCATTAAGTGCTGTACTTTATGATTCTTGACGAATGTATCTTGTCTTTTTATGTACACTGAGAGCATAGGCACCAAAGACAAATTCCTTGTGTGTCCAATCACACTTGGCCAATAAAGAATTCTATCTATTGGCCAGGTCAGCAGAATATCAAGGAACCAGGACTATGGGCTCCAATTGGAGATGGATATATATATACCAGTGTATGTATGTATGTATGTATGTATGTATGTGTGTGTGTGTGTGTGTGTGTGTGTGTGTGTATGTATATGTATGTATATGTATAAATATATATATTTGCATGGAATTAATCAGAGGAAGATCTTTAATTCTACTTGACACACTCAATCCCCTGCCACCACTCATTTCATCCATACTTACATAATATACGTGAGGACTCCTATGCCCCAGATGTCAGCTGCTGAGCCAGTAGGATCCCCTTTCACCATTTCTGGAGCTGCATAGAAAAGAAAGAACAATTTCTTTCTTCTTTGCAGATGACACGCAGTGCCAATACTGTGCCCAGAAGAGCCTTCACTTAACATACTGAAGAAACCCATCAGCTTACTTGGGTCACATCTCAGTGCTTCCCTAGTATACCTCAAGTGGCAAACAAAGCTGGGTGTAATAAACAGCTTTACAGCTGGAGCTGAGAATACAAAGAGTTAGATCTGCAAGCTTACTATTGCCATGTTGCCTTAGTGCAACAAGAGGGAAGATGTGAGTCTCCTGGATAAGAAATCTTAAAGCCAATCCATGATTATGGAGTGGAGGAGAGGAAGAAAGTTCAGAGCAAACATATTTGGTCCAACCCATCAGAGACAGAATAAAAAGGAATATGGACTATAACCTAGTAAAATATGATCACAAGAAGGCTGATATTCCGCTGATTATTCATTTATTTATTTTTTATTTATATACTGCCTTTTGTACAGGAGCTCCGGCTGGTGCGTGTAGGGTTCGTTCTTCCCCATTTTCTTCACAAGGAGTAAACCTGTTTAATAGTTGAAGTGAGAGACAGAAGGAGCAACTGCCCAAAGTCATCCAGCGAGCCTATATAACTGAAAGTGGACTTGAACCAGGATCTCCCTACTCCTAGTCCAGCACTTAACCATTACACCATACTGGCTTTTGGTTATTTGTTGCCATATGTTGCAAGCTGCCCAAGAGTTGCATGACAGTGAGATGAGCAGCATATACATTAAATAAATAAATAAATAAATAAATAATTCAAAAAAGAAATGTAAGTTGTATGAGTGAATTGTGGGATTTTTGCATGTCTTGAGATCTTTAGTTATGGGAAGATATCTAAAACCTTAGCAGGAGGCTATTTGCTTGGCAGCACAAGGAAAGTCCTTCCTCCACCTCCCAAACTTAACTATGCAGAAGATGGGGCCAACTTAGAGTTAGGGTCTCACCAAAGGCTCAGTAGCTAACTTTTGCAGTTCTTTCCTTCCTGCTCTGCTTTCAGTCTCCTTAGCAATCTGATTGTCTGCAACTCCATTCAATTACCTACATTTCTAGATCAATCTAGGCATCTCAAAGGTTTATTTCACATCGTGCCTCTTCCACAAGCAATTTGCTTCCCTTATCCCCTTGCTTATATAATACAAATAAATATAAAAAAAATAATGCAGGCTCACCCATGTACTCTAAAGTGCCAAGACGGCGCCCTAGCTGTCGCAAAACCATTGGATTGTACGTCTGGGCACTACCAAAGTCAATAATTTTTATTGAGTTTGTGGTGGAAACAATGATGTTCTCAGGTTTCAGGTCAAGGTGAATGATATGTCGTCCATGAAGATATTCTAGACCTTGAAGGATCTGCGTTATATACCCCACCACATCATCCTCTGAGTATCGGAACCTGCAGGCATAGAAATGAAATTAAAGGGATGGTTGGGAATTCGAAACTCAATTCCAGATGTATGTCCTAGTATAATTATACCATACTCCCAATTTGAAAACAATTAGCCCTTACATAAGCACATGGGAGAATTTTTTCCCCAGCCTTCATCCACCCTTCAAGTGCATTGAGAGTACAGCTCCTAGAATTCCCAATCTGTGGCAACATTATGGCAATAATGTTGTTTGCCAATTGCCATAATGTTGTTCAATCACGGTCATCGTATTACAATATAATTGGTCATCATCATTATATTATGTAATTATTTTAAAATAAATGTAAAGCTTCTTCCTGCCTTACTGAAGCGAGATTTCCATTTTTCAAATTATGACCATGCTAGTATTCTGGAAAGCTATGGCAAATCTAGAGAGCATACTAAAAAGCAGAAACATCACCCTGCCAACGAAAGTGTGTATAGTCACAGCTATGGTTTTATCAGTGCAATGTATGGCTGTGAAAGTTGGACCACAAGGAATGCTGAGCGCCAAAGAATTGAGACCTTTGAACTATGGTGCTGGAGAAGACTCCTGCGAGTCCCTTGGACAGCAAGGTGATCAAACCGGTCAGTCCTAGAGGAGATCAACCCTTTTTAAGGTTGCTCTTTAGAAGGCCATATCCTGAAGATGAAACTCAAATACTTTGGCCACCAAATGAGAAGGAAGGACTCACTGGAGAAGAGCCTGATGCTAGGAAAGATTGAGGGCAAAAGAAGAAGGGACGACAGAGAATGAGTTGGCTGGATGGAGTCTCCAAAGCAGTAGGCGTGAGCTTAAATAGACTCCAGAGGATGGTAGAGGACAGGAAGGCCTGGCAGAATGTTTTCCATGGGGTCGTGATGATTCAGACACGACTTCGCAAATAACAACAACAACAAAGTATTCTGCTTGAACATCAGTTTAACCAATTTATGTTTACATGTTTAGATCAAGCAGGAATGTTCCCTTTTTGTTCTTGCAATTCAGCGGCTGATATAGTAAGCACCTTATTTAATTGCCTGCTTTGAAAAAATGATAATCTCCATTATCAATTTCTCTGCTTATTAAATCCAGTTCAGGCTACAAAGGATTCATCGCGAACAACCAACATGTTATGACCATATTGTTTCGAAGCTCTTTAACCTTGGCCTGGTAATATTTCCTTATGGAATTCTCTACTTGCTGTCCAAATCCTACAGGTTCCTGTTTGCCTGTCTTGGACACAAAGCTTTTCTAACAATCCAAAGTCTCATTGTCAGCATTAGCACTCCCAACAAACCTGTCAACAAGATGGAAGAGGATCTCTTTCCCAGTGCAATATTCTGCTATCAGCACCAGGTAGCGAGGAGTAATATAGGCTTCATGGAGGGTCATGATGCGTTCATGGTGAAGGCCCTTAAGGATCTCATACTCCTGTAGAACATTTTGCTTGCCTTCTGTCTCATAGGGTACAATTTTGGCCATAAAACGCTTGCCTGTGGCATTCTCCTTACATTCCCGGATCACTCCAAAACGGCCTCTGCACAGAAACATATGATATGCATTTAGTGCATGGCTGGATGCTGTTTAGTGCAAGCTAGGTCTACCTTCACATGCAAAATACATCAGTTGGCCCCCTAGCACCGCTCTCCAAAATGTTTAGAAATCTGGCCCCAAATTGTTGGAAGTGTAAAAAAACACCAGGCACCTTTTATCATATGTGGTGGACATGCAATGAGGCCAAAAGATATTGGAAAATGATTCAATCATGGTTGGAACAAATAGTGGGAGACCAAATTTTGTTTAAACCAGAAATTTTTCTCCTAGGCATAATACTGAAAGGGTTTAAGAAAAATGTACTCTATCTAATTATACATGTACTAACTGCGGCGCGCAAAACTTTTGCACAGTATTGGAAAAAAGAAAATGCACCATCAGAGCTAGATATAACCAGAAAAGTGTTGGACTGTGCGGAAGCAGATAGGCTCACTCCTGAATTTAAAAATAAAGGGGAATCATAATATTTTGAAGTCTGGAACATATTTTATGATTGGTATAAGTCAAGGTGAGAAGACTGGAACAAACTGTATATATTGTGATTGGACAGAAGGATAGATAATGCACTAAGTAGTCTGATAGTGAATGGTTGAGACTAATTGTGTATAATGTGAATGTAGGGTCACTTCGACTCCACGGTACTGCATTGCTTTAAATGTAAAAATAATAAAAATGTATTTCAAAATAAATCAGTCGGACGTCCAGAGCCATTCCTTGTAAAAACGTGGTGAATTGGTATTGACTAGCTTTACTTACAAACTTGCAAACTGCCATTACAACTTGCTAGAGAAACAAGAAGGGTGAATTATGTATCCTGGTCCTCACACTTCTTTTTGAGGTCCCAATGTGTGCAATCCCACATAACCCATTAAAGAGGTGGAGGTAAATATTCTGGATATTATAAAGGATAATACAAAACAGGGAACAGGAAATGCAAATCTTTTTTCTCACTTCTACAAGAACCGTCTGAGGTTGTTTTGAGCTTTACTGCTCAAGACCAAGGTTGAAAATGCTTAGTTAAAGAAAAGGGTGTGCAATGTCCAGCCTATCATGTGAACTCCTTGCAAACTGATGTTTGTAATACAGAACTGTAGGTCAATAATCCCTACAGATCTTGAGAGATTAGCAACAGATTTCACATGGTCCCTCACAAGCTCCCTGACGGCTTGGGAGTTGTAGTCTTATAGATATTCCTAATGAGGAAACTATATATACTTGTCCTTAACAAGTGTGAGAATCTCTTCAAGTACCTGAAAGGATGTCAGAAAGATGTTCTTCCTTCCTAAAATGTAGGGTATGAAATTATGACAAATTATGCAATAGCAGGGGACGTGGTGGCTCAGTGGCTAGGACGCTGAGCTTGTCAATCAGAAAGGTCGGCAATTCAAGCTGTTCGAATCCCTAGCGCCGCATAACGGAGTGAGCTCCCGTTACTTGTCCCAGTTTCTGCCAACCTAGCAGTTCGAAAGCACATGAAAATGCAAGTAGAAAAATAGGGACTCCCTTTGGTGGGAAGGTAACAGCGTTCTGTGCACCTTCGGTGTTTAGTCATGCCGCCATATGACCATGGAAATGTCTTCGGACAGCGCTGGCTCTTCGGCTTTGAAACTGAGATGAGCACTGCCCCCTAGAGTCGGGAACGACTAGCACACATATGTGCCAGGGGAACCCTTACCTTTACCTATGAAATAGCAAATTCCCACTGGCTGTTAAGAAAAATGGGTAAAACAATTCATCAGTGAACCCAATTACCCATTGAGGGATTGAGTTTCCCTTTGCTAGCTTTGTTCCAGAAGAAGCTGGATAACATATGTCAGATACTTTAATCTAGATTCTTGCATTTACTAAGGGACATGATGAACCAAATTATCCCTGGACTAATCCATGAAACAAACAATAGAGTTCAGTTCATTGTATTGCAATGATTTGGGAGCTACAAGATCTATTCAACTCAATCGGCCCCAATTTGCCATGGTACAAAACCCTCTGTTATAATTTACCGCAGTTTGAAGCTGCACAGTACCATCTAAAACATCATATTGCAAAAATAACTCTATGAAAGATTTCAGTCTCAACTTCTGGTATCTCTGGCCAAAAAGCTCCAGGGGAAAGGAAAAATGTCATCTTATGAGCCTATTGGACAGCTCACGTTCACGTGGAATACTGGGCGAAATGGCCCAAGGTATGATTCAGTACAAGGCAGCTTTGTTATTGATGTGAATAGCTTACCTCGCTTTCTCATCCAAGAAGGTGTAAGGTTTTTGAGGAACTCCTTGGCGCAATGCAGATTCATCTTTTGAAGTAAGACTACCTCGGGTTCCACTACTAGTATCCTTACTGGAGGAAAGGTTCCGCTTTAGAAAACGTGTGTGTGAAGGCATTTCCTCTGTGGTGGGGGTGACTGAGGGGCTGGGGGCATCATCTGTTGTGACAGGTGGTCTTGGTGGGATGGAAACAAAAGAGGTGGCAACATATGACGCGGTTTTAGGAGTGATGGTCCCTGGCGAGTCCACTGTGGAAGTTGGAAATGCAGGCTGGACTGAGGAGAACTTGGAGAGAGAAGAATCAGGGGATGATGTTGGGGCAAGCAAACCCTTGGCGGTAGTTGAGACGTTATGGGTGGGGAGGGAAGATGTTGTCCTGGAAGGCTTTAATGTTGATTCTGGGAAAGGAACTTTTGTCATGGATGGACCTTCCAAAAAGGAGGAATCCTGGGAAGATGGAAGGAGGGCTTTAATTGGGAGCTTTTCTTTCTCTGAAGCCATAGATGCCTCCTCACTGGCTTGAATCTCTTGTGGCACAGGTGGAACCTGTCCTAAAACTGGCTCGGGGGTCGACAGAAGACCTGTGCTTTTCATAATTGGTTGGGGAGTCTGATCAGGAAGTGTCTGAGTAGATCTGGTAGAAGCTGTTCTATTCCTCTTGGCAGAAAGAACTGAATGGGAAGCTGTGGGTTCTGAATGGGAGGAAAGAAAAAAGAAAAACAAAAGTGAAAGATTGTAGGCTCACTTTCCATCCAAACGTCAGTGAGAATGCCAAGTTCCTCTCCAAAATAGGAATGCCAACAGTGATAGAATGAGGTGAAGGAAGGAATGCTGCAGTGGTGGGATTCAAAAATGTTTTACTACTGGTTCTGTGGGGATGGCTTGGTGGGTGTGGCTTTGCTTGGTGGGCGTGGCAGGGGAAGGATACTATGAAATCCCCATTTCCTCCCGATCAGCTGGGACTCAAGAGGCAGAGAGTAGATGGGGGCGGGACCAGTCAGAGGTGGTATTCACCGCTTCTCTGAACTATCTCTCAAAATTTCCGCTACTGGTTCTTCAGAACTGGTCAGAACCTTCTGAATACCACCTCTGGAATGTTCTCTGTATTAAAGACAGATAACGTGCATTTTGCTACCATGGGATGGACTTATGGTCAGTTGAAGGCATAATCCAGAATGTGGAACCTATATGACAAGCACTAGCCATACAAGATAGAACAGGGGGTTGACTGTTATAAGAAAACAAGCTTGATGAGATACCACCAAACAACCTCTACTGGTATCTCTTTTGCCTCCTGCTTTCTGAATTACCCACAGAAGGACGTCTCAAGAACTGTATCACCATGAAGGGGCGTTAGGTGGGGGAGGGGATTAAGCCTAAAGACATGAATAGAAAGCAAAGGTATTGCCACCCTGCAGCGAGATAGGCAGCAAGCAAAAAATAATGTAACCTAACATGATTTAATATGAGCCTTTCCTCCTTCTCACCTGCACCCTCAATGAATACTTTCCCCGAAGGGTTGCTGTACGGGCCTTGTCCAGCTTTGTTGGCACAGGCAACACGGAACTTGATGGTGTTTCCAACAGGAAGATCTGTTGCATTGAAGTAGCAGTCAGCAATGCCTGAGTTAATTGTTTTCCAATCATGTTCTCCTGAGGGAGAGAGAAAAGGGATATATATATATATAACACAAATACATACCTATTTCCCTGGCCTAGCTGATGAAGACAGCCTGTGGCTTAGTGGCAATTACATCGGCCTAATATGCAATACAGCCCTGGTTCGATTCCCAGTAAGGGTATGGCTAGCTGATGAGACCTAAATAGGTTGAAATAGATCTATACTAGTCTTCCTTTATTTATTTATCAGCACAAATACAACATACATACATACATACATACATACATACATACACACATACATACATACATACATACATACATACATAAAACAAAGCAGATCCCATGAATGGTCTTGACTGTCATGTTTCATGCCACCTTAAGGATCTCAATTATTTTCAATCTCATAAAATTTCCTTTGCAAATTTAATGCAAATATGAGCTGGGTACATATATCGGTGATCGAATGAAAGTGAAAACAAGAAAATTTTTCAAGTCTCAGAAACTTCCTCATTCCATTTAGATGGATTTGTTTTTGGCCACTGGTCAAAATCTGGTCTAGATACTTGGACTTAGTCCATTGAATCAGAGATAGCAATGGCAATGGCACTTAGATTTATATACCGCTCCACAGTGCTTTTTACAGCCCTCTCTAAACAGTTTACAGAGTCAGCATATTTCTCCCAACAATCTGGTTCCCCTTTTTACCCACCTCGGAAGGATGGAAGGCTGAATCAACCTTGAGCCTGGTGAGATTTGAACTGCCAAATTGTAGGCAGCCGGCAGTCAGCAGAAGTAGCCTGCAATACTGCACTCTAACCACTGTACTACTGCGGCTCATAACCCACAACCCCAGAGTTCTTTCTGTCACCAAATGTCAGAAGCACGGTTGCTAAAAATGGACAGCTTGGTTTTCTCCCAGTCCAAAGCAGGAAACACCTAAGCTGCAATGTAACAGGCAGTTAACTGATATTTTGATTTAAACTGCAAGGAACCACATCCCCCAAATGCAGAAAACCCACCCCTTCCAATATATGACCATTTTGTATCACTGCTCTTTTCACTGTGGCTTCCCACTCCCCTTCCCCAAAATGGTGCGAATATCAGCCACGAAAGAGTTGCACAACAGATGAGTTTTACTGAACGCAAAGAGCTAGAGAAGGGAGACCAGGAAACTCATCCTCTCTTCTTTGTGTTGTATTACCGGTAAAGAAGAGAAAAATCAGAGTAGACAGGAGGGGGCAAGCAATTAAGTAACAGAGTCATTAGAAAGAGACAGAATTCTTTAAATAAAATGCAAGAATCCTCCCAGGTAGAGAACAGCTGCTCTTGAGAATGTCTGCAGCGGGGACATTTTGCCACATCCAATAGGTGCATACCATCTATCTTGCATTCCAGTGTGTATGTGCCGCCAGGCGCCTGAGTGTCTGCTGGCCTCCACAGCACCAGGACTGTGTTCCTGTACTTTTGAGGAATTTCTGGAGTGCCTGGTCTCCCAGGAAGACCTGTTCCAAATGGGTTTTAAAAAAGAGAATGGACTGAGCAACATGAAACAGCAACCGTATATACGGCAGAGATATCAATATTGATTCGGGGTGGGTGGGTGGGTGGTGTGGTTAGAAAACCTTTGTTTACTCTTACGTGCCACAGCAATGGTGCAGGAGCTAGTTGCAGTGCCCAAGGCATTTGTAGCATTGCATTCATACAGGCCTGCGTCCTTCTTGGAGACTTTGGAAATGGTAAGCAGTTGACGGCCATCTTTACATGCCACAATATTAAGAACTCCCTCTGAAACCAGGGTACGTTTATCTGTGGGAGACAGAAAATGACCATTGTCTTACCTGAAGGGTCCTTTTCAGGGCGCTGCAACGGAGAGTCCAAAGAAGGGTTAAACACAGCCAATCTGCCCAGAACTGAATTGAAACTTTAAGCCACGCCTCTGGTGCCGACTCTCCCCAGATTTATTCAATGAAGACGTGGAACAGTTGCGCGCTGAAACTTCAACTGGAAGTCTAATATGGAACAAGTCAAAAATAGTCCAACAACAATAACAGAAACAACAAACAACACTGTGACTTCACAAACACCAGCGGAGAATAGACCCCAGGGCGGGGTGGACTCTCCGTTGCAGCGCCCTGAAAAGGACCCTTCAGGTAAGACAATGGTCATTTTCCAGGGCGCTGCTCTGGAGAGTCCAAAGAAGGGACATGCCCAAGCTAACTGTCACTAGGGCGGGAAGGCTCAGCCATCAGGGTCGCTCCGCTGGTATGGATGCCCTGAAGAACACGCCTCCCAAAGGCCCCTTCCGCCGATGCAAAACTGTCCAGTTTGTAATTTCGGACAAATGGAGACAGAGGAGTCCAGGTGGCCGCCTTGCAGATCTCTTCAATCGGTGCCTGTGTAGACCAGGCAGCTGTGGTGGCGGCGCTTCTAGTCGAATGTGCTGTGATATTGCGAGGCACAGGAACGGACTGTAAAACGTGGGCAAGAGCAATGCAGGCTCGCAGCCATCCGCCGATGGTAGATGAAGAGACCTTCTTGCCTTGAGAAGCTGGTTGAAAGGAGACGAATAGAGATTCGGATTTCCGAAAACTGGCCGTGCGCTTGATGTATCTGCGAATAGTCCTGCGCACATCCAGCATGTGCCAGCGCTTTTCCCTCGGGTGCCGAGGATGCGGACAAAAATCCGGAAGGACCACCTCCTGCGCCCGATGAAACCAGGAATTGACCTTCGGGATGAAGGAAGGGTCCAGCCTCAGGATTACTCTGTCGTTACGAATGAGACACAAGTCCTCTCTGACTGACAAGGCAGCCAGTTCCGATATGCGACGAGCAGACGTGATAGCGACCAGAAAAACCGTCTTGAATGTGAGGTGTCTGAGACTGGCCGTCTTAATGGGCTCAAACGGGGGCCCGATGAGGGACCGCAACACTACACTGAGATCCCAAGATGGGTATCTGTGGACCACTGGGGGTCTCAGGTTGGTCGCTCCCCTGAGGAAACTGCGGATGGTCGGATTCCGGCCAAGAGATGCGTAGCCCTCAACTGAGAGGATGGTTGACAGGGCTGCTGCCTGGCGCCTCAGGGTGTTAGGTGCCAGGCCCTTGTCCAAACCTTCCTGCAGGAAGTCCAGGATGACAGGAACCGAAGCAAGGGGCGCAGGCGTACCATGAGCCGTGCACCAGCTGGCGAAGGATTTCCAAGTGGCGTCGTAGATGCGCGTCGTGGACTGCCGTCGTGACGCTTGGATGGTGCCAATCACCTTGTCTGACAACTTGCCTCTGCTTAGGAGATCCCTCTCAAGTGCCAGACGGCCAGCTGCAGCCACTGGGGTTCTGGATGTTGAAGGGCCCCCTGGCTGAGAGAGATGTCCTGTGGAGGAATCCGCCACGGTGGTGTGATCGAAAGACTCACCAAGTCTGCAAACCAGGTTCTCCTGGGCCAGTACGGTGCTACCAGCAGCACCTCCGCCTCCTCTGCTAGGATCTTCCTGATGACTCTGGGAAGAAGAGGTAGCGGGGGAAAAGCGTAAAGCAGACCTTTCGGCCACGGGCCGTGCAGCACGTTGACTCCTTCCGCCCTCAGGTCGTGGAACCTTGTGAAGAACCGCGGAAGATGCGCGTTGGCCGCGGTGGCGAACAGGTCCACCAGCGGGAGGCCGAACCTCTGGACAGTTGCTGGAACAGCAACGGATGTAGACGCCACTCCGAGTGGTCGACTGTGGATCTGCTCAGCCAGTCCGCCTGGGTGTTGCTCGTGCCCGAGATGTGCTCCGCCTGAAGAGAAAGGAGATACCTCTCCGCCCATCGACCCAAGAGCTCCGCCTCCTTCATCAGGGATCTGGAGCGCGTTCCCCCGTCGATTGATGTGCGCCTTGGTGGCGACATTGTCTGTCATGATGCGCACGTGGTGGCCCTGAACGGTGCTCTGGAAGCGCTTCAGCGCAAGCCTGACTGCCCTCAGCTCCAGCCAGTTGATGCTGTGAGCGGCTTCGGAAGGGGACCACCTGCCCTGTGCGAGCTGGTTGTGGCAGTGGGCCCCCCAACCGAACAGGCTGGCATCCGTTGTGATGGTGAGCCTGACTGGCTCCTTGAATGGCGACCCCTTTAACAGGGCCGGAGACAACCACCACTTAGAGACCGACGTACCTCTGCTGGAACTGGAATCAGTCTTGTTGAGCTGCTTTCGTTTGTTCTTTGATATGGGAGCAGGAGCCACTGAAGGGGACGGGAGTGAAGTCTCGCCCAAGGCACGATTGACAGGCACGAGATCATCTTGCCGAGGAGCTGTGAGAGCTGAACCACCTTGACTAGACGTGACTGCTGCACCTGAACGACCATCTCCCGAAGGCTGGCCACCCTTTCCGGGGACAGGGATACTGTGCCCGAGGTGGTGTCGATGACGGCCCCTAGATGCTTCAGTCTGGTCGTGGGAACGAGATGACTTTTTTCCAGGTTGATGGTGAACCCGTGGTCCCGGAGGTAATGGAGGCCCGCGTAAGAGAACCTCAGGAACTTGCGGTGGGCTTTGCGGATAGGGATGTGGAGGTAGGCCTCTTTGAGGTCTATGGACGTTAGTATATCGCCTGGCCTGATGCCCCCAAGATGGACTGGAGGGACTGCATCTTGAACCTGCGATATGTCACGTGGTGATTGAACCTCTTTAGATCTAATATCCCCCTCCACCCTCCTGAGTTTTTGGGGACCAGAAACAGGATGGAGTAAAACCCTCTTCCTTCCTGGCCTGCTGGGACAGGTTCTATGGCCCTGATCTCCTTGAGGTGCCTTATCTCCTGTTCCATGAGGGATCTTTTGACTAACCCTGAGGGAACTGGACACCGGATGAAGTGGCGGGGAGGGGGGGACCAGAATTCTAAAGTGAGACCCATGCGGACCGTTTGAAGAACCCACTGGTCCGACGTGGTCTGCTCCCATTTGGCGTGGAACAACTGCAACCGCCCTCCTATGGGAGCTGACCTGTGATGGTCATTTATACCTCCTAAAGGGTCGGGAGCCGGAGCCCCCCCGAAATGGCCGCTTGGAGAAGGGCTGCTGGCGACCTCTGTCTCGAAAGGACTGACGGTCCTGAGACCGCTCACCCTGCTGGGGATACGCCCGATGATAGGGGGTGGAGCTGGTGGAGGGCTCATTGTTCCGAAAGGCCTGCCTCCTGTAAGAGCCAGGACCTTTACGATCAGGCTTTTTGGTGACTGATGGCATCACTTTCTTTTTGTCCTTGTTTTCCACAAGGACTGGATCAAGGACCTCACCAAACAGCTTGTCCCCTTTAAAGGGGGCAGTAACAAGCTTCCATTTGGAGCGCATATCCACATTCCAGTGCCTAAGCCACAGGAGGCGTCTGGAAGTAACATTAGACGCTAGGGCACGCGAGGCAAACTTAGCAGCATTCAGAGTGGCATCAGCAGCGTACTCTGTGGCTGCCATGATTTTATTGATATCCTGCCTGACTTTAACGTCCTTGGCAGGTATCTTCCTCAACAACTGCCTCAGCCACAGGAGAGCCGCCCTGGAGAAAAAGGAGGCTGAAGCGGAGGACTTAATGGCCCATGCAGCTGCCTGATGGGTCTTGTGACAAGCAGTTTCGGTTCTCTTGTCCTCAGCCTTGAGCCCCTCCAACAGGTCAGGAGGGAGCACAGAAGAGGAGGTAAGAGCCGCTACAGGGGGATCGATAGGAGGGAGCTTGAGCAGCTCCTCCAGGCTGGCATCCACCGTATATAGCTTCTTGTCATGGCTGCTGGGGGTAGCCATGGTAGCTGGCTGCGCCCACTGTCTTTGAACTAAATTGAGGAACATCTTGGGTACAGGAACTATTTCCTGGACCGAAATGGGTTCCTCAAAGAGATCCCCAGATAGATCATCAGGGTCTACAACCACCTGAGCTGGGGGGGTGGACCCCATGTGAGTTGAGATCTTAGCCTTATCTAAAATGGTTTTGAAATTATCCAAATTAAATAAGCCTGAAAAGGCCGGCTTTTTGGCGGGGCTTGCCTCATCCCCAGAGAATTCAGCTTCCTGCCTAGGAAGAAATTCCTCTTCTTCCTCCCAGTCTGACTCATCGGAGGCCACTGAAGAATGCAGGGACGGAGGTGGAAGGCTAGGAGTCATCTCTCTGGAATCCTCCTGGGGTTGCAAATGGTGGGTCTTGCGAGTGCGCTTGCCACCTTTTCGCATGCCTGCCTCAATGCCAGGGGAAATGGCCCTGTTAATTATTTCCTGCATTTCAGTGGATAGGTTAGGCCCTTGGTCCTCAATGGGGCGAACCCTTTGAGTGGGCCCGGGGATCGGCTGTTGAGGGGCTAAGGGCCCCATTGGAGCTGGTCCCTCATCCATATCAGAGGGACAGGCAAAGAGATCAGCCTGATCAGCCATGGAATGGCCTGGAGAAGTTGCCATGGCCAAGGAATCCCCTTCCTCTTCACTATCAGAAATGGGGCCTCCCTGGGCTGGAGGAATTTCCCTGGAGGGCTCCCCAGGAGACACCGAAAGGGAAGATTGGGCCTGCTGTTGGGCTTTGGAAACCTGTTTTTCTAAGGCCTTCTGTCGCCTTAATGCATCTTTGTCTAGGCCTGAGCCCTGCTTGGGGCCATGCCTGGAGTAAGGCTTATTCCCTCTAATGGCCTCCCTGGCAGCTTTCCCGGCCTGTCTTACAGGGGCTCTGGAAGAGACACCCTCAGAAGCCTCAGGGGCCTGATCTGCCATGGTAACAATCACTGGTTGGGGCAGTAGGGGGATGGGAAAACCACCACTCACCACCTCCAGAAAGCCCACCGCAGCACGATGCTCCTGAGGAGACAGAGAAACTGCAAGGCCTGAAGTAGCTTGGAATCTTTTAGGCGCGAGCAGAATTCGCTCCCAGCGCCTGCAGGAGAGTAAGGGAGGCGACCCAGAAGGCCACGATCCCACGCCGCTATCACTTGCTTGGATTGGGGCCCAGGTCGCCGGTCACACCGGCCAAGTCTGACTCCACGCGGCTCCTGCAAAGAGCCAGGCACCAGGCAGCTGCGGCAAAAAACTTTTAAAAGTAAAGCCGGAAGATTGCGCAATCCAAAATGGCGGCCGGAACTCACCGGAGCTCTGCGCGCCAAATTTAAAGAGGGAAGAAGCCAAAATGGCTGCCCTGGGAGCCCACGCAGCAATTTGACTTGCTAGAAGCACAAATTGCAACGGAGGGCTTCCAGTGGGAATCGGCCCCCAGTAGGGGTGCCCCAACAGCGCTGGCGTCGGCACTCCGACCCACGTGCTTCCCCCAACAGCTGCCTGTGGCTTCTAGGAGCCAGAGCAAAGCCCCGGACTCCAGGAGAGCCGAAAGGGTGAGAAAAACCCAATTAAAAAGGGAAAAAAACAAACTTAAATTTAAACTCACCAGCCTGCTCTAAAAATCCTTAAATATGCTGTTTTAAAAAATTATTCTTCCTCTGGAGAGTCCAAGGAATCAATCTTAGAACTGGAGAAAATCTTAAAGCGTCTACTGGGCTAGCTGAATTGAAAAAATCTGGGGAGAGTCGGCACCAGAGGCGTGGCTTAAAGTTTCAATTCAGTTCTGGGCAGATTGGCTGTGTTTAACCCTTCTTTGGACTCTCCAGAGCAGCGCCCTGGAAAATAGTCAGTTCAACCAAACTAGGGACTTTGAGGATTCTGTCTGCTCTTCATCAGATTTTCAAATGTACGCTCCATTGCTATTGCTTCCCACATCCGATAACAATGCATCCAAACATATACCATATTTTTCGGAATATAAGATGTATAAGACGCACCAAGGTTTGGAAGAGGCAAATTTAAAAAAAAAGTTTTTGCACTCTGCAAACCTCCCAAAAAACGGACTGTTTTTTGCTCATTTCTGCCCTCCCCAGCCCCCAGGAGCTCTCTGAAAGCCTCCTACAAGCTATGCATGGCCATTTTGGTGAAGGAGACGGGCTTTCGGGAGGCAAAAAATGCTGTATTCAGTGTATAAGACGCACCCAAATTTTCAGCCTCTTTTTTGAGGAAAAAAGGTGCGTCTTATACTCCGAAAAATACGTTAAGTTTGATACAAAGCTAAACCATGTCCCTCTCCATGCCCCTCTCCATGCCCTTCAACGTCTGGTTCTGAGTTTCCCAGGTGGATTTCTCTAACACTGAGTGACTATACAAGTGGCTTTACAGGACAGGCTTAACACGGTCATTTGTAGTTCAGAATCAGTCCTCAAAGAACCCAGAGTTAAATTGGCTAGTTTGCATCATGTGAACTCAAAAGTCTGGTTGATTGAGTTGATTCTCCTGCCCACCCACAGATTTAGAAGCCTTGTGGCCTTATAAGAATGGAGTGTTTCTTTTTAAAATGTATTTCTTTAGTTGCCTTTTAAAAAATCCCATATATGCACACGTTTAATCACATATAGGTGCATGCACCCACACAGAGGGTTATAAAATTACAGGGAGGGAGGGAGGGTACATTATAAATAGCATAAAAGAGACAAGGACATTGGCCAAGATGACTGTTATCCATATAACAAAGGCTATTTGCATTCCACTGGCGGTGTGCTACATCACAGAGAAAACCAGGGCTGACGGAGGCTGAATTAGTCGTCTCATGTAAACACACCCAGAAAGTCGGATTTAACAGAAAGGACTTATTTTTCTTGATGCAATTTAATTCTGGATTCCAACTCTTTGTAGCCATTGGGATGGCAGTTCAGGCCAAAGATTTAAGACTTCTGCCATAAAATTCTAATTGAGCCACTTCAGCTCTCCCCCCTACAGTTGTGCCCCCTTTCTGATAAATTTTAATTCAATGATGAAATTCCAAAGCTGAATATTTACTAAACTCGGCCAGCACTGCTATCGCTTGCAGCCACCACAGCCAATGGCTGAGCTTGCAGACAATGATGGGAGTACAAATGTGTACTCCCACACATTTGGAGAACACTTGACTGAAGATAATCCTTTCAAGGCAAGTCAGAATGAATCAGGTTCCCCCTTTCTTGAACTTGGGATCTGGGGAGCTCCTTGGCCTATCGCAGCCCGCATGCAGGATACGTCTCAGGGTTCCAAGTAATATACCCATAGCAAACAGAACTCCGGGACAAGCAGGTTCCTCGAAGAACAGGTTTATGGGACATATCATATTGGCACAGACTGGTGAAAACCGACTCTAAAGGTTCCCATGGTTTTCACCTAATTAAAAGTTTCCCCCCTTTCCCAAACAATCAGTCACATGGTCCAATCAAGGTGCTGTCCGGTTGCTTGGAAACTTCACTCATCCTCTCTTCCGCCTCCTCTGGCAATGTCCTTGGTTCCCAGGGGAAACTATTTTGTTTTGGCTACAAAGTCCAGCTATCTCTACTCCCCCCCCCTCCCTATCCTTCAGCACCATTGCTGCAACGTTGAAGCCTCCAAGATGGCCTCAGTCAGGCCAACTTCAGAGTGGACAATATGTGCCTCTCCTTGTGGTGCAGAACTTACCTTTCATCCACAGAATGCAAGGGGCAGGGCTGGCGGCAGGAAGGCAGCAAAGTTGCACTGCCTCTCCCTCCAACAATACCTGGTCCTTTAATTTTATGTGGAAGACAGGAGGGAAGTCTGGTAGGAAAACAGATAAAAGGTATTCATTGGAAACAGGCTGTGAAATACCACCTGGTTGCTACTAAAGGACTTGGCAGGAAACTAATTCTTATTACTGGGATAGGAATAATTCCCTCTAGTGAAAGCAGGTCATTTCACAATCCTCAACCTCTTTCTTGACCTCCTTCCTGAACTGCAGCCATAAAACCTAAGTGGCAAATCATACAAAATTGCAACGCAGCTTTCCGCCAATGTCTGATGGGAAAAACTGAAGTGGCCAACTCTGTTGGGGATGACTTAGTGCACCTAAAATAGCTAGAAAAAGGACAAAACAGAACAGAAACAGTAACAAAAATAGCCTTAAAGTTGGGAGGAAGAAAAGAAGGACAAAAATGGCTCCGTCCCCTTACGTGACATCTGAAATGTCCTTACCCCATCTCTCCTCCTGTGAAAATAATGTTATCATAATTATAATGTTTTATTAAAGTGCAGGTCCCTGTTGCAAGCAAACAAAGAAAAAGACCACCCCTGCTATACAACTTCAGGTGATGAAAGACATGGGGGGAAAATACCTGAACCTGGAGCCTTCAGTATTGCGGGGCTTCTTGCAACTGTGAAAACTTCCTAACACAGCAAAATAGGAGTGAGCTCATCAGGAGCGCTCTCTCCCTGACATCAAAAGGATGCAAACATACCCGATTCACTAAGCATGTAAGGTTGACTGACAATAACAACACCTTCTCCTCTCAGGCTGGCAGGGAGGTTGGGCTGAGAGGCCACCTTGTCCTTCTTGGTACGGGATAAACTCCAGCGTTCCCAACGAGAGCTGCGGCGTTGGCCATCACTGGAAACTGCAGGGGCAACAAACATGAGCTGGCTCTTTCTTGATCAGAACAACAGAATTAACCTGGATTCCCTTCTGATGAATCTGCGAAATCGTGGCTTACTCACACGTGCTACATATGCTCTACTTCCCCATAGCCATGCTTTATTCTTTTGTATATCCAGCTCTTCACTCTTACCCTTCAGCTCAGAGGGATCTGGCTTCCCTAAATTCATAACACAGGAGATGCTACTTAGAATTCTCCTTGGGATGTCAGTCTCTCTCCTGGGCTTTTACTTAATTGCATGTTGTGGCCATCAGTCCCAAAGAACAGAAAGCCTGGGAAATGCCAGTACTTTCTCGTATTTTTCTTATTGTGAATTGTGCCCTCCCAAATCTTTTGGGGACTGTATAATCCTTGATTATATTTTGTGCTGGTTGGAACTTTTGGGGTAGAGTGCAAAACATTTGGAGGACTCATGATGGTCTATCGAACTCCAGATGGCAAAACAAAACAAAACATCTATGCAAGTCAGATGAAGGCTTATCACACGGCGTTTGCATAGTATGCTGAAAGTGTCAGTGTTAACCATGGCTAGTTTTTTTGTAGACCAACAACCATGAGAACTTATGGTTTAGAGTATTATGTGAACGCCCAAAATAGTTATTTCAGCAATCATGCTTAGGATAGTGTGCAAGGTTATATATGGCCAGGGAATATTTCAATGGGGTCACAAAAAATGCCCAAACTTGCAAAGTTAACATGTTGCTTACGTTGTTCTTCCCTACTAGATCTTCAGGAATAAAGATTATTTGAATATGGTGAAGGATGTGAATCCTATCAAATGCATCTTACAAAATGTAGAATGCAGCAGCAAGAGCCCTTGGATATAAGCCTGCCTGCCCATAAGTTCAATTTGAAATCTGTCAGTGTATATTCATGAACTGGAATAAGACATGGTAACAAGGTCAGCCAATGAATAGACATGGCAACTGGGTCAGCCAATGGGGACTGTTTGGAAACTGAAACAGTATTTGCTGGAGACAGTTAGGAATCTGGGCATGGCTTAGTGCTATGCAGCTCTGAACCTGTGCAAAAGCCCAAACTAGTCTGAGCTCTGAAACTGTTCTCTCCTCTGCTTGTGTTTGCTTGTACTCTACCATGTTGGAAGAACCAGCCATTGGTATTGTATCAGTGGTGGGTTCTGGATCCCGTCGCAACCGGTACGCTGTGACGGGGTCAGACGTTCACCTCAGGCACGCCATCGCCCTGCGATGCCGCAGCTGCTCAGCGAGATGTACGCTGTGCGCGCATATGCAATTGTCCCATTTCCCTCGAAAAAGAGGTAAGGAACAGCGGGTGGGCCCACCGAAACACCATTCTGGTATGGTGGCCACTGCTGCCAGCTGCCACCAGTACACCCGTACCGGGCCGTACCGCCCGTATCCCACCACTGTATTGTATAGGATTTATGTGTTATTAAGTATATAAAGAGAAGTTAATGAATCCTGCTGCATCAGGTACCTGTGTATGCTTTCTGGATTTGATTTCTGCAACAAACTCTGACACAATCTTTCCCTTCCCATCCCAGGTAATGATTTGTAGCTCACCATTGCCTGTAGACGACTCAGACTGGAACGATTCTGTGGAGGGGACCTTGGCAGACTGGGCTGCCAACTGGTTCTGTGGGATGCCCACCTGACACAGGTTTTCACCCTCAGAGGTTGCACGGCGTATCTGAGAGAGAAAGGGAGCTCTCTTCTCAAGCTGCCGGACACGGTCACCAGTAGCAACCGGCTGGTCGTCATCAGCCTGTTGCTGTGAGTGGCTACGTAGATGTGTGGAGAGGCGGCCTACTTTACTTCCAATCTTCCGGCGTACGGCCATGATGGGGCTTTCACTGGAGCCAGACTTGGATTGCTGGCCCTCTGTGTCCTTTTTGTCCTTGGAAGCCAAGCCCCATGAAGGTCTGCGCCCCTGGCCCATACACCCCGTGTCCTCCTCCTTGAGCTTCTTTCTCTCAGCAGGGGGAGTGCGACGCAGGCGCATCGACATTCTGCGGATGAAGCCTCCTTCCTTCTCCACTTCATGCAGGTCCTGTACTGAACGAGAGCGTGCGCCTAGCTGCTTGGGAGCCGGAGACTTGCAAAATTCTAGCGGAGCCCCTACTGGTCCTGGCCGATAAATGCCTTCTTCATGCACCAGGGGCTTGGCCAGGTGTCGCTCCTCAGATCTGGAGATTAGCTTGTAGCCTCTGCTGAAGGAGCCTTCCCTGCCTCTCTTGAATTTGGCTTCAAAGACTTCTTCAGAGTCAATGTCCGCAATATGCTCGGATAAGGAGGAGGGAAGCTCTTTCTCTTTGCTGGGGACCACAGCAGAGGGTGGCATTTCTGTGGGGGATTGCTGAGGCACGCCTTCAGGAGCAGCAATGGAAGGTTCAGTGGTCTCTTCCTGAGGGCTTTGGGAAGATTCACCAGCCAAAGACTTCATGACATCAGCATAAGCAGAATGTTTTGGAGCAGAGCTGCCGGGGATGGGTGAGATTTGCCTGGATGGTATTGATTCCCGTTTGGAGCTCATGGCTTTCCCAGCCACTGGAGCATCAGGTTTGGCAAATCTGGCTGATGGCTTCTCCTCAGATTGTCTGGGGATAGGTCTTCTCAGGCTAGACCTAGTGAGGGATTTAGTTCCTACCTCCATCTCAAGGCTGGATACTTTGGAGACAGCTTCATGTGGTGTGTGAGGCCGGGACTCATTCAGTGCTGAGAGGGATGGGGTCTCTTTTAATTTCTGAGTCTCTGCCTGGACCAAGGGGATTTCCAATGGTGCCCCAGAACGCCGGTGCAGGATGACAGGCTCCCCATCACCCTGGCTGAAGGAGCTACTTTTTTGGAGGAGACGCCCCTCTGGGGGCAAATGCTGTGGGGCTGTCTCACTAGAGGCTGCACGCACCATCTTATGCCCTGGGGACAGCTGTTTTTCTAACCGGGGAGGCCTCGGGACCTTCTTCTCAAGGCCAAGGGTCTCCAACAAGGGCCCCCGCAAGCCACTCAGTTTGCCGTCCACAGGACTGCCTCGCAGTAAGCGCTGGCGCATGAGCTCCAGGCGCTGAGCATATTCTTCCTCGGGGAGGCCACCTTTCCTATGATACAATGTTCCAGGGCTGGGGCTGCGACGGGGCAGCTCCATGGAGGAAGCTTTGGTCAAGATTGGACGCGAGGGGGACTCAGCTTCATCTGAGGGAAGGTTGAGCAAAAGGGCACTATCTGCAGAACTGCCTCGGCGCAATCCCGCCTTCTGTGAGGCTTTGTCAGAAGCATCTGGAGACTCCAGGCTGGAGCCTTTCTTCAGTGCCCTCCTTTTCTCTGGCCTTTTCTGGGCATCACTGGTCTCCTCTTCAAAAGAGCCCAGTGCTTCAGCCTCCGTGGAACGTTTTTGGGGCAACTTGCTCTTATGCTTCCTCACGGATGACTCTACATCTTCCTTTCTCTTGGTTCCTCTCTGCTCTTCATCCTGCCAATCCATGGATGTATCCTCCTCCGTCAGAGCCCCATCTGGACCCACGGACTCCTCCTCTGTGGGAATCTCAGTCAGGGACATCCGGGAACCGGAAAATTCAGGCTGATGGGGCATGGGAATATAGGGCAGCTCTTCAGGGTCATCAGAATCCGAAGAAGAGGATAGGACTGATGTTTCCTTTAGGAGACGTGGCACAGCAATAGATAAGTGTGTGGATGTGTCCTCTAGAAGCTCAGGGATAGGTCGTGGCACCATGTTACACTTGTAGCTAATTTGGGAGCGCTGTGTAAAAAACAGTATAGGAAGGACAAAAAGATTGAATGAGCTGGAACTCAGGCAAAAATATATAAATCTTCCACCTCTTTGGTTGCTGTGCCTCTCCAGTAATAGTATCCCCTATCCTGTTTCGTACAGACTAAGCAGGTAAAATATTTGCTAGGCTAAAATATTTTATCAAGACCCATTTAACTAGAATAAGCTGCCCATTCTTAAAACAACACAATTTTGGTTAGCCTTGGAAAACGTAAACATGTCTCTTACAAACATGTAACACCACGTTTGTACTTTTTGTGCATTAATCGTTTCTAAAGATGTCCATGAAAAACAAATAAGTGTAACACAAAATAGACAGTAAAAAGTACGTGACTTATCAACATTCCTTGTCACCAGAAGTTAGATTTGCAGCTAAAGATCATTGACCAGCTAATAGTGCAGTTCTGTATTTTGATCTTTGCTAGTTAGCTATCCACTGACTTTTCTATTGTTTTATAGTCTTTTATATCAAATTTAGCTACTTTTTGTATATATCACCCTGAATGCTGTCACTACGTATTTTAAAGATAAATAAAATATAATTCAGAATTTTGTTTTGTTATATAGGTACATATAATTAAGAATACTGCTTTGTTTTGTTTATTCCTACAATATCAGTTGGGTATGAGTGCTAGGTGAGAAGAAAAGTGGCTTTTTGCCTCTGCAATGCCAGGCATTACTAATAAATTCGTAAATCAGCACAAATATTACAAAGCATTGCAATTTACTGGGATTTCTCTGTTTTCCCATTTCTCTGTATGAAGTTTTCTAAAGTACAGCATGGAGTTTAGAAATGGAATTCATCTTTTTCTTGAGGAGCAGCTGTGAGCTGTTGGGATTATGCCTGGTAGAACTTCTCTTCTTATTCATTCCTCACCGGGCTTTTTTGGTTGAGAAAAATGGCAGGCTCCAGTTAAACAACCAAAGAACTACCACCACATTGCTAGGAGGTATTTACCTGCCACTTCCTGCGAGATATGAACAGTTTGAGATGATCTGTGCTGATACTCTTGCCCTTGGCCAGTGTCTGGAAGAGAAAATGGGTAGTACAGAGTGAAGCAAATGGACACAGTGAGTTTTGTTCTCAGTATTTATGGGAGAAGCCGAAACCTGCTGGGCTTCTGATAGAGATAGAGATAGAGATAGAGATAGAGATAGATAGATAGATAGATAGATAGATAGATAGATAGATAGATAGATAGATAGATAGATAGATAGATAGATAGATAGATAGAGACACAGAGAGAGAGACATAGAGAGGCACCCCTCAAAACCCTAAATGGGCTTCCAGGTCTTTCCTAAGAGGCAGATTATAGTAGTAGGACTTACCTTGAACCAGGGATGTTCCAGGGTCTGCTCTGCATTAGGCCTCCTATTTGGAAAAGGTAAGAAGAATTAATGTGCAGATTAAGTGTCATTCATCAGTACAGGGGAATGACATCGTTGGAGCTAGACCCATTCCAGCCAATAAGATTATTTTCTTCCCAATTTGATCACCCCCAGCTAAATATTTTGTTTTGTTTTGTTTTACCAAAAGGAGAATGTCTTCTTGTACAACTTTTCAGGAAGGGGAAGAAATGGCTTTAATTCTCACGGGAATGTGACTTCATTTAATTGCATATGGTATAACCCCGGTTAATGCATTATTCTAAATGTCGTGACATTGTTTGCTAAAATAATAAGGAAAACTCTGTAAAATGTTACAACGGCACTGAAAAAAGCGACTTATGGCTGTGTGTGTGTGTATAAAATTTGTTATGGGTGACCAAGCAAATTGTAGTGAAAATTATCAGTTGTCAGTAAAACTGCTTTCTTCAGGATCTTAACTCTCAAATGTTTGTAATGTATGTCCAGATTTTGTTTTCACCCTATTCAGAGCTTTTTTGTGGCTTTGGGAGAAGTTTGTTTTCTATCCGTCTATTAGTATGGGGAAGTGATGCAACTTACAACCTACACACACACACACACACACACACACCACCACCACCACCACCACGTTCCTTGCAGCAACTGTTACTTACAGGCGATCGTTAACCAGCACTTTGATAACAAAGCCCTTGGCCTCCCTGGTCAGTCCTGTGAACATGCTCTCCTCAAAGGCCACGTTGTAGTTGCGGATGTTCATGAGTGTGGTCTTGTCATTTTCACCCACAAACGGGGAGATCCCTGTGAGACTAGGAGAGGGAACAGTCAGCAAACCTCAGCAGGCACTCAAACGTCATTTGTGGGATAAAGTCTGGGGCTTCCTTATCTGCTCAATGTATACAGGAAACAGTGGGGCCAATGAATTGGAGTAGCTTTTCAAGGTTTCCCCAAGCATGAAAACACTCTAAAGAGAAATGAATGCCAGGCCAGACTATAATTAGATTAACAAACAAAACCCCAATCTTGCTCACTGTGCCACTTATTCACTATTGTATGGGAGGTGGAAACGTTCTGAGTCTTGGATTATCTCTCCAAACTTACCATAAATAGGTCATGACTCCCACAGGCCTGCAAAGAGAGATGACAGAGAAAATTTCACTGCTTTGCCGGATCATCTAGTAATGGCATCTATACCTGGAAAATCTTAAAAAAGCTGATCAATATAAACTCAGAAGCCCTGGGATTTGAGTCCCTGTTTTTTTTTTTAAAAAAATGGTTTGACGGGGGGAAAAATACCCAACTCTTAATTCAAACAAGCACACTCTAGCATGGTGAAGAATGCTGTGTAGCATGATCTAATTCCACAATCTAGTCTCATATTCCCCAAGGCAGTTTTAGTTCTGACATAAAAACCTGATTTATGTCACCCCGAAGGCCAAGTTATGAATGCTGTATAATCTGTGGAATTGAGCCAGCTTGGCATTTTCTCCCAGCTGGCTCATCTTCATGAAGCTAGCAATCCTAGGCAGAGATACAAAAACGTTGCCCTAAGCAGTCATTGCCCTAGAACCATTTCTGAGCTGTAGTTGTTTTCCAATATCTTAAAGCCTCTAGATGATGCTCTTTAAGTCCCTTCTCCCTATCTATATTCAGGGATGCCCACAAAAATAAACATCACAGTGTGTAGTTGCCCCAATTTACCAGACATCGGTGACCACGGACACAGGACTCTGGCTGACAATCTCGGGACCAACAAATTCAGGGGTGCCATATTTGCAATACTGCGGTTCATCTGGAGTCAGTTCTTGGGCATTGCCAAAGTCACAGATTCTCACCTGATCACTGCCAGGTTCAGCCAGCAGTAGGTTTTCAGGCTACGGAGGAAAAACAAAATGGAAATAGTTTACAATTTTAAAATAACATTCGTGTCAAAACCAGACTTTGGATTCCTGTTAGCTGACCAGAGATTGCCACAGTTACTTCCTTCTCCAGAGGATTATCTACAGCTTTCCTTCTGTGCATTATTTATCCCATGGACACTGATAAAAATGCATTTCTTAGACCTATAGCCAATGTTACTGTAGGTATTTACTAGAAAAAGGAAAACTATTTTGTTTTTATCCTCACCACCTGATTAATCTCTATTTCTGATCAAAATTGGAGAAAGTGATAGAAATTATCACTGATTTTGTTTCTCCCATATCTTCCTTATAGGAGGTTTTAATGCCAAACATTCTTTTACTAGAAAATCTCAGAAACTCCCTTATTAAACAACTTTTCATTTTTCCTCAGTATGTTGAACAATCTGAGCTCCTGCAATCTGACAAAAATGCTTTTGAACTATTCGTTTTCCATGCTTCAGGGCTAATTAACAGTTTCAAATCCACACTACCATTTCCATTTCTGGTATCCCAAAAATCTGATAATGGGAAAGAAAAAGCCCAAAACTGTGAATTGTGCCATAGGCAAGAAAACCTGGAAAAAAAAACAGGAGAAAAGGCCTTAGTTTCTTTCCTAAAAGAAAACTATTTATGATTGGCTATGTTTATATGTCAACCATTTGTGTGACTAATTCTAAAATCTGTTCCTGAAATTCCAAATGTGTAACATTAGCCCAAAATGTTGGTGTGCGTCTTTCTCTACTAGTTGTATTCAACCTTCATGAATTCTGTTTTTTCCCCACAGAATGCCTTCAATTTTTGCTAGTAAATACAAATTAATGGCAACTTGCCACAGAAGGTATAATTCCTATGACAGTTGAAATACTATTACTATGTTAACCTATCTTAGAAACATTTATAGGAAGAAAAAAATGGGGCATGGGTGAATAACATGGTGATGCCATTTCAGTGCTATCATTCATCAGAAAGCAGCCAAACTGGCAAAGGAAAATACATACTTCAATTCTTCCTACATATCAATTTAGCTTTTATCTGCAAACTTTAGCAATATAATTTGAGGCAATGGTTCATAAAAGTGGTTGCCATCTTGAAATGATAGGAGTACTGCAATGCCCCTGTTCCCAAAGGCCCACCTTCTTCTGTTTGATAGTCATGAGGTAAAATTTTAATGAGGTTTATTTTAAAAGCAAAAGCTTGCACAACAGCAGGTAATTTGATTACTTCTTCAATTTTTTTCCAGCCATTCAAGACCTGTTCTTTTTGCTTCTATTCAAATTACAATTCCTACCAAGCACTGTGTTCAGTCTTATTAAAAGGATAGGCCAGGGGTGTGGAATTTGTAGTCCTCTCTGCTTAATTTAAGACACCTCTGCTAAGAATCAGCTCATACATCTAGCAGTAGGAGTAATCTGTTGCTTCCCTGCTAACCCATAAGAGGAGATGAAAAAGCTCCAAAGGAAAAGCATATCATAAAATGAACAAAATGAATTAAACCACCTAGTTTGTGCCCCCTCAAATCCTCTCATCTAAGGCAATATAGCCCTAGAAATAAGGAGAGAGAGAAAAAACAGAAAACCATCATTTTGATTTATGCACAATTATTTTTTCAAAGGCAAAGTCTCATCATTAGCTTTGAAACCTTTGTTCTCAGAAAACAAGTTAACATTAACTTCTATTGGCTTTTATTTCCTATGCTGATCACAACTTTTTTACAGATCATTCACTAGCCTAGTATTCCTCAACTTTAAGATATGTGGACTTCAACTCCCAGAATTCCCCAGCCACAGTTCTGAAGTTAAGAAACACTGTCGGACAAGTGGCATGTCCCCAGCTAAAAGTAAATCCAGCCTACTTCTTCCTTTCACTAAACAATAAAGAGTAAGAGAAGCCACCCAAATCAAAAGCTTAGGGACGCAATAAGCTTTTCCAGATACTTCTGTGCAACTGAATTATTTATGGACTTGCCATGCCATGCATGGCTATTAGATTATAGTTAGCATCATGGCACCCTAGGGCATGTCCCTTTTGACATAAAGTTTCTCTGTGTGTAGTCAAAGGTGCTAGCCAACATAAGATTTAGCTGGCAATTTCCACTGCCTCTGCAGAGAGGAGAACTGCATTCACTGAATGAATGCAGTGAATATTTAGCCAGCCAGAGAATTATACTTTCATGCCAAAATAGGCTAAACATTCAGAAAACCAAGTAAGGCTTCAAGCATGCTGGAACAGACTCACCTTAATGTCAAGATGCAAGATGCCATTGCGGTGCAGGTAACAAATTCCCTCCAGGATCTGCCTCATGTAGCAGCGGATCTGGAGGGAGAATTGAAAAGACAAAAAACCAATGGCATTAGAAGTGTCCATGCAATCAAGTGTAACTCCATGTTCACTATCAAGCAAGCCGGTGCTTCCCCTTCCTATCCCTCACCCATCCAATACTTTGTGCTGAGACTGGTGCTGAGTTTACTTTGGTGGCCTAGCTGAAACCCTTTCCTGGAGGAGGAGGAGGAGGAGGAGGAGGAGGAGGAGGAGGAGGAGGAGGAGGAGGAGGAGGAGGAGAGGAATGAGGTGTTGCTTTTCCCCAGCTTTCTGCATTATTATCCTTTTGCAGGGATGTCAAACTGGTGGCCCACGGGCCAGATGCATCATACGCAGGCCACGCCCACCCCAGCAAAGGGGGAAACCGTCATGATACATCACGTGATGCAGTGGAGAAATTCATTTTTTAAACTACTGGTTCTGTGGGAGGGGCTTGGTGGGTGTGGCAGGAGAAGGTTACTGCAAAATCTCCATTCTCACCCCACTCCAGGGGAAGGTTACTGGAAAATCTCCATTCCCTCCCCACTCCAGGGGAAGGATATTGCAAAATCTCCATCCCTAACCCACTCCAAGGGAAGGATACTGCAAAATCTCCATTCCCACCTCACTCCAGGGGAAGGATACTGCAAAATCTCCATTGCCACCCTGCTCCAGGGAAAGGATACTGGAAAAACTCCATTCCCACCTCACTCCAAGGGAAGGATACTGCAAAATCTCCATTGCCACCCTGCTCCAGGGAAAGGATACTGCAAAATCTCCATTCCCACCCTGCTCCAGGGGAAGGATACTGCAAAATCTCCATTCCCACCCCACTCCAGAGGAGGGATACTGCAAAATCTCCATTCCTACCCCGTTCTGGGGACAGCCAAAGGTGGCATTTGCCGGTTCTCCAAACTACTCAAAATTTCCGCTACTGGTTCTCCAGAACCTGTCAGAACCTGCTAGATTTCACCCCTGGAAACATGATGCTGTGAGTTTGACACCCGTGTCCTTTTGGATAACCTGCCTGCAATTGGAGCAGGAACACTGTTCTAGTTTTGGTTTATCTGGAGAGACCTTTCCAAAATCCAATGCCAATGGAGTGCTCCTCTCCCCAAAATTCAAAATGAGGTGTCATCAGTAATACTAAATATCTCCATCTCTAAATTTCCATTCATAGGATGTAATTCATATGAAGTCACCAAAAGTTAAACTATTGTTGGGGATTAGTCAGAGGCAAATAACAAGCAAACTGCAATAACAATCCTCAATCATGACAAGGCAGAGGTTATGGTGGCGGGAACTTCATCCGGCATGAGAGATGGTATCACAATCCCTCTCATCACATTCATAATTTTGACAGAGAGAGAATGTGGGACTCAGCTGTGCCGAGATAGCCCAAATGCTTAATGCTTAAGTTCTAGTCACACTTCTTTTGGTATTTTGCAATATATACTATCAGTTTTAAGAGACAGTTTGGTGTAGTGTTTAAAGGAAGTGGATTAGAAAGCAGCGGATTGGCTGACTTTAGGCCAGCCACTACTTCCTCAGTCCTGGGAAGGGGGAATGGCAAATCACTTTGAAAAATATTGCTGCAAATTGCATAGACATGTCCAGGCAGTCACTAGAAGTCAAGACTAAATTGAGGGAGGGAGGGAGGGAGGGAGGGAACAAAAATTCCAAGGGTTTTTTATCTATTCCCAAACCCTAAGAGCTAAGTGACTCTGGATACTTAAAAGCCACATCAAAATTAAGATCCCTCTTGGGCTCTTGACCAGATCTTTCTGGCACTGAAAGTAGAGCAGGTGGTGTTCAGAAATTGGATCTTCTCTAAACTACATGCGTTATAGTGATATATCAAGTATTTTCTTTGTTCTCTCTTTTTTGCACAAGATAAAACATCTTTTTAAATGTACTAATGGATGGTTACTATAGATCTATTAATCCTGAATATATTCTGACACAGGAAGATTATCTGCATGATTTGTGTTGTGATTTGGCACAAAAGGCTCTTTTGCATTTTCAATTTACTGCAAACTACCTGGGATGCTTTATTGGCAAAGACTGTGGTGATTTGTTTTTTTAATTAATAAATCCCATGACAGTGAACAGGTAGAAAAGCTTAGGAGAATCTATATTGATTATCTGAGCTGGCACTTACTTCAGATTCGCTCACAGAGGACTTCCTCGCAATGCGCTCAAGCAGTTCGTCTCCAGTGCAGCTAAAGCATCCATTAAAGAAAACAGTAGGTTTTAAAAGTCAGTGTGGATGATTTTAAAAGTACTGTGGATGATGTATTTGCTGTGTGGACTGTACACCGCCCCGAGTCCATTTTGGGAGAGGGGGCGGTCTAGAAGTGCAAAGAAAGAAAGAAATAATAATAATAGTGACCCGTTTCCCTTGGCAATATCCTAAATTATAGATGCTTAAAAATGTCAGGACCAGCGAAAGCCTATCCAGGAGTTCTCCACATACTCTTACCTAAATGATACCAAAACAGTCAACCTTGAATTTCAACCTTGAAATCCTCAGCAGGCACTCAAACGTCATTTGTGGGATGAAGTCTGGGGCTTCCTTGTCTGCTCAATGTATACAGGAAACAATTCTAGAGTGGGGCCAATGAACTGGAGTAGCTTTTCAAGGTTTCTTAGAAGAGAATAACAGAGTGGGAAGGGATCTTGTAGGTCATCTAGTTCAACCCCTTGCTCAAGCAGGAGACCTTATATCAATTCTTGATAAATGCAGTCCATTCGCTCCTTGAAAGCTTCCAGTAATGAAGCTCCCACAACTTCCGAAGGCAAGCTGTTCCATTGGTTGATTGTTCTCACTGTCAGAAGATTTCTCCTTATTTCTAGGTTGAATCTTGCCTTGATCAGCTTTCATCCATTATTCCTCATCTGGCCTTCAGATGCTTCGGAAAATAGCTTGACCACTTCCTCTCTGTGGCAGCCCCTCAAATATTGGAACACTGCTATCATGCCACCCCTGGTCCTTCCCTTCACTAGACGAGCCATGCCCAGTTTTTGCAACCGTTCTTCATATGTTTTAGCCCCCAGCCCCCTCATCATCCTTGTTGCTCTTCTCTGCACTTTTTCTAGAGTCTCAACATCTCTTTTGTAGTGTTGTGACCAAAGCTGGACGCAGTATTCTAGGTGTAGTCTTACTAAGGTAAGGTTTCCCCAAGCCATAATCAAAGAGAAATGAATGCCAGGCCAGACTATAATCAGATTAACAAGAAAAACCCCCCAAAGAAAGTAAGAGATAACAGAAGGAAATATTCCTTCTTAGCAAAAAAATTATACAATAAGGGGGTCTGGTTTAGGTGGCTGTTACCAGAAGGCATGTTGATTTTCTGGGAGGGCAGTAGAATTAGAATCAACACAGTAGTGGAAGCAGAGGCTTTCACTAAAAAACACAGTGCTCTCTTAGGTGAAATGGGGGATGTTACACAAGAAACAAAGGAGGGAGGGGCTGAGGCTCTGCCAGTGGACGGGGGGGGGGAGGATGGGACAACTAGAAGACTCAGATCACAAGTGATTTGAAACATTATTGCAATTATTGTTACAATGTACCTTTATGGAAGTGATACAAAACAAAATGATTGAAACATACTGATGATTTTGTGTTAAACTCAAAACTGCTAATACCTATGTAGATGTTGATATTTTTCTATTTTTGTTTGTAAAAGTTGTGAGACCTGGGAGGGCTTCTCCCCACCGCACGATGTAGCTGTCAAAATGTTCTATAACCTTTTAACCCTTTTTCCCTGTAAAACTTTTAAAATCAATAAAATTTGAACAATAAAAAAGAAAAACCCCAATCTTGCTCATTGTGGCCTCAAAACAGGCTATTGCCCAGATCATTGCACTGCCTACACGGCCTTACAACTGAAAGAGGATACAGCTCAGTAACGATGATGAGGGCATTCCTCTTCTCAAAGGCATCATGGAAGTACACAATACGTTCATGGTCCAACTGAGCTAAAATGCCCAGCTCACGACGGGCTGATTTTTTGGCTTTGGCCCGGCATGGGATGAACTTCGCAGCAAAAGCCAAGCCGGTGCTTTTCTGGGTCACTCGCCGAACGTATGAGAAGGCTCCCCTAGAAAACAGGACATCGTGAAACATCAGGCAACTTTATTCCTTCTTGCTGTGCTCATTTTTACCAAGCCCTGTCACTCTACGTCTGGCTCCAGGCCAAGGAAGGGGAAGATAAAGTGAAAAGATGGGGGAGTCGAGCAAAAGGTTATGTTCAACTTAGATGGAGATTTGATACAGAAATGAGGAGCATTGCTTAGAAGAGAACAAAATCCAGGTTATCCAGCCCTTACTAAGACGCTTCTGAAAGATTTCACGTAAATATTTTTCTCTCCAACGTGTCACATTCATTAATATGTCACATTGATTGATAGCTCTGCCATCCACTGTTTTATGTCTTTAGAATGATTTGGAAGGAGGGGGGTTGTTGGCACCCCCTAAGCTTTGGAGCCCTAGGCCAGTGCCTACTTGGCTTTAGCCTAAACCTGTCTCCATCTCCATCCCTATTTAAAAAAAGTCCCAACCCAACTAGTCACAGTTGCTGCCTGTCTTATCTTCCTCGTTTTCATTCCCTCTTTCTCTCACCTGCAGATCTCCTCATGGGCATCATAATAGTCAGCAAGACGGCGGGCTGTGTGTGACTCTTCTTCTGCTCGTGCAGCATCCGAATCTGGTATGGCTGAAAATCAATAAGACATCAAAGTGGTAAAGGAGAGATATGCAAGAGATCTGTCATCAGTCACTCTGCAGGTAAAACTAAGATATTTAGGTGTTTCCACATAAACCTAATCATCTGCCCTTAATAAAAACAATCGGAACTTTTGCCTTCCAAATTCCAGTCTTGAGCATCTAATTTCAATAAGTGACCTCAAAAACATTGGGACTGATTAAAGCAGCAAAAAGCGTAGACTTTCCTGATATCTACCATGGTCCAGGAGCAACTGGGAAACAAAGCTGTTTGCCTATTCTTGGTGTCCAGGGCTTCCAACGATGCTCATCCCTATTAGTATCACATACCTGCATGAACCACAAGTTCAGCCTTGCAAGACACTTCTCCAGCCAGGTTGCGTGCAGTACATGTGTAGACTCCACTGTCCTGCTCTGTTGTGTTCAGCACAACTAAAGAGCATTCACTTTCCTCATATACGAAGCTCAGGTGGTTACTTTCAGTCAGGAGCACCTGATTCTAATGGAGATAGATTTGGGAGACAAAGGACTTGTAAAAAAAACAGTCTGGAACAGAGGATCTCCAACCTTGGCAACTTTAAGCCTGGGGGACTTCAATTCCCAGAATTCTCCAGCCAGCTTTAGAAGCCAACCATATACCAGACCTACAGGACACGGGAGGGGCCGGAGCTCTGCTGGCGGGGGGAGAAGGGGCAATACCAAGAAAACTCAGATCACAAAAATGAGCAAGAAAATCTGCTTGATATAAATTGATTGAAATCATTTGAAGATAAAAGTTTATATGCTGACAAAATATTATTTAGTATTAAATTAATCTATGTATAAGTGGAAATTATGAGCACGGAGGGAGGGGACACCTCCTACATATTGTGACTGCCAAAATTTGTAACTTATTCCACCACGCCTTTCCTTTTTATTTTTTAAAAAACCAATAAAACTTTGTTTAAAAAAAAAAGAAGCCAACCAAATAATACTTCCTCTGTATTGGTATTTTGACAGGGCAGGTGATGAAATAGCTCAGCCTGGCTGTTAACAAAAAAAAAAAACTATGCCAATCCAAAAAAAAAAAATCTGGAATGAACTAAGATGAATGCATCTAAGATCATCTGGGAAGGAAACAGGCCCTGCCAGTTAACATTGAGAGGCATCATCAAGAACTTCTTAAAATCTGAGAACATTCTGCAGGTATTCTTAACCCAAAAAATCTTCTCAAAATTGGATACATATTCACCTTGTACCACATAATATCTGGAATTGGTTTGCCTTCTACTACCACTGCGAACTGTGGTGTTTCACCTATTCGAACTTCGATATCTTCCATGATTGATTCAAAACGTGGTGCCTCTGGAAACAGGAAAAAAAAACATACTCAGCTGGACCAGGGAGAAGTTTGCCAGAAAGATTCTCACTCCTTTCCATGGGGAGTATTGTCCTGCAATGTGTGAAAGTTCAGGGCTTTACTAACCAATAGGACCAGGAATCTCTCATAGTTGGTGACTCTGTACTTGTGACGTGAGTTTGTAGGGTGTGCATGCCATAACCCTACTTATGCACTACACAATAGTTTGAAAAGCAGCCCTCTCCTAATAACTTGATTAAAAACGGTCATGGGACAGTCTTCAGATGGAATGAAGTGGGATGATCTCCCATACCTGCCAGCTCCACGCTGATGAAGCCATGATCATATCCATGCTGGTTGCTCACCTCGCAGGTTATTTCCCCCACATCTCCCCTTCCCACCCGGAGGAATCGCAAGGTGTGCTGATCATCATCAGGCATGCTCATCTCACAGTTGGGATCACCATCCTTGAGCACTATGCCAGCCCTGGGAGGAAGAAGGAAGAAGAAGAGTTTTTGGTAGAAAGCAACTGTGTTCAACATGTATCCTGTTTTTCAGCCTCTTCCATAAGCAGCAGGCTTCCACCAATGTCCCTTGGTGGACAAATATCACCACTTGACTTTAGGCTGTGGAACCTAATTGTAACTTCTCCTTTCACATGTTCCAAAACACACAGGGTTTCCAATCATCTTGGAAAGCCCATCTAATTAATTCCACAACTAACTTGGTCCATATTCCGGGAGAAACGCTGCACAATAGCTTCACAGCATTTCTCTGGAGCTGTAGGATGGTGTTACTTCCAAAAGTCTTGCCTTATGCTGTCTCCTCTCCTTCAATTTATACTCTTTGTCCAGAAGCCAAGGGGGACACAGTACCTTGACTGGGGGAATGCGGACCCCTACTTCTGTGCCAAACAGAGTAGTGACAGTGGTGGGCTTTTCCCGCCTCCTTCCCATAAAAAGCTAACAAAAAATGTAAAAACAGATTATGGGATGCAACTAGCTCCACTTTTTTGGCACTCCACCTTTGGCTAAATAAAGTGCTGGCTGCTACATGAAGGGGAAGGAGAAGGAGAAGGGGGTGGGGGGGACAATTGCTAAGCATTTTACAGCAACCTCAAGTTGATAACTATAGCAAGGAGGCAAACATCAACATGGAAGAGGCTTGAAGCTTCGTATGTATGGAAGCTCAGCAGTAAGAACACAATTCACGATTCTTCTATATTTTAAGAACCTAAAAAGTATCTTCCCTTGGATCTTTGCCTCCCTTCTGCAAAGATGCTTAACAGTTTTTCTGTCATCTCTAGCAGCTTCTGAGCCTCCTGCACACTCACCTGGGCAACTGTGAAGTAGACTTAAAATATATTGGGCGGCTGACTTACCTCCTCCAGGTGACAGCAGCCTCAACGTGGTTGAGAGTTATAGTGATGGAAACCGACTGTGCCTCTACTGCAAACACCACATCTGGCTTGTCCAAGATTATAGGGGCCTCTGCCATATACGGACCTGGGAACACAACCCATCACATTAGAGCCCCCAGCACAGATCCAAGAAATTCTACACAATCACCGCAGGGAGAGATTTCATGCTTCTCAATTTGCTGGGGTACATTTCCTTGAACTGTATATTAAATGAAGTTCATCTACGATACCACTTCCATATACACGTAGTCCTTGACGTACGACCACAACTGAGCCAAAAATTCTGTTACAGAGTGAGACATTTGTCATGTGAGTTTTGACTCATTTTACGACCTTTCTTGCCTCGGTTATTAAGTGAATCACTGCAGTTGGTAAGTTAGTAACCTTGTTGTTAAATGAACCTGCCTTCCCCATTGATTTTGCTTGTCAGAAAGTCACAAAATCTGATCGCGTGACCGAGGAATGCCAAGCATCCGAATTTTGAACATATGACCATGGGTATGCTACAGTGGTCAAAAGTCACTTTCCTCAGTGCTATTGTAACTTTGAACAGTCACTAAATGAACTATTATAAGTCAATAGCATTCCCTTTTCTTAGCCACTGGGCCTGAATCACCTTTCTTAGATCAGATTGTACCAAAGGCATTCTTAAATAGCATCTCAGCCAAATGCTGCAATGGGTAGACTTCTTTCCATTCTTATATAAAACTTGTATTGCATGAAGAATGTTCTTCACAACTTTTCCCAATAGGACACGTTCCAGATGTGTTGGGGACACTGGCTAGGAATTCTGGGAAGTGTAGTCTGACACATTTGAAGGACACCACTTGGAATCACTGGTTTTAGCAAACGTTTTTAAAAGATCCATTTGAAAAACAATATTATTGTGACAGGATTTTAGAAACAATGGTTTACTACTAAAAAGGTCCTGCTTATAATGCTGACCACTCCTCTTGATAATTTAATATTCAACTACCAATAGGAATACATTTCACAAATAGAAATAATTTAACATCCATCTTCCCTGGTAGGAAAGAAAACTTTCTATCTTGAAACAGACAGTTGGATCAACCCCAAAGCAAGCCAGACATAAATTATTCTTTTGCTTATGGTGGTTACAGATTTAGAGCCTCCAGTGACTTATAATTTTTCCTATAAAACCAAGGCTTTTGGAGCGGCAAGTGTTCTCAAAAAATCTGAGGGCTGTCATCAACTTCATATTGCAACAAAAGAACAGCGAGCAAGTTTCTCTGAAGAAGGCGTCCACAGCCTTTTGTATGAAATCCTGCTTGTTGGTTTGTTTGTTTATTGGATTTATATGCCGCCCTACTCCCAAAGGACTCAGGGCGGCATACAACATTTAAAAAAAAACACGTATTACAAAAGTTAAACAGGAAATTAAATAAAGTATCCAAAAACAAACCCAATTAATATTAACAATAAAATTTTAAAAAATAAATTAAAATTAATTAAATTAATCATATATTTTATTCTGTTCAGGCCAGGCCGGCTTGCTGGAAAAGCCAACTTTTTAGGGCACGTCGGAAGGACCAGAGGTCGGGGATTATGCGAAGCTCCGGGGGGCAGCTCATTCCAGAGGGAAGGCACTCCCACAGAGAAGGCTCTCCCCCTGGGGGTCGCTAGCCGACACTGCCTGGCCGACAGCACCCTGAGGAGGCCAACTCTGTAGGATTGCACTGGACGGTGGAAGGCTACCAGTGGCAGTAGGTGGTCTCACAAGTACCCTGGGCCTAAGCCATGGAGCGCTTTAAAGATCATAATTAACACCTTGAATCGCACCCGGAAAACAACTGGCAACCAGTGCAGGCCGCCTAAAAGGGGTGTAACATGGGAGCACCTAGGTACCCCCATGACAACCCGCGTGGCCGCATTCTGGACCAGCTGAAGCCTCCGGGTGCTCTTCAAGGGCAGCCCCATGTAGAGAGCGTTACAGTACAGGCAAGAAAGGACGAGGGCATGAATGATTGTGCACAGAGCACCCCGATCCAGGAAGGGGCGCAACTGATAAAATCCCCCCCTGGTGACGGCCATCAGGTGTTCTTCTAAACTAAGCCGCATGTCCAGGGGGACTCCCAGATTGCGGGCCCTCTCTGAGGGGGCTAAAATTTCTCCCCCTATCATCAAAGATGGAACAAAATGCACAAATCAGGATGACGGAAACCACAGCCACTGTCTTGGAGGGATTGAGCTTGAGCCTGTTCCTCCCCATCCAGATCCGCACAGCCTCCAGGCATCAGGACATTACGTCGAGGGCATCGTTTGGGTGGTTTGGGGTAGAGATGAAAAGTTGGGTATCATCAGCATATTGATGATACCGTACCCCAAAATCACGGATGATCTCGCCCAGCGGTTTCATATATATGTTGAACAGGAGGGGTGAGAGAACCGACCCCTGGGGCACCCCACAAGTGACGCGCCTTGGGGTCGCTCCCTGTCCTCCAGTCAACACGAACTGCAACCGATCCGACAGGTAGGAGGAGAACCACCGTAAAACGGTCCCCCACCACTCCCAACCCCCCGAGTTGTTGCAGTAGGATACCATGGTCGATGGTATCGAAAACTGCCGAGAGGTCTAATAGGACCAGGACAGAGGAGCAGCCCCTGTCCCAGGCCACCAGAGATCATCAACCAATGCAACCAATGCCATCTCCGTGCTATACCCGGGCCTGAAACCCGACTGAAACGGATCCAGGTAGGCAGCTTCATCCAGGTACAAAGCAAAGGTTGGAGATTGGACGATAGTTGGCTAAAGAAGCTGGGCCCAGGGAAGGCTTCTTAAGGAGGGGCCTCACCACTGCCTCCTTCAAGGCGGTGGGAAAGAACCCCTCTCTCAGTGAAGTGTTGGTAATCGCCTGGAGCCACCCTCGTGTCACCTCCCGGAAAGCCGAAACTAACCAAGAGGGACATGGGTCCAGCACACAAGTAGCAGCACTGAGTCTCCCCATAATCCTGTCCATGCCCTAAGGGGTTACACGGTCAAACTCATCCCAGATAGTCTCCACAAGATTCATCCCTGTCAACTTGCCCGAATCTACCCAGTCAGAGTCCAAGCCTGTCTGGATCTGAGCGATTTTATCCTGCAGATACTGAACAAATTCTTCAGCCCTACCCTGCAAGGGGTCTTTCCCAGTTCCTTGGTTAAGTAAGGAGCGGGTCACCCTAAACAGGGCGGCTGGGCAGTTATCTGCAGACGCGATAAGAGTAGAAAAATGTTGCCATTTTGCCGCTTTTATTGCCACTACGTAGGATTTAATATGAATTCTTACTAGTGTTCAATCAGATTTGGACCGGCTGGCCCTCCAGCCACTCTCTAGGTGTCTTTTCCAGTGTTTCATCTCCCAGAGCTCCTCGGTAAACCAAGGAGCTACCCGGGATCGACACCGGGTTAGAAGCCACAAAGGCACAACAGGATCCAAGGCCCCAGTGGCCGCCCTATCCCAGGCTTCCACTAGGGCTTCGGTCAAGCTGTGAGCAAGGGATTCAGGAAAAGTCCCAAGCTCAATCAGGAACTTTTCAAGGTCCATCAGGCGCCTGGGGCGGAACCATCTAGTTAGTTCCGCCTCCCTGCAGCGAGGGGTAGCAGTATGGAAGTCAAGCCTGATGAGGAAATGACCAGACCATGACAAGAATTGGATAGAAATATCCCCTAAATCTAGATCATTCATCCACTGCCCAGAGACAAAAATCAGGTCGAGGGTGTGTCCCCTGTTATGGGTGGGGTCTTGAATTAACTGAGTTAGGTCCATAGCCATCATGGAAGCCATGAACTCCCGAGCTGACTCGGATGTCTCGCCAATGGAAGGCAGATTGAAATCCCCCAGGATTATAAGCCTGGGGAAATCAACCACCAATCCAGCTAACATATCCAGCAGCTCCGGCAGGGCCGATGAAACGTAGCAGGGAGACAGATACGTAACAAAAAGGCCCACCTGAACTCCAAGGCCCCATTTCACAAAAAGGGGCTCACACCCGCCTATCTGAGGCACAGTGACCTCCTGAAGTCCGAAACTTTCCCTAATAACCACCGCCACCCTCCCGCCCCTGCCCTGGGCTCTCGGCTGGTGAAACCCCCGGAAGCCTGGTGGGCATAATTCACTAAGGGGAACACCCCCCTCATGGCCCAACCAGGTCTCCGTAATGCATGCCAGGTCTGCTCTACTCTCTTGTATGAGGTCATAAATGAGGGGAGCCTTATGTACCACGGACCTGGCGTTAAGCGACACCAGCTGGAGACCAGGGTCCTGTGATCCCGAGCACCAGGGGTGCGAGAAGGGCGATGAGGGTCGGAACGCGCGGTCGCTCTTAAACAGCGAACCCACGTACCCTGAACATAATTTGGCCCTTGGCCCCCACCCTATCTGCCTCTCCCACAAACAGTAGAGATGGTGAACCCCCCAATGGAATGGCTTAATGTCTCCCCCGGAATCCCAGGTAACTGAATTCTTTTGAACTGGAACAACCATGGTCTAAGAAAAAATGAAGAAGTAGGAACATACATTTTTCTTCCATTGTTATAAATGCCTTTGATCCTCCTGAATCTAAAGAGACATTTTTGGGTAATCATTAGAGTGTCAGGCAAGGAGTTGATTCCCGAGTTCAAATTTCCCTCCTAGCCATCGATACATAATTTACCCTTAGTTTTAATTGTGCGAACAGATGAGATGACACCTCTTCCTCCTCCCAATTCCATTCTTGACTACCTCTTCCCCTTCTCCTTCCTCTCCCCACCATTTTGGCTCTCTTCCCACAGATTCACTGTGTGGCAGAAAAAGAACAATTTCCTTTTGCCAAGCAGTTCCATTTTTTTTTAAAAAAAACTTGAGCTCCCCTGTTATTTCAGCACGGACCATGTATCATTGGATTGTTTTCTTTGGTTTCCTTTTTGAAGTTGGGCTGATTCCTGCCTGTGTGTGTGTGATTTTTAAAGGCTGCACTTCTGGGAAAAGGGTCAGGATTTGAGAAAAGGAGTAGTGGTAGGAGAAGAGGTGACTGGTGGTACTTTGTTTTTGTTCGTTGCATTTTGTTAGCTCAGCTGCCTTTGCTTCTACGAGAAGGCAGGAGTACTTTTAGTAGGATTTTACTCTCTCATGAAAAATAGCCATTTCCTTGCCTTTTATTCTTTGGGTGCCTTACCGTGATCTAGGAGCTGCACTGGTTCTGTGGGTGGAGAAGGCTTGCTGTTAGCCTTAGCCGTTGCTGTGAGTACACGGAACATATAGAAAATGTTTTTTTTTAGAGCCAGAATGGTATGGCTGGTTTGATGCAAGCCTGTAGTAACAACAGTCCAGTGGCTGGACCCCAGGATCTGCTGCTGGAGAATATAGGTGACAGAGGCAGGGTCTAAGAATAGAGGAAGGAAAATGCCAATAAGCTGTGACTCTAAGTGAGAGCATTCTGGACTAGATCACAGGAACACACAAGAGAGATCAACATTTTGTGAGTAGGAACCTGCCACGGTCTGCAATACGGCAGTCCATGAGAGAAACTATACAATGCATATTCTGTATAAAGTGTTTCCCTTCCCCCTAATGAGCAGCCTTGGATCATTATGAACCCTGGCTGAAATCCAACATTTCCTGGATATATTAATGGTATACCCAGTTGGTGTCGGTGGTGTGGAAATAGCTAAGTCTGGGTTCTAGCCATTAATCATTCTGTGTGTTGTTTCTTTTTGTACTTTTCCAGTTAAGCAAGGTGACAGGAACTTTATCTAGTGCAGTGCTGCTATACATAAAAGAAGAGCAATGCTTTCTTGGCTGCCTTATATGCATTCCTCTTAATCATTCTAAGCAGGGAGTTTGTTCTTTCCTTAAAGCATCCTTACACAAGGCAGACATTTTCTACTCCGATTCCCAGAATCCTTTTCCTGATCAACCAGAGACCATTCACATACCATTAATATATCCAGGAAGCTTGGTTTATTTGAAAAAATTGAAGACTCACCTGTTCCGATTAGCGGGCCTGGCATAATTACAACTGTTCCTCCTGGTAAACGTACTATTAACTGGTTATTTTAGGGGTATTGTTTTTAATTTAATTTGTGTGTGTCTTAGGGGTTTTAAAATTATATTTATATATACTGGCTAACTGTACAGTTCTTTTAATTCTATTTTTAACCTCCTCCACATTTAACTGTACATATTTAATTCTTCTATTTATTGTATTCTGATATATTTTTGCATGGACTGTACACCGCCCCGAGTCCCTTTTGGGAGAGGGGGCGGTCTAGAAGCACAGTAAAATAAATAAATAAATAAATAAAATTTATTTTTCTTCCCATCAGTATCTATTCCTTGGCATTTCTTTACATTGAACTGTTTTTGTTATTTTGGTGGGCATTTCTCAAGTGTAGAAAAATTCTTCAAACATTGTTTACAATCCTGCTTTGATTTTATTATGCTGAATGGTTTTGTTCCATTAGCAAACCTGACTGCCCTGCTACTCACTTCTAATTTGAGATCATTTCTAAGCAAATCATATAGCTAGCAACATATACCCTGGGAGGAATCCACCACTCCTTATATGCCCTGACTGCTGCTGAATCTGTGATGAACCTTACAAAATGCTTTTTGTAAGTCCAAATTCACAGGATCTGTTGTATCACCCTTGCCCATAAATTTCTTGAAAGGTTCCTGTTTAGCAAAGTCATATCAGCACTGGATGGTATTTGCTCTCCAAAATCATGCCTTCTGCAAGGTAAAATTTAATTTAATTTAATTTAATTTAATTTAATTTAATTTGTTAGCCGCTCCCTCTCCACAAGGGACTCGGGGCGACGTACAATAAAAACATACATAAATACATATAAACATACACATACACACATACACATACATATACATACACGGAGGAGGTAACAATTACATATATCACAATAATAATAATAATAATAATAATAATAAAATTAACCATTTAAAAATACCCCAAATAAAATTACAAATTTAAAAGGACTGTCAGGAGGAGAGGATAAACTACGGTTGAGCCAGGCCAGATAATTGAAAAAGGTGGGTCTTGAGCTTTACACGGAAGGAGCGGAGATCGGAAGTAATCCTGATGTCAAGGGGGAGGTCATTCCACAGGGCTGGGCCCATCACAGAGAAGGCCCTGTTCCTGGGCGTCGCCCCCCGACACTGTTTAGCGGACGGCACCCGGAGAAGTCCCTCTCTGTGTGAGCGGATTGGTCGTAGGGATGTATGGGGCAGGATGCGATCCCGCAAGTAACTAGGTCCTGTGCCATGGAGCGCTTTGAAGATCGTAATCAAAACCTTGAAACGCACCCGGTAGACTACAGGAAGCCAGTGCAGCTCGCACAGGAGAGGTGTTACATGGGAGTACCTAGTCCTCCCCATAATTACCCGCGCGGCCGCATTCTGGACCAACTGCAGTCTCCGAGTGCATCTCAAGGGAAGCCCCATGTAGAGAGCATTGCAGTAGTCCAGGCGAGACGTCACCAGTGCATGGGTGACTGTGCGTAAGGCATCCCGGTCCAATAAGGGACGCAATTGGCGCACCAGGCGAACCTGGTGGAACGCCCCCCTTGCCACGGCTGTTACATGGTCATCCATGGACAGCCGGGCATCCAGGAGGACGCCCAAATTGCGCGCCCGCTCCATGGGGGCCAGTTGCTCGCCCCCGATGGCCAGAGATGGAAGCAACTGGTTGAACTGGGGAGCCGGAAGCCACAGCCACTCCGTCTTGGAGGGGTTGAGTTTGAGTCGGTTGTCACCCATCCAGACCCGTACGGCTTCCAAGCACCGGGACATCATTTCGACGGCCTCGTTGGGGTGGTTCGGGGTGGAAATGTATAGCTGAGTGTCATCAGCATACAGATGGTATCCCACCCCAAAGCCACGGATGATCTCGCCCAGCGGTTTCATATATGTGTTGAACAGGAGTGGCGAGAGAACCGACCCCTGTGGCACCCCACAAGTGAGGGGGCTCAGGGTCGATCTCTGCTCTTCTGCCAACACACGTTGCGTCCGGCCGGAGAGGTAGGAGCCGAACCACCGTAAAACGGTGCCCCTAACTCCCACCCCCTCCAGCCGGCGCAACAGGATACCATGGTCGATGGTATCGAAAGCCGCCGAGAGATCCAATAGGACCAGGATAGAGGAACAACCCCTATCTCTGGCCCTCCAGAGATCATCAACCAACGCGACCAAGGCCGTCTCCGTGCTGTGCCCGGGTCGGAAGCCGGACTGGCGCGGGTCTAGATAATCATTCTCATCCAGGTGACGTGGAAACTGTTGGGCCACCACACTCTCTACAACCTTCGCTAAGAAGGGAAGGTTGGAGACCGGACGATAATTAGCTAGCTCCGTTGGGTCCAGGGAAGGCTTCTTGAGTAAGGGTCTCACAACCACCTCTTTTAAGGCGGCCGGCAGAGACCCCTCGCCCAACGAAGCATTCACTAAGCCCAGGAGCTAGTCGCGTGTAACCTCCCAGGATGCCAGTACAAGCCAGGAGGGACACGGGTCCAATAAACATGTGGTAGGTCGCAGACGTCCATGTAACCTGTCCAAATCCTCGATGGCAACCGAGTCAAACTCCTCCCAGGATGGTCTCTCAAGACTCGCCTCTGGCGTCTCCACTGGACCACTGAAAGGGACCCATTCCCTCCGGATTTGAGCGACTTTATCCTGCAGATATTTCCCAAATTCCTCTGCCCTGCCCTGTAGGGGGGCTTCCCGCGGCCTCTGAAACAGAAGGGAGCGGGTCACCCGGAACAGGGCGGCAGGACGGTTATCTGCGGACGCAATAAGAGCGGCACAATGTCGACGTTTGGCCGCTCTTAATGCCACAAGGTACGTCCTAAGGTAGGTTCGTACCTGTGTTCGGTCAAATTCGGAGCGGGAGGATCTCCAACGACTCTCTAGGCGTCTCTTGTGGTGTTTCATCACCCTTAGCTCCTCAGTAAACCAAGGGGCCAGGGTGGTTCGTTGCCGCAGGAGAGGCCGCAAAGGCGCCACTCGGTCTAGGGCCCCGGCAGTCGCACTGTACCATGCGGCTACCAGGTCCTCTACCCGGGGGCGGGTCAGGTCTACAGGAGGTGGCCCAAGCTCAGTCTGGAACTTATCTGGTTCCATCAGGCGCTTGGGGCGGAACCATCTAATGCCTTCCGGTTCCGCCTCCCCGCAGCGGGGGGTAGCACCAGGGAAGTCAAGTCGGAGAAGTGAGTGATCTGACCATGACAGGGGAGTGATAGTTAAATCCCCTATTCCCAGATCACTCATCCACTGGCCGGAGACAAAAACAAGGTCCAGCGTGTGGCCTCCTTCGTGTGTAGGGCCCTGAATTAATTGAGTCAGGTCCATGGCTGTCATGGAAGCCATGAACTCCCGAACTCCCTCGGATGCTTCTCCCATCGACGGCAGGTTGAAATCCCCCATCACTAAAAGTTTGGGGGTCTCAACCGCCACCGATGCGATCAGCTCGAGGAGTTCGGGCAGGGCCGCTGATGTATAGCGAGGAGCCAGGTATACTATCAGCAGGCCCAACTGCCTCCCTGGGCCCCATCTCACGACAAGGGACTCACACCCGGATGTCTGCGGCACAGTGAACTCTCTCGGCTCTAGGTCTTCCCGGATAATCACTGCTACCCCACCGCCCCTTCCCTGGGCCCGAGGCTGGTGAAATGCTCGATAACCTGGTGGGCACATTTCCACGAGGGGTAGACCTCCCTCGTGGCCCAACCAGGTCTCAGTTATTCCTGCGAGGTCCGGCTCCCCCTCCAGAATCAGATCATTGATGAGGGGGGCCTTGTTGACAATGGACCTTGCATTGCATAACAACAGCCTCAGGCCCTGGGTCTGTAGATCCTGACCACCTAGTATGCGGGGGTTGGTACAAGCGACCGGGTATGACCAAAAACCACGGTCTCCCAACCGACTACGTGTTCTTAATCTGTCCTCGCACCTGCCCGTCCCCACGACCGTTGGTATCAAAGAGCCCTGTATTGGAATGCTGTCTTCCCTCTCCTCCCCCACTCCGCTCCCTCCTCTCTCGACCACACCTATTCGCCTGGCTCTACCATCACTCCTGACCTGATCCACCCCCCCCAACCCTGGAACCCCTTAAAATTTTTAAAAAACATTTTACTAAAAAACCCCTAATCCCCCGCTTCCTCCACCTCTCTGGGTTAATAGTCTAATTAACAAGATTTTACCTTGCAGAAAGCATGATTTTGGAAAGCAAAAACCACTCAGTGCTGATATGGACATAATTGCCAATTTCGTGCTGCTGAGTGATGCCTTTTCCCTATCAGCAGGACCCAGGTTGAGTGGGATGCAATAGAAACTTCAATGGCAGCTATCAATTAGAGGGGACTTTGTCACAAAGACCACCCCATATTGTGCACACAAATGCCCAAGAACAACCCGGTTTCTGCGGCATGTGCTATGGCCTGCCTTTGAAAACCCATTAAACTCTAGAACAGTAGAATCTGGGGGTAAAAATTTCCCTTTGCATCCCTGTTGCCTTCCTGTCCTTGCCTACCAATAGCTGAATCCAGCCACTTTGGCGCATTCCAGTTCAGTGTGACACCTCTGCCAGTGACAGCTGCTATGGTTGGTGGACCATCAGGAGGTGTGGGTACCACATCTGTAAAAGACAAACATAGGGAAAGGGAAAAATAGGGCTTTACCTCTGGTCTTCCTCCCTTTCATCAGCTATATCAAGAATTATGTTGTTTTATTGTTAAGTCACTTTATTGTGTCCAAGTACTGTATATTAGGTGATTTTCTACACATACCAATCAAGAAATAGAGGACTAGGCAGAATCTCATGTGCTATAGGAAAATAATCTCTGCGAGGGTTACAGACCAGGAGGAGGACATGTCCTTTTTATGCTCATGTCCACTCAGCAGGCATAGCCTTAAAACCAAACAGATGTAGCCTAACACACCTGGAATGCTTAAGCAGAAGTTTGTCAAAAATGAATAGGAACCTCTTCCCATACCCCAGCTTCTTTCCTTACCTGTGACATAGAGGTGAGCATAGCAGGTGGCTTTGCCCACTTTGTTGGCAATAACACTTTTATACACTCCAGCATGGGCATGATTGACAGAGTTGAAGACCAAACGGTGTACATCCTTATCTGCAAAGAGGAAAGACAGATGAAGAGGTGAAGGGTGGGAAAAGGGCAAGGGCACAAGATGAGATCACTATTTTTAGGAGCAGGGAGCCAACAAAACAGCTACAGAGAGACTGTAGGAAAATACTGCTGAGGAAATAGTATGGAGAATATAACGGGCAAACTGGCAAGAAATGAGTATTTCCAGGGCTATTTTAAGATCATTCTTCCTTACAAATTTGGAAGGTGAACCACAGAGTCAGGTGATAACAGAGCTGTGAGTTAACTTACTCTGCCAGCTAGCCCATATCCAATCCTGAAGCAAGTTGTAGCAGTAACAAACCCAGATAATGAATTTTGAATGCCATGAATAGGAGCAAATATATATATATATTTTAGGACACTTCCATATTCATCAACACTTCAATTCTTCATCCCTCAAAAGTAGCTTCAACCTCACCTGTGGTCATTTTCATTGGTTTGGCATTTCTTAATATTTTCAAAACACCATTAACTGGGCAATATTCCCACCAACTGACCAATCAGAGAATAGCATTCATCAGTTCTTCAACCCCCTCCCATCTGGTTTTATTTTCTGTTGTATACAGTTTGGCTTGAGTTTGGCAGTCCCCAGCCAACATGTGTAAAGCTGACTAGAACTTTCCTTCCTATTGCTGCACATGACTGAAGTGCAACTAAATTTGACAAACTAGACCAGTGTTTTTCAACCTTGGCAACTTGAAGATGCATGGACTTCAACTCCCAGAATTCCCCAGTACAATTTTTATATGATGAGTGGCATTTTGGTAACATAGTAAATTTCTATTAGGAGAAAAAGCATAGCATATGCAAGAGTGTGACCAACTTGGAAAGCTAGAGGACTAAATGTTACTATGGCATTTTGGTAACATAGTAAATTTCTATTAGGAGAAAAAGCATAGCATATGCAAGAGTGTGACCAACTTGGAAAGCTAGAGGACTAAATGTTAAAGAATTAATTACTCAATTAATTGATGAACTAGAAGGAAGGAAAATAGATATTTGCTATATCTGTGAAATAAGAGAAATAAGAAGGATGTAATAGATATGAATGAATCGATATGAATCTTGTTCAAAGGAATTGACGGATATATACGGAAGAAAGTTAAGGCATAGATTATGAATGAAAGAGCTAAATTATATCAGGTGACATGAACTGATATCACCTAATGTTGAGGAGATGCATAGAAAAATAGGAATTCATAGGTTAGGGATAATTGTTTGTTAAACTCTAGTGAACAGTGATAATTAAAGGTGTGCAATATTTAGATCCAAGTAGATCAGGTTGATTTGAATCTAGCATGGACATCCTAACCGCTCTAAATGCGCTAAAGGAGTCAATTCTTTCACTAGGTTTACAAAGGAACCACATGGGACCAGGAACATATATTTGAATTAAGGAACTGATGACAAGATGGTGACTGTCACCACCTCTTTACTGCCTTCTAACTCAGAAGGTGACCTTGGCAAGTACTCAAGAGATGTGTTGAGACTATCACAGAAGCCAATTGCAAAAGTCACTGAGGGAGAACCCCAGCTCCCAAATGCTGCATACAATCTGGTCCAGCGCCAGCATTTTCTCAAAGGCCACCCATGTCCACGCAGAATTGGATCAAGTGTCATCCTCCTCAAATTTGCCTGCAATCCCTTAAGGGATACAACTCACAGTTTGAGGACAAGGAGCAAGAACGTACACAAAAATTACAGGCGTATTAGTTTATGAAGTATGCTTAGGAAAATGTTTGCTTGAAAAGGTATATAAGAGGTGACAATCTGCAAATCTGGGAAGTGGAGTGAGGCTTTATGCCAGGCAACAAATGTGTAGGCTCTATTTTTGTTGTTCAGCAAATCATAGATAAATAGAGGAATGTGTGGAAGAAAGTTTATTCTACCTTTGTCAATTTGGAGAAAAACTATGATAACATAAATATAGACATGAATATGGCCTATACAACTATGGAGTTGATGATGGGGTGCTATCTGTGGAAAGTGGAAACATATCATATAAATGGAATATTTAGTGAATAGATCAATAATGAGCAGGAAGTAAAACTTGGCTGTTTGTCACCCTTTGACTATTTAATGGATTTATGGATGATTCTTTAAGAAATGCTTAGGATTGTCATTAGAGATGCCTTGGTTTGGGATGTGAAGCTATGTATTTTTGGATGCAGATGATACCATGTGGTTGGTATCAGTGAATGAATCAGTGAACTCAAGTGATTTGCAGTGAATGGTAAGTAGATTGTATGATGCAGCAAATAATATGGATTTGAAAATTGAGATGGGGCGACACCGAGAAAAACCAGATCACAGAAATGAATAAGAAAAATTGCTTGACATAAGTTGACCGAATATATTAATTGAACCTATATGCTGACTATATGTAACAATTTAGTAATGAAATTCTTTGCAAATGTATACTTTGAGTATGGAGGGAGACAGGTATACAAGGCAACACATTGCAACCATCAAAATTTGTATTTACCCATTACCTTTTTCCTTGTAAAACTTTAAAAAAACCAATAAAACGTTGTTAATTTTTTTTTTTTTACCAAATAACAAGGAAACTATGTTGGCAGGAAAGTGGAATACCTAATTTGCAAATTACAGCTAAATGGCAATATATTAAGTAAGTAGATGACTTTGCATAACAAGATAGAATATTTATTAAAGGAGGGATTTTATGACTTGCAAATGCTAGTTAAAATGTAGTAGAATGGAGTTTGTTGCAAGAAATGAATTTATTTAAACTTATATCAAATATAGACTACCACCCATCTCACCGACTCAGTACAGTGTATAATTAAAAACATAAAAACCATGTAAAAATATTATATTTCAATAGGAGGAGGTTAAAACAAGAATAGTATACGTAATTAAAATGAAAAAGGGAAGGGAAGGGCATTCAAGATGCTAACCAACCCCAAGGTTGCATTATGTTGAAAGAAGCAAAAAAAAAAAGGCTGTTTTTAAGAACTTGCTTCTGCCCATTTTAGGTAAAGAAGTAGGGTGTCTTAGAAAAACATAAATGTAAATTGAATGCAGGGGGGCTGAGTACTGAAGACAGTGTATGTGTAGAGAAAGAAGGGGATAGAGTCAAGAATTCCAGTGAATATGGAATACAGTTGAATGTCTATACTTGGTGTGACAGGCAGCCTGAATGAAGAGCAGATGTATTTATGAATGACGGGTGAATGGGTCAAGAGGAAGAAGGCTGAGAAAGTTATAATTGGATAAAGCTGATGAGATCCTATAAAAGGGAGAGGTTAGAAATTTAAAGTAAAAAAAAAAATCACCATATGAACTTGCAGATGGATATATCTGTTCACTCAGTCCAGAGTGCACAGGAAAAAATGGTGGTATGAAGAAAGAAGGAACTGCTATATAAGGCTAATTGCTATTGCTACTGCTTGTTCATTCACACCCAACCAGCTGGCAAGGAAGCAAGCAGGCAGTAGAGCTCAGGGCTAATAATAGACAGAAAGTCTGATGGCTATTGCTGATAAAGATGGCAGGGCCCTTGGAAGGTTACTTGCCCAAGGACCTCCCCAAAACTTGGAACTGACCCTATTTCGTATAGGAATTCCCATGTGTGCAAGAAAACCTGCAGGGTGGAACATACACTGTGTCATTCGGCGGTCCTCGGAGCTCTCGATGCGCCGCCCATTGTGGAACCAGGTAATGGTTGGATAAGGAAGACCAGCCACTTGACACTCTAGCACAGCTTCTTTGGATTCCACCACATCCAGATCATGCAGCGGTCGCAAGAAATCCGGCATGGTGAAGCGTTCAACTTCACCCTCCCCCTGTTCTGGTTCTTCAGGGATCGATGGCATCTTTTCTAGCTTGGAACTGCAAGAGAAAGGAAGAAGAGAAATCTGGCATTGGGGTTCTGGCATATTTCTCTGATGCTTACATATAAATAAAAACTTTCAATGGAAAAATCTCTACAGCAATGGTACAGTCTGCCTATGGAGGAACTGGTTCTCCATTCTGGGAGGCATTTAAGAAGAGGCTGGGTAGCCACCTCTTATGGATGTTTTTAATAGTTCCACTATAGACCAGGGCTATCAAACTCACAGCCCCCGGGCCGGATGCGTCACGTACTGGCTACGCCCACACCTGGTTTAGCAAAGGGGGGGGGGAAGTCCCAATACATCACATGATGCTACCGTGACACCGTGAGTTTGACACCCATGCTATGGAGGGTTAGATAAGGCGATCCTTGTCTAGTGAAAGAGTCTGTTGCTGAAAGAGGAAAAATCCTTTTTGTGAAATGAACTTGACATTTCATTTAAGAGTATAGGCTGACAATGCTTAAGCTTTTTACTCTGAGGCCTTTTTTCCCTTTTGGTTCACCTTTTTGGACAAAAAGGGTCATGCCACAGATTTCCAATTCTGTGGCTTCGCATACAGGTGTAATGTTTCTTTTTCCCTTTTGAGCAAAGAGAAAACTACCTCCTGTGGACCAGCCACAACTATGTCTCAGAGAAACAAACATGGAAAAGGCAAATATCTATTTCTAAAATACATCACATAAAAAAAGAAGAAAAAGCACAGGGAAATCTGTTGCAAATATTCCCCGAGGAGAAAAAGTATGAAAAGAAATTGAAAGACTTTTCATGGTTAATGGAAACTCAAGCAATCCCAAAGGGACTGAGTTCAAGGCAAGTAAATGTGGGTTATGATATTATTGCATGGAAAATATGCTGGATCGATCCTGTCTTTTAAATGGAGTATAAAGGCCTTGCTTTTATCCCAACCTCTGGGTTAGACGCAGGACGTGTGTTCTGTTGGATATGTTGGTTCTCTGGTTATCACCTTTTTTATTTGCTTTGTTATATTGTAAGTTTTTATCTTGTATGCTGTCCAGAATTACTGTGGATTGGGTAGCTCTATAAATATGATTTATAAACAAATGCATTTTATCCTGTTTGACTATGTGGGGATGGACTAGGGAGCATGAATCCACAACTGATTTGTTTCGCAATGTATGCATAAAGATAGACAGAATTACAAGAAAAATCAACCAGGTTTGGGATTATGTATTAATGTATATTAGGAGATTAATAGGAAAATCTTTAAGTGTTAAAAGATGTTAATGTAACGTTGAATTCTGTAGCACAGCTGTGGAATTTGACCGTTTATCAAAAATCGTGGTTATATTGAGCAATGAAGGGGGACGATAGCAAAAATAACTGTATATTAAGAAATTGGAAAAGTGATATTATTCTAGATGTCAAGGAATGGTTGCAGGAACTGTGTCATCTATCTGTTTTGGAAACGGCAACATTTTCTACCAAAAGATGCAGCAATATGTGATATTATGGTAGAAATTTTGTCATATTTTACAATAGCATCTTGCATCAGCTATATTATTAGTGAATTCATTGGTTAATAAGTGATGATTGATAAATATAAATTATAAGATAGACCTTTTTTCCCTCTCAGTTTGTATCTTTAATTTTTTTACAGTTTTTTTTTTTTAAAAATTGTACAGTTATTGTTTGTTACAAAAAACCAAGAAAAACCAAACTGGTAAAATCAGTGTTGCTGTTCCTCTCAAGCAACTCTTTTTAAACAAAAGGAAATTATAGTATTGTAAGATAGGAAAAATTAGTTAACATCTCCATATTTTCCTTGAGCAACATATAACATATACTGTAGCTTGTGAAGTTTTCAATGGCCACAGGAGAGCTTTCAATTGCATCCAGTAATATATTACAGGGATCCTATGATACCAAAATGATTTCAGACTATGGTCCACATTGGAAAGGGGAACCGTTGAACCCTTGTCAATGAAAAACATTCGTTTTTAATACAAGATAAGGGGGATTGCACAAGCTAGATTAATTTTTTTGATTGCCTGACTAATACTTTCCATTATCCAGGATACCTTAAAAACCTTTGTTTTTAAGCAGTGGCAAGGACATTCTTGGAGACAACGGGTTCACTCTTCAGGGCTTTTTTTATATTACATGTAATTGGTTCAATTGGCCTTAATAGAAAATGTCTCTATTTTGTCTTGATAATGTCCCTGGCCTCAAGCAAGCTAATTATAGTTTGCTGATGCATCAGAAGTTCTGTGCTCTGAAGCATCTATAAAACCTGGAACTGGAAAACAGGAAGGGAATCCTCTGAGAAAGCTTGTAAAACCCACAAAGCTGGTTGGTTCCCACAACTTCTGTCTGTCTGTCTTAGGGTTTATGTGTGCATTTAAAAGCTACACACAGTATTTTAAGGCAAGCAGCTAGGCCATGTTGAAGTCCATCTTCCGGAATTGCACATGAGACTGTGTTAATCAGAACAGTAGCCAAATCTGGTTCCCAGATTTGAGTGCAGAGTGAGTCCCAGATTTTAAACTGTATTTTCAAGAGTTGCTATTAATTCTCTCATGGGCATGAAGAGAAAGAAAAAGTCCATCATTGGTTTTATACTTGTCAAGACAGCAGCCTATTTTAATGCATGAGCTTTCCTTTGGGTTCATTGGCTAATGGAAAGGCAGAGATGGAGCAAAAATATCACTGGGTCAAAATCGAAGCCCAGCAAAATAAAATACACCCATCTTTTTACCTAAGAGGATTTAAAATAACCAAAGAGAGTTAGAGCCCCATGACTGGGGATCAGGTCATAAATGCATTGCCATAACTAAGGATGCTTAGCTGACTTTCTGGCAATGTCACGGCTGTACGGCATATTCAATTGTACAAAAGTCTCTAGGATCTTCATTGGATGTTTCCATAACCAATCCCCACTCAGCCCTTTTTCCTCCTCCTCCTCCTCCTCCTCCTCCTCCTCCTCCTCCTCCTCCTCCTCCTCCTCCTCCTCCTCCTCCCACTCACATCTGGGAGCTAGCTGCTGGCCGCGGTTCCTCCACATACAGCTCTGCGGTGCACTCAGCTCGGCCGTGCTCGTTGCTGGCACTCACCCCGTACTGACCCTCATCCTCGGAGCTCACATGCAGGATGACCAGAGAGTGAAGTCCCGCATCTTGCTGTATACGCATGTTTTCCCCCTCTTGTACAGGCTGGCCTACATCAGACACATGACAGTCAGAGTCTGACACAGAAAGGAGTAGAAGACACAAAGGGGTACCAATTTATATGGAAGTTAAACAACCTAGCATTCAGGGCCCATGGGGGAAGAGGCGATAATAACATATAGCTCTCTAGGTCTTAAGGCCATAATTAAGATCGCTGGCAGAATACACTAAAAAGAATCTTCTTGTTCCCTTTCCATAATCTTGAGGGATAGAGAGAGAGAGATTAAAACTTTTTGGCATGGCAGCAACCATATTTTTCCTGCAACTACTGTCATCGTCAGCGACTGAACATGTTCTCATTACCAACCGGTAGATTAACAGGTCACTTACCACCCCAGAATAGAAGCCAAGCTCTGTTGAGAAATGGCTATGCCGAAAGGCCACTGCAAAGAAACATGTTAACAGTGAAGGGAAGGCTGCAAGATGTGGATATGGGTAGTGTGGACACCTTTCACCTCAGTAGATTTTGGTGGGATTCGGGCTCAATGATGTCTGAAGCCAGGGCATTTTTCCCCCCATTGGTTGTTAACAGATACATCACTAGGAGACCAAATACTGATTTCTGATGTGGCAATTTATTGCAAGTCTGGCTATAGATATATCCACAACCTTTTGAAAGAGAATAAGATTTAGAATCTGTGGCCTTCTGCCTCTTTACCACCAAGCCTGGACCAAGTAAGTGGACAACCATCCATGTATGTTGATCCTCCCTCCATAGCCATGTTGCCTGATCTTAGAGCATCTTGTAAGCCGGTCTCTCTGAAGAGATGGGGGAGAGAATTACCAAAGCGGGTCCAAACGATGGTTGGCGGGGGTTCCCCACTGATCTTGCAGTCAAGCCGTGCCGTTCGTCCTTCCACCACAGCTACAGTTTCCAGTTTGCGGGTGAAAAGGGGATGGCGTGAAGGCCACACTGTTAGTTTGGCACTGCAGGTCAGCTCATCTGCAAAGCACAGTGGACAGTCAGCAAAGTATCCACAGGAATTTATCTTTTCCTTGCCTTTAAAAGCTTGGGAACCTAGCAAGACTATAGGGCAAAGAAAGCAGCTTGCCCTATAGTCTCATAATATATGAATAAGCATGGAAAGATATTAGGGGAGGGAAGGAGAAAAGAGCCAGTTTGGTGGAGTGGTGAAGGTGCTGAACACAATGAGTTTTAGTCCCATATTAGGCATGAAATCCAGCTGGGTAACTCTGGGCCAGCCTCTCTCTCTCAGTCCAACTCAACTCACAGGATTTTGTTGTGGAGAAAAAGAGGAAGAGAAAGGAGTATTATGTATGTTCCAGGGGTGGGTTCTGGCATGTGCACGCACATGTGCAGTACGATTAAAATTGTTCTGTGTATGCGCAGAACTGAAAAAGAAGATGGCATTGCCTATGGCGTCACCCGGGGAACCAGTTCGGGGGCGTGGCAGGCCTGGGTCACTGCCGGTTCCAGCAAACCCAGATCGCCAAATCACTACCGGTTCAGCCAAACCGGGGCGAACCAGTAGGAACTCACCACTAGTCTGTTCATCGTCTTGAGTTATTCGTAAAAAAATAGGAAAGGCAAGTTTTTTAAAAAAAACCTCTCCAAAAGGTAATAATAACCAGAAAATGAAATTAAATTGCTTTTACTTTTTCTGTACCCTTCTTAAATGCTGTTCCTGCCTCTGAATCCCAAATTCTTCTTGGAAATGGAATTCTAAAGATTGGCATTTGGCTATGGATCCACTCTTGTACTTGAAGTTGCTATTTTGCTGACACATGAAATGAAATATCTGATAAATGTTGGCATGGCAGATTCAGTGGTGAGTTACAGGCGGTATGCCCCGGTATGGGCGTAAGAGAGCCAGCCCGGAGCACCGGACACCGTTCCGGTACGGTGCTCCGGAGGGCCCACCCACCCGCCCGCCCGAGCTCCTTACCTGTGTTTTAAAGCTGCTGCGCTGCTGCGCACATGCATGGCGCATACAGCGCCTGCATGACGCGGAGCAGCTGGAGCGTCGCGGAAGTGCTAAGACGTGTGCGCGTGTCCATGAGGACGCCGCCGGCCCCATTCCAACTGTACCAGTTGGAATAGAATTTGAAACCCACCACTGGGCAGATTGTTGGTGAGGCCAGACTAGAACTAATTTCATGGCAAACCTGCTTGGAACATTTCTCCCAATTCAGAGCCACTGTGCTTCCATTCCTACAGAAACAGAATCCATTCATCTTGATCGTATTAGACAGGCTTAAAGTTTTCCAGATCCCTTCCAGCTTTCTGCTTTACAATATTTTTCCTCTCGGTCTGGGAGTCAAATGTAAATAAAGTGTAAATTTTATCCCTGTAAGAATGTTACAGCTACCACTACCAAAGCAAGCTGGTTTATTTAAATAATTTCATAATATTACTTCAACAAGGAATCCCTAACTCAATGTATGTATACCTAGGGTGGTCTGCATAAAAGAATGTTACAATAAAAACCAACCTACTATAAAGCTGCCATAGCTTGTCACAAGGGTGAAGGAATTTTGAATAGGGTTTTTAGTATTTGCCCTTTTTTCTCATGCTGTACTGCTCCAATAACCTGGGAAACATATTTGACCAGGGACAAACTCAGGTCAAAAGCATGGAATATAGTATCTTTTTCAACTTCTATTTTGAACTTCCTTTAAAATCTAGGCTCCCTTCAGTTTGAAAAGCTCTGCAATCACATTTCTGCAATACATTAAGCAGTTTCCTAAGAAGTAATTTAGATGCTATTTTTTGGTATTTTGTTTTATTATTGATCTGAATTTGTGTGATTGTGCCAGGTGTCAGACTAGAAAACATGTGTAGATGCGCTTTTCAGTGGTGACCTCCATGTTTACCTCTCCTTCCCAAAGGAATATACATCTGATTCCAGTCTTGTTTTCAATCTGTTTAATTGTTTGGGCTGTTTAGCTAAGTTACATGTTTTATACTGTTGCTTTAGTTCAAGAACAAATTATCTGCGCATGTACATTTTAGCATACTTGAGTGTAAGTTGTCTGATGATGATTTCAGCTTCTAAAAAGCGGAATAATAATTTTTAAAAAACAAAAATAAGCAAGAGTGCAAAACTGTTTCCAAATAATGTTCTTTCACTCCAACATTTTCCAATTTTTGGAAATAGTTGCCAGAAATATACACTTTGAGCTCTATTACATAGAGCTTCTAATCATGATGTTCTGCCTACTTTTTGCTTCCCAACTGATTTACTGCCAGGAAGGAGAGATACCTAGCTAGAGGGAAGGACATTGGCATCTTGCATATGTAGATGTGTTGATTTTTAGCTAGATTTGGGCATGGGTGCCTCAGAAGACGAAAATACAGTCAGTACAGAATCTACAGTCCAGAGGTGGGTTGCTAATTTGTTTACTACCGGTTCAGGTGTGCTCCCATGCGTGCGCGAGCAACGCTACTGCGCATGCACAGAAGTGTCTGGGCAGAGCCTCCCACCGCCACTACTACAAGGCTGATCCAGGCTGAACCGGCAGCAACTCACCTCTGCTACAAATTCTGATAATGGCAGCACCTGATTGGTTTTAGTTATTTAAAAAAAACCCAGGCAATATTATACCTGGATAGCAGACCACTACAACATCCCAGGGTTGTCAACTAGAATGGGAAGTTGATGAAAGATCCTGGAAGGAGACGGCAAGCTACTTCCACACTAAGAAAACTATTGACATGCTCGCGGAATCACTAGGACTTAAGCACAACTCAAAGGGGATACTGCTTTATCTTCAGCGTACGCCAGTGGACTACAAAAGCCAAATGATTTCTTCTGCAAACATGTGCTCAGGAATTTTAGCTTCAAAAATAATAATCTAAACCTCAATTGATAAATTTAGTTCTGGCTGTGGGTATCCTTTCACTCTTCTCTTTTCTCAGTTTAACCCATTTTTCATTGTGTAAACAAATGCCAAATGACAATATTGTCTGTATTGCAAAGATGGAGAATGTAGGGCTTTCAAGCTGTTGCTAAGCTGTTCCCAGCTCCAATTCCCGCCCTTTGCAGTACAACATTTCACAATGTACCCTGTCAACATCCATCAAAATACAGCTCAAACATTGTAAGAAAAATGGAATTATAGTCCAGCATTACTGGAGGGGGTGTGGCTTTTTTTTTTTTTACCAAACTGCTCTGCATCTTTCCTAAATCTGCTGATTGAGCTTCTCTCTTTGCTCATTCTCACAAGCTGATGCTTTTCTCCAGCTCCTGGCAGAGACAGGCTACTTATTGGCATTCCAAAGGTGATGGGTAATATCTGTGGTTGGGTGTTTGAAACCATCACTGTTGCCACCCAGGAGGAAGCGTGACAGAAAGGGGAGATAAACAGACCAGCCCGGCTTGTTCTTATGCTTTTAATGGGGATTTGAAGTGGAAAAATCAGCATTCATACTTTTTAAAAATAAAATAAACTATCAGACAGATGGAAAAAAAGAGGTTTAGTGACTTGATGAGAAGTTAGCACCTCAACCATCCAAGTGTTCTATCTATGGCTTATTTTAGGGATAGGATTAATATCTCAAGGTTACAGGGTTCTTGGGCCTTTGCTTAATGTGTTATGTGGATACAACCACTGATTTGTAAACTATGATTTATGACTTACAATAATTATGTATCGAAGAGGCGTAACCTCAGTTATTTATTGCGTGAACCCAGTCAATAATGGCTTAACAAATCAAGATTAAGTCAGTGCGTGAACCCAGATCCTTTCACCTATGTCTTCTTCACCTCTGCTTGTACAGCATTTCTACCATCCTTACCTTTAGCTGTGCTTAACTTGCATGTGTAGATACCACTATCATCTTCATGCACAGAGGTAAGCAGCAGCTTGCACTTGCGCCCGTCAAAATGCATCTTGCACTGGAGCAGGGCAGGCTGCAGAAGGCGCCCCCGCCACAGCCAGTCCACATCCACATCCGATGGGCCAGCAACCAGGCATTCGAAGATCGCTGCATCCCCAGCCCCCACCACCACGTCCTGCAGCGGGGTCAGCACTGCCAGGGAGTGTGTCTCAGGGTGCACTGGGAAGGAGGAGGGAACAGGAAGAGGAAATGGAAAAAGAGAGAAAGAGACGTGTCTCTGAGCAATGGGAAAAAACGGGACAGGATGCAAAGAATAAGGTGTGGAAAGCATGCAATGGATATGTTTATGGTTAAACTAAATTGTCATATTGCTACAACCTGTTTGATTTGCGAAGTTAAGGCTTGGATTATGCTACCCTAGCTGGCAACTGTTACACACTGTTCTCATAAAGAAGTTAAATGCAAACGTCAATTTCAGAATTATTCTCTGGCCTCAGCTGCAGATAATTCACTTTCCCCATTTCCAGGAATTCTGAATGTCTGTCCTTCAAAATCATAAAGAAGGCAGAAATCTGTGTTCCTGCATTCTCCCAAGGTAGGGAAAACAACTGTCATCCCCCCACCCCTTTGCAGATGACCTTAGATGTTCAAAATGCAAAGGAACAGAAAGCATGTGTAACCCACAGGCCCTTTTCTTTCTATATCTTAAATATCAAAGCAACCACTCCATTCAGTGTTTGAACAGAAAAATCCAACTATCATATAGGATTCCTGCAACCTGGTCCAATAGCTCTATCTACCTCACAAAAGGAAAATGTTATCAAGTTTTCCAGTGAAGCCCTTCCTGAGCCAAGAGGAAATAGCTAACTTGCCCATTTCAAAACTGGAAGTTTTAGAGCAAAACAGAGCAACATTTAATTTATGTATGTACTCTGTTTCCAATATCTCAGTTAAACACTGTAAACCAGGCTCATTTTTCCTTTCTACAAATGAACAGATTGTACAGCTGTGGATAAACAGCAGTTATTTATTTAGATCAATATTTCTATCCCACCCTTCAGATGCAAACAGACTAGTTAGAGTGGCTTTCTCCTAGTATAGCTAGCAACTCATTAACCACTGCAATAGAACATGAATGGAGACAAAGCAGTCATAATCCAAAGCAAACTCGATCTGAATGGGAAACCATGATGGGGTATGAAGAACACAAAAGCATGATATGAAATAAGAAGGGGACATGGGGAGAGGGGAACAAGGATCTGTGCTAAGAACAAACCACACAGTACTTTTACCAAACAAACAGACTTTATTTCATCTACAAAAAGAGGATTCTCTATAGCCCAGCTTCTGTGAGATACTCTCAGAATGGGAGAAGAATGATGGTAAGAGACAGCATCCTTGGCCTCCATTGAAGATGCCTGGAGACCAACATCTAATGGCCTCCCATTGTTTCCAAAACCCCTCTTCATTCTACACAGTTCTGGCCAAGGGGAGGAGGGGATCTTTCCTGGTCACTTTATGTTTCCCAGAGGTCGTGGTTGGATAAAGTGGCCTTCTAACTGAGAGGTCTTGGAATTGAGGCATAACAATGTCCAGATGTGGCCTGTTCATTACAAAGCTACCCCATTTTAACGTGTTGGCTCCATGGATGAGCAGAAGCCTCATAAGAGACCAGCAAGGGAGAGGACAAGCTAGCATTCTGCTCTAAGCCCCCAGGAGGAGGAGTGGGCAAAGGCAGAGGAGGCAAGGAGACATGGACATATGAAGGAAACAGCACCACACACTGGCCACAGTGTAGGTCAGACAGCAGTGAAGGCCAGAATGGGCACTGCACACCATCAGCACCTGGATGGGGAATGCCTGGTAAGCAGGCATGCTGTCCACTTTTGAGATTCTGTGCCTAGCACAAAACATATGGAGATCCATCTGGATGAAAGCTTCCTGCCCAAACACTAAGGAGGTGCCACAGATTAATTCAGCTCGTGTAGCTATAGGGAGCTCAGAACTGCTCAGACAGCTAAAGGGAGTCCCCAACTACTTTCCCACCCGCTGTGTCCCATTCCCCTAGCAGCAACCAGGCTCTGCGTCCAAGGTGAGTCTCAGCGCTGGCCATCCAGAAGCCAAGCCTTGCCAGCCTGGTTTGTTCAGTCGTGCCGGGAGTAGAGGCAACTGCCCAGGTTGTCTGGCTAGAGTGGCCCAGGGGCCAGGAGTACCTTAGCTCACTCTCCCTGTACAGACAAAAACACAGTCAGCAAGCGAAGGATTAGTGTAGCATGATGGACATAAAAGCAAAGCACAGACAAATTCATACATGCTCAGTCTAAGCAAAAGATGTTCACCACGGCACAAATACATTTGTAGCTACTGGCTGACAAAAGCAAATGAGTCAACACAAAGCAATTGCACACATAAACTCTCACACCTATCTCACAGTATCATCTTGTCCATAAAAATCAACCCCAAACTGAAGCTGGGCAGAACACCCAATTCCCCTTTTACTAGCTTGGAAAACATGTCATCTAGAAACTCTCTGCAGATCCAAATAGTGGGTCCAGTAAGCACACTTGTAAGGAAGCCTGCTTCTATTTTCTCAAGAGTGATGCAATGAATCAAAGCAAAGAGCTAACTGTTACTTAGGAAAAGGAGACAGCAAGAAAACAGATTAAACTACACCAGGACATCCTCAAAGGGCAGCAGCTATTTTAATGCAGAAGCAGTGATTATTTAGTTATATTTCTACCCCACATTTTTAATGGCTCCAAAATGGAGATAGTGCAAACACCAAATTTTCTTAATTGCTAGAAGAATGTCGATCCAGCTACTTCCTAAACAAAATATAGGATCGGGCAACTGAAACCAACTTTTTTTTTTACTACAAGCTACATGAAGAGACAGACTTATGGTTCCTATGCATCACCCATTACATCCAATTTGGGGCTCCCAGCTCCCTTGCCTGATGATGATGATGATGATGATGATGATGCTTTATGAGAAAGGTGGAAACATACTGGAGCATCTAATTCCTGATGAGTATTAACTGGAAGGAAAGAAGCAAACCCAACACCCATGTTTTAAATAACAATAAATAAGTTAAAAAGGGGAAAAAATCCTGCCACTTTGTGGGAAAATATGGTGGGGATATATAGTCAGGCAGATTATTATGTACCCCACTTCTTGTTGCAAGTGGAACTCACTGGTGGCTGATGTAGAAGGTATTACCAAAACTGGCAATTATAGCAATGTAGTTACGGTACATTATAGAAAGCCAGTTTGGTGTAGACGTTAAGGCGCCAGACTAGAACTGGGAGACTATGAGTTCTAGTCCTGCCTCTCTCAGCAAGCAACGGCAAACCACTCCTGAAATCTTGCCAATAAAACTGCAGGAATTATCCAGGCAGTTGCCAGAAATCAAAAACTGACTCAAAGGCACATACCCAAATGTTACTTTATGTGCAACATAGATAGAAATTGACCTATGAATAACATAATTCTTGCTTCAATTTTTCCTTTCGGTGGCAAGCACAAACTCTTATGAAAAGAAGAAGAAGCTAGTACCTCTTGGACTTCCAAGGGGATGAGGATGACCCTGACCAATCTGCAAGGCTGTTGTGAAGATTACCAAAAGCTATTCTATCAAAGACCCTGAATATTCAAAACCGTTTTATAAATGCAATTAATTCTGTACTCCTGAGTGTTTTCTTTTTTTCACGTGTTCCCCATCGTTGCCCCTCAAGATGGCTTTAGCCAATAGCCATGAAGCAGCTACTGATGGCTAGAGAGATAATACCAAGATTATGCAAGCATGTTTACATCAGGGGAGCAGGATGGTTGATGAGTGGAAGGAAGAAGCAGACATGCAGGTGGGATCTCTTAGATCATCACATGACTGGCAAAGCATTACTGTAATTCTCATGCTCTGGAAGCTTCCAAAGATACCTTGTATATCAAGCTTGGCTTCGCACTGTCTGGTGCCATATTCATTTATGGCCTTGCAGGCATAATAGCCAGCATCTGTGCATTCCACCATGCGGATATGGAGGCAGAATGATCCATCCTCTTCTTCCATAGCAGAAATGCGCCGTCCATATTTTACGGGATGCCTGTTCTTCAACCTACAGTTCAGAACAGAAAGTCTCTATGTTTGCAGCGCTTAACATTTCACCCATCTTCAAGAGGTAATTCGCACACTTGTTTCTCCACTCCTGCATCCCCCAGAAAAATACTGCATATGCTCGTTCTGCCGTTACCCCTGGTATGTTACAGGGCAGTCCAAGCTAGGAGATTAGACATCCATTTCTTTCTATTTCTTCTAGACAATATATCTCAGATCTGAGACCAATATTTCAAAAAAACAGGGATAGGGTACCATTTGTGCCCCATCTGGTAGCAGTCCAATTTCACATATTTCTAGGAGCACAAAGCATTCACACCCTTTCCATCCACCTACTGCATCTGACAAAAAAAAAAAAAAACCAGAGCAAAAGAGAAGGACTTCATTATGCTTCCATTATAAGCAACAGTGGAAAATGTGTGGCTTCTTTCAAGTGGGAAGAATACAGATCAGATACCTGTCTTTCACTGTTGCTCGCAGTGGAAATGCAACAAATTTGAATGCTAAAATGTCTTTTTTGTGGCATTTTAGTACCATTGCTGAATTTTACTAACAACAGGGATCCACGATTGCACTTTCTCAGGCATTTCCACCATGCAGATATAAATTAACCTTTCCCGTTTTGATTTAGTGCCTTCTGAAAATGAAAAACCAATAATGCAATTCTACAAACCTTTTAAAATATCATGTCAACTGACACATTGTATAGCGGTTAATTAGATGTGGAACACTGATGGATAGGATGGGAGAGGGAAAAAAGTACAAAGGTTGCTTGGCTAAATGCCTGAAGGCAGCTGTTATTTTGCAAGACTGGAGCAACTCCCATCGCTGCCATCTTACCCATTAAGAATAGTGTCTGGAAGACAGGACAGGAATACTTTTAAAACCATACGGAAACATATGACCCACTTACCAGTGGACAATGGGTTTGGGCTCTCCTTGCACCTGAATGCGCAGGACCACATCTTGTCCTTCCAGTACCATCTGGTCATTTAGTGCTATCTACAAAAAAGAGCACAATTGACAAGGGGAGTTCAAAAACTTACTCCCTTCCGTCTTTCTGCTGGAATATAAGAGACCATCACTTGTTCCTTGTCACATGCAGCAAAAAGACCCAGATTCTATTCCACTCACAATCTAGAGGTGTATTGCTTACACCCTTGGACCTATCTATCCAGGTAGGTCAAAGCTGCCGGCTTCTTTTCTTTACTGTCATGTCATTCTCTCACCTCACCTCAAAACATGGTGCAGCCTTGAAGTTAATGTCTGCAGGTGCTGCAGTTGGGTCAATCTCAGAGCGGGGCTGTACTCTCATAACAGGATGGTGTTGAGGGGTGACCGACTCAGGGAACTCTTCCAAAGGGCTCAGGTACTCTTCATCTGAGGTGACAGGGCTGCTGACTTCACGGCGGGGCATCAATCGGCTGTGGATCTCTGCGGGACCTGGACAATCAGAAGAACGTAATAGTACAGATTGGGCAGAGCCCAGCAAAGTGGGAGAAAGGAGAAAACATAGCCAAGCTAACAGAAGGCAACTGAGTCAGCCACATATAACAAGCAAATCTAACTTCGTAAATGACATCCCAAAGTATTATCCCCCAACCCCCACCATCTCACAGTTCTGAGAATTACGGTATCTGTCTGCCTTATTTTATCTTATGATTTAATTTAACTGTATGTTAGGATTTATGATGATTGTATTTTATGATTATGACCACGACATATCAATTGTTGCTTGTATGTATCCAGAGGCAAATTACTTGTGTGTCCAATCACACTTGGCCAATGAAAAATTATATTTTAAAGAATTATATTACTAAAACGTGGAAACACGGACAAAGCAAAGGAGGGACTATTCATCTGCCTGGACTCTTTTTTGAAGTAACTAGAGTAATAATGTTCCCATAACAAAACAGGAATTCATCATATCAAGGATGATTACTTGCTTATAACATCTTTTATGATTAATCAGAAAGGGCAAACCACACATTGTCTTATTATATAAAAAGTAAAATTATACGCCTCCATAATTCTCTATTTTACTATGTGAGATACAACTATATTGTCAACTCTTCCCTTGTTAATTTCCCTACTTGACTATTACCAGAGAATGGTAATGGAGAGAAAGTCAGGAAGACAGCCACAGTATAATATAACAATTCCTCTTAACACAAACATTGGCCTGAAGAGCCTAAGCTAGATTGGCTTTGTTGCTTTTACTTTGTCCCTTTTCTAGGATATTAGACGCCAGGTGTTTTGCCTCTATTCAAGCCCAATGGCAATATTTCCTTTTCTTTGTTCTGAACTATTCCACTGGGTTTTAGGATGCAGTTAGGTATGCTGTAAGAAAAGTGCCCACCTTCAAGCATCCCCACAGGCCATTGTGCTACCACAAAAAACATTACCTCAACAAGACTACTTTCATTTCTACTAAAAGGAATATAGTGGTTGACGTGAAGCAGAACAACAAACTCAGAAACATTATACGATATGCAATCCTCCCAAGGCCTGGATATTTCATAGCTGAGATGCTCGCACGTTGAAATGCTACCCCAACTGGAAAAGTAATCCAACCCACATATGTACAAAAATCGTATTTCAGAGGAAAAGTTAATGCTAAACAGCCTCTCCTAAATATACCAGCATTTCACAAACAGGTAGGATTTTTTTTTTTGCTAGAATATGGCAGTACATTTAAACATGTAATTTCCTCCATGTTGATCCTTAAGTGATTATTCTAACATTTCCTAGTAAGACCTTTGTGTGAAGTGATAAAGACCTTATGCGGATTTCATCCACATCACTTCAAATTTATCATTTAAAAAAAACATCCAGACTCTCATCCAATTACTGACAGGACAGAGTGCTAGTTAACAATCAGGCAGTCTCCTCAACAGGTCAAGCTTCCTCAGCCTGACTTAATTTAATCAGCAGCTGTGAGGACTACCAAGTATTGGGAGAAAGACCAATGTCCTAAATTCCCCCAAGCAATGTATTCAGGGAAGTGCACAATACTATTGTCCATTTTTACACATCACTTCAGATTTCCCACCAGCAGAGTTGACTCACACTCAGTAGCCAACTGCAGCCAACTTCAAGGACATGGCAATAAGTAGTTTTTTAAAAGATCTTTTTATCGCGCCTTTATTATTTTTTATGAATAACTCATTGTGGCAAACATACTTAGTGCTTCTTTATCCTCCTGTTTTTTCCCACAACAACATTATAAAATGTTGGGCTCAAAGACAGTGACTGGCCCAAGGTCATCCATCTGGCTTTCAGGCTAAGGCAGTACCAGAACTCACTGTCTCCTGGTTTCTAGGCCAGCACCTTAATCATTACACCAAACTGATTTTATTTTTTAATGTATACAAAATAAATCAGATATCAGCTTACGTAAAGTATAGGAATCAAATATGTGTATATGTCTGGAGAGAGCGAGAGGTGTCAGAGACAGGGTTTACAATTTAAAGCATAAATTCTGTCTTTTTCCCTGCCTTTTTTATTGTATTTTAGCTGCTCTTTTCTCAACCCAGGCGGCCAACATCCACAACAGTCTCTTATCTAGCCATAGTTCAGGCCTTGTTGGTGTCAGTCCTTATGCATGGGTATAAAATGAGAAACAACTTCTACTGTAAATCTGATGTGGCTAAAACATCGTGTGAGAACATCATCCTTTCAAGAGCTACCTGTATGAGTTAATCAACAAAATCTAATACGATAAAATTACGATTTGGCATAAAGCAGCAGACATTTAGAACAAATGCATAAAAATATGTAATTCTCTGAATTATAGAACTTTCACTCTGCAAGAAGCAACATAAGCATTGTCAACAACACCTTCTGGTAAAATATTTTGAAAGATACTACAGCCAACGCTTTCAGAGGCTCTCATTATTCATGGCTGGGTGGTGGAAGGAATTATAGCCAAACCGTATCAGCAAAGAAAAAGATATCAGCCAAGAATAGGGCACTCCAATCTTGGATACTAACATTATCTGTTCATGCTGGCACCAGTATTTTTGGCGTGTTGTCCCTGAAAAGGGCCAAGGTGACATTAATAGTATGGACAATAAAAGCTTGTACTGCACTGGTAGGACAGAGGGGGATAGTTCTGATCCAGAACTTGATGGGAGAATTCAGTGTAATGGATACAGTTGGAGGCATCAAACCAGGAGAAAGCAGAGTATCGTGATACTCCGTGGCAATACTATCCAATGCTGCCCTATAAAACCAATAGGGAATTATTTAAAACAAAATATTATTTATAGGGACAGAGGAACAAGGAGCAATGTACTGATTCTACCTAAGATCCAAAACTATATGACTTCTTCTCAACTCTTTTATTAAAACTGACTAGAAATCAGAGCATTTTCCTCAGAGGAGGATTACCCCCTTGCAACCTGGAGAAGCTGTGCTGTTTATTTCCTCCCTCCCCGACTCATTACCACAAGGTAAAAATATTAGGCTGCAAATCTCTCACAATTTGATGTACTCCAGCAGCAGGTGAAGATAATCAGTTCACAAAGCATACTAAACGCTAAACTTCAGATAAAGAAGAAACCACGATGCAACTAATATGCCTTGCTCACAAAAAGGATATTTTGGCTTAACATAACAGCCATGTTTAAACAGCAATATACTAAAGTAACAGATTATGAGTCAAAACCCTATAGCCTACTGTAACTATGTTGTATTCTGGATAGAATATACTGCCGTATTATTGAAGGCTTTGGTAATCCACTACGGTTGTTTTTTGCTTATAGGAGATGCGTTTCGCTATCACACATTACTCATTTTCCCCTTCATCCAGATGAACACAAAGGTGTACTGAAAACAAAACAGACTTTCCTTCGGTCCTTCCCGCGATTTCCTAAATCCACTTTCGGTGAATAAATTCCAACTCCAATTTAAGCTCATGACTGCAACGCTGTGCAAACATACCTGAAGTTAAACGCCATTTAACCCAGCGGGCCTTGCTTTTGCGCAAAAGAGCACAGGATTGCGCTGCGGCAAGAGAATCGAAAAGAGACGGCGCGTCCCTCCTGCGCCTGCCCTGCCCGCAGCAAGCGGACTCTCGCAGACATCGCCGGCTGTGCGCTCGCTTTGAATTGAATCCCCGCTACGAGCTGAAGCCCCGGCTCTCTTTATAGGCGATCTCCTCCACGAGGGGAGAAACGGATCCGGCTAACAGGGTGGAGGAGAGACGCCAGAGCCGGGCCAGCCGTCAGCGCGCAACCCCTTCCCTTCGCTCTTCAGCCGAAGGCGGCGTCCGATCTTCAGGCAACCAGCCCAGCCCCGCCGGTCCCCTCTCTCACATTTCAGACCAATCCATGGAGGGGCTGAGTTGCATCCTTTCACAAAGTTTACTCGCACGTGTCCAGAAACCGCAACTCTCCGCCCCGGACTGTAGAATTGGCGGGCCAGGAGCGATAAAGACGCGAAGGCCGAAGAGGCAGCGATTCCCCCGCCCCTCCCGATCCCTCCACCTCTGCTCCGTTGGAGCCGGTCGTCTCTTCCTTCCCTCTTCCGAGCCTGCTGGCAGTTCGTCAGACAGGCTGGCCTAAACCGAGCCTTGTAGGGTAAAGGCAGCCTCATGCTTCGTTATTCAGCAGGAGCAGAAATGCTGGCCTAAGCGCCCCCATCCAGGACACTGAGAAAACAAGCCTGACGCTGCTTCTCACATGCTGATGTGGGAATATGAACCTCTTAACTCCTCTGGCCTTAAGGCACTGGCCTGGCTGCAGCCTCCAGGGCAGTCTGGCTGCTCTGGCACCTTCCCCCCTCTCTGCCCTTACCTGGCCGCACGGTTAAGATGGCGCTGCAGCAGGTCTCAGCCACCTCGTTGGTTGCACAGACGGTATAGAGGCCGGCATCAGTCATGCGGGCACTCCTAACCAGCAGAGTGTGGCGTTCGCCCTCTGCTTTGATGGGACGAGTGGTGCTGCTCCGAAAGGGGACGCCATCTTTTCGCCAAGACACTGCAGAAAAGACCCATAGTGAGCAGAGATGTGATATAAGTGAAATCTAAGGATTATTCTGCATTTGTCAAACAGTATTAATTGCCTAAGGAATTGTAGGTTATGAAATCGCACATCGTTCTGCCTTCTCTGTATTTCATCAAGAGACAGCCTATATGTTTATCTATATATCTTTTTCCTAGAACAGGGGTCAGCAGCTAGCAGCTCTGGAGCCGCATGTGGCTCTTTCATCCCTCTGCTGCAGCTCCCTATCGCTCAAAATATGTGTCACAACCGCCAATGTGTGACACCCGCCAACACGCAATTTATTAAGCTTTTCGACCCCCGGTAGGTTTTGGGTCTCCCGGTGTTTTTTTTAATGTAGGAAATGGATCCAAATGGCTCTAGAACATTTCCGTGTCTTCGTGAAGGTAGTGTCAACAGAACATACAGTATAATTTTTATTGAGGGCGTAGATTTAGTGGAGGACTGTGGAAAGCTGAAATTGATTGAGGCAAGTGGAAAAGTAGGAATGATCAAAACATGAAACAGGTTCATGGAATATAAAACATGTTTTTAATCCATTTTTCGTAAGTTGATTATGTTCCTCAACCCAACATCTGCAATTCACTGCTGAATTTAATTTTAATAGCTATCGACAACTGCAGCTTATTGCTGCCAGATAAGTAACCCTTACACAGGTTTGGGTATACACCTCTCTCAGCAAATTACTTTTTATAAGGATAATGCTCTTTTGAAATAATAATTGTAATACATTTTCATTTTGAGGAAAAGCTAAGCATTCCAGAAGTGAAACCCAACAGACAAAGTCTAGTATTTTCCATATGTAAGGTGAAGCAGTATGGGATATATCTTGGAAATAGCTCAGAAATATAGGTAAAATAAAATCAGAAAAGCGAAGAACTTGGTCAGATCACCTTGAGCTGTGTTCTTGAGCAGGATCTTTATCAATGCAAATGGGACAATATTATGTATATAAAAATCACAATTGAATTAATAGAGTATTACTTATACCTGTGGAAACAGACAACTTGGCAAGGGACAATCAGAGATCTAGGAGTAGATACTCCTCCAGCCTCCACAGATTCATAATTTGCTCTTGCGTGTGGTACCCTATGCATTTACCTTGTGGAGAAGGGTTGCCCGTGACGATGCATTTGAACAGCACCTCAGTCCCAGCTATGACGACTGCATCATGGATTGGGATTTCAAAGATGGGAGCCTCCAGGGGATCTTCACCAGCTGAGATGTAGGAATCATCAGAAGATTCTGTACAAGATGATGGAGAAACAGTGGTTACTAGAAGATCTGCAAGGAGGAGGGCTAGGAGTCCAAAGACAGATTTTGCACTCCCCTTGCATGAGAAATGTGTGAAGCTATAGCATCTTTTCACAATAAGGAAGATAAGGGACTGCTTCCAAAAATAATATCCTGAGGGAATCCTTACTTTGGCTGGCATAGATGCTCAAAGCCCTTAATCTTCTTCACTATGTCTCCTGTTTTTGAATCATAATTCTTGATAGGATGCTACCCTGCTGTAATCACTAAGTCCCCAAAAGCAATAAAGTTGGCTTATCACATTCTAAGTTACATATCACTTTTTAATTAGGCGGAAGGGCATACAAATCATTTTCAGTGATATATATTAATGTATAAAATAGAGTGGAAGGCCAAGAAAATGATTCAGTCTAGAAATATAAAATTACTGATCTATAATATTGTTACCGTATTTCTTGAAGCCAATTCTCCTGATTTGGACAATATGCTTGGCTATTGCTTCACAGTGGCAACCACCTCTATACTGTACAGCAGTGGTCCCCAACCTTTGCAGCTTGGTGGCCTGGCTGCGGGGAGAGAGGACAACTGGGCTACCAGAGCGGCGGTCTGGCATGCAGGTGCATGCAGTCCTTGTGCAAGTGGTAGGCCAGTGCACATGTGCATGTGTGCCTGCCAGTCCGGCACTCAGGCAAGTTGAGCTGCTCAGCCATTCATGTGGCCCAATTTCTATTAGACTATGACCCAATAGTGGGCCACAGCCCAGGGTTTGGTACCCCTGTTGTACAATCCTCCCCCGTCCCCGCTTTTGCTTCCAGTCCTCCACACAATTGTGTTCTGATTCAGAGCTCTTTAGTCCTCTTACAATTTGGAGCAGTGTTCAACAATTTCTACTGTTTTCCTAAATCTGAATTATAATTAGCAATAACAGTGAATAACTAAAAGAACGTAGCATGATGCAAACTTTCTCACCTTCACTCACACAAGATAATCAAGAACCTTAGCAGCAAAACACTCTTTTTTAAAACAAACAGCTGAAGTGCAGTTGGACTCAAGCTTAACATAGGCAGCTAAAAACAAGGGAATAATGTTTAAGGATGCAAATCTATATAAAGAACCCAAAGAGGTGGACAGATGGGAAAATGAAAAAATGAGGAAGAGAAGAGATGAGAACAAGTGTGTCCTCAGCGTTTACTAATTATTTTCGCAAGTGCATCCGTGGAGCTTAGGATGCAATAAACTCAGGGCCTCTTTATGTTGTATGGGATGATGAACCATAGGAAAACTATTTCTGCATGACTTTGTCAGGTTGTTTCCCAACAGACCCACAAAACTTACTCTTATTCCCTACCTGGTTCTGGTGATATTTGTCGGGACCGTCGGCCTTTGCCTCTGCTCCGCGTACTCTTCCCTTCTTGAGGTTGCAGCATATTGTCCTTTTTTTCTACCACTTTCCCAATCTTTCTGTCGAATTCTCTACTTGTACCATGGATCCCTGTCTTGCTTCTGTCTGGGCCAGTTTCTGTCTTGGCCCAGGGTAGAGAATGTCCATCCTGTCCTGATTCCCGTTTCCGGCCATGTGAGGCTTCGCTTAGACCCTTCGATTCATAGCTGACTTTTGCTGCATTCAGAGGGCCTTTATCCATGTTTTCCTGGCTATTTAAATCTGATACCTGCAGCAAGTTTTTCTGTCCCTCTGGAGCAGCACGGGAGAGGGGACACTGCTCCACTTTGTGCCGGAGATCTTGGCCATTCAGTTCCGGTTCCTTTTGACCTCTGTTCTGTTCTCCCGTCTCCTCAGTCATGGCTGCATTCCTTGACAAAATCTTTTGGGTTTTTTTGGGCTCATCCCTGGGTCCCACTAATCCCACACTGGACAGAACCAGTTGCTGTACACCATGTGCATTTTCTGTAGCTGGGAAAGCTTTCGTTGGTTTACGTTTCCGTGGTGGTGGAACCTTGGGGAGAGATGAGTCAATGGAGGTAATTGCAGCGGGTGACTTGAACAATTCTTGGGATCGCCGCAGCTGCTGTTGAGACACGGTGCGTTTGATGCGCCCCAATTCTGCAGTGAATTTTTGTTCCAAGTCATGCACATGACTGGAGAAACGGCCACGCTCATCCAAAGAGGCTGCTTTCTGATGGAAGATACGACGCCGAGAAAATACGTCTCCGAGTTCTGAACGAGTATCGTCTTGAAGGTCTTCATGAGAGCCAGCTGAGAGGAAGGGACTGGCATCTTCAAAACCAGCCTGGTCAAAAGAACGTGACTTGCGTAAGGGTTGCCATGTGTGGCCTACAAAAGGATTATCATTCTGCTCCACACTTTTCCTCCGCTCTTCAAAAAATTTGAGCTTGTCAACAATCTTGGAGCCTGACCTTGGCAGTTTGGGAGATGGGCGAAGGACGGACACACGGCTGGAAGCCTCGCTCAGTGGTGTCTGGGGCCGCGACTCTCCTGTGCCAACCTGAGAGTAGCCAGATGATTTGGGGTGCTTCAATTTCTCATCAAGTTCCTCAGATGCCGTGTCTTGGAATTCATTGGGCATCAAGAGTTTTCTGCGAGGAACCACAAGTAGTGTGGTACCATGGCTGGTTCCAGGTGGCTGGACTGGGCATTGCCCTGCTCGAGGGGTTACTGGGCGTTGGGGAATATCTGTGTTGGTTTTGCTGCTGCTGTTGGCATCATCCCTTCGATATCCACCATGGGGGAGGTTGCTGCAGTTGGAAAATAAGATAAGGTAAAGTTTGCTAAGGGAGGAGATCCTGCAGAAATCAAGGGAAGTGAGCAAAAAGGATCAGATAACTTATAGGAACAATGAACTGTGATCATGAGGATCAGGCCTTGCAATGACATCGGAGTTCAAATTACCTAGAAAGAGAAAAAGGGCAAGGAAATTGTCATTTCGTTGAGAAGAAAAACAGCTGTGACTGTATCTTACCTGAATACATTAGCTTGAACTGAAATCTTAGTTCTTTGAGAGTTTGTTTTTTACAGCATCAATGTGGCTTTGGAGTAATTTAAATATTAAATTTTTGCAGTGCTTCAGATTCAATTCTGTAAAGCTGATTTGGTGCACAGGAAGAAGTGAATCCAGCACCTGTCTGCAACTCTTTAAAAGAACTCTCTTTTCCTGACTTTTGTGATTCCATAAAAGAATGCAATCGATTTAACAAATTGCAGGCAGTTGTTATGCCTGTACCCATACCCACATCTTTTTGGAAATGACTAACTAGCACTGCACAGGCCTAATAAGTATGTATAAAAAGGGACACACTTATCTGACTTCTTCTATATCATGTAGTTTAGCCAGCTATGTGAGTCTCCGAGGTCTATTCCTTCCATATTTAACATCCTTTAAATTGTATGAAATGTTGATAGGTTTTGTTTCCTAACCAAGTCTTTGTTTCCCTTTGAGCAATATAATTCTATGATTAATCCAGGGAGATTCCATCTGTCAATCTTATTTGCTAAATGCAATGCATCCAGTTAGTACCCATGTTTGAATATATATATATATATATATATATATATATATATATATATATATATATATATATATATATATATATATATATATATATATATATATATTTGTGTTACAACACAATTGTGTTGTTTTCAACACAAATATAAAAATACAACACACACACACACACACACACACACACACACACACACACACACACACACATATATATATATATATATATATATATATATATATATATATATATATATATATATATATATTCGTAGATTTTCACGGGTGTAGGTATGCTGGTTTTGTTGTATTCGGGTCTTTTCCCGTGTAAGGTTGAGATTGTCTTTGCAACGTTTTGGCTTAAGCCCACGCTTGAAGATGGCAGGCACGTACGTAAGTAAATCAGTTCAGTGGTGATATATCAAATTATTGGGGGTAGGGCTGAGTTGAGTTTTCTGGAAAGAGGGGAAATCCCTTGCATGGCCAGAAAGTAAACAGAAGGGAGGAGAATACATAGCTGCATCCTTTTCAAACATGGTTTTTCCTACAGACACAGTTAATTCAATGGTACGTCCAAAAAGACATTCATTCCAATGTCATTTTAAGCTGTTCCAAGAAATGTGGCTACATTCAGATATGCACACAAGAGACACACAAACAAGGACAATGGTTTGTGTGTATGTGATATTATAGGCTTTGTTTCACTTTGTTACTGCAGGCAGGCACTGTTGATGATAAGCACAAGGAAAAGGTGGGAAAAGCAACCTTAAGAAGGAAGAAGTGGCAAATAAAGGAATCTTTAAGCAACACTTGTTCTTCTAGAATCTAGATACATAACATAGTTCTTAGTTCTACTCACAATTAGACTCTATGTTTTCACTGCTTTTCAATTCATCAGCTTTACTGTCATTTTCAGAACCCACCAAATCTCGTTTTTCATTTTTAAGGCAAATAGCTGGCTGCTTAGTTTTAAAAAAAAATTATAACAGAGCAATGATGAATAGAATCTGTGGGCTGCGCATGCTAATAGCTCAGAAGTTAGAAGGAATCTTGAGAGGAAGAAATTTGGCCATCTTAGCCAAAACCCTTGATTTTGCTTCCTTGCCTTGCTACTTTTCTGACGTCATATAGAAAGGGTTTACCTATTTTATGTATTTGTACCTTACCTTTATTATCTTTACAAATAACTCAGGATGGCAGACATATCCAATACACCTTCCTCCTTCTATTTCCCTCCAAAACAATGGCCCTGTGAGGTGGGTTGGGTTGAGAGAGGGACTGGTCCAAAGTCACCCAGCTGGCTTTCATGGATAAGGTGGGACTTTGAATGGTCACTAAACAAACCGTTGTAAACCGAGGGCTACCCATATAACTCCTTCCATTCACCTCCATTAAGCCAGAACAGAAGAAGGTTCTTGGGTGAGAAGCGAAATGTCTTGAGGGTAAAACCAAGAAAGTCCATTTGCCTTTTGAAAAAGCACTTTTGGTGCAATGTACATAGGAGGCTGGCCTGCCGTGATAGTCATAATTTGGGGAACAAAAGTCTTCCTAAATAGGAACTCCTTGGGTAGCGAATGCCATCTCTTCTCCTAGTTGTGTAACATTCCAGTTTACGTCTTTCAAGGAAATGTTTCTTTATGCTTGATTTGAATATTTCATCCTATCACACAGGGAGAATAATCCATGTGAACTGTGGGAGACATTATGTGGCTCATTTGATGCCAGCTGCAAAGCACAGGGAATTTGCTGCAAGCTATCAAGAGCCCAGGCAGCTGGTCACCCTTAGAAAAACAGGATTAGCCTTCTCCTGGTACTTCAGAAATATTTGTTTGTCCATTCCTGTATTTGCCGGGCAGAGTAGCTGCATGCTGAAAGCCCAAAAAAGTTCATATCTCTCCACAATGCAATGGGAAAAGTGTGTGTGTGTTTTCTTACAAAGTTCTCTGCCCTTCCTCTCCCATATCAACCTCTCTATTGAAGTGCGATTTTGCCAGATATAAACTACAAAATCTATAAACATAGATTTATAATTCCCTTTATTTGCAGTGTCTTGGATATATGCTCAAAATCAGATGGAGTGTAAGGCTGATGAATTCTATAAAATGATTTGATCATGGATGAGAGGGCTAACCCTGTTACTAAAACCTGGTTAAGCATGTGGGGTGGATGCGGGGATGCTTGCAAGACTGTATTCATGTCTCCTGTAGACTACCCTGGTTTAAAAGTATCTCTAGGAGATGAAATAATACATGAGATATGTAGAACATTGCTGGTGGAAAACGAAGAGCGAATGCACTCCAACATAGGAGAGAGTATTTATTAGGAATTATTTTGTGGCAATAAGAGCAACAAAGAGGCCTTACTTCCCTTATTGCATCCACAGGTAGCCATCTAAGGGCCCTGTTGCAAGTGATCAGGTCCTTTGTAGAAAGGGGCCAGGAGGACCTCTTTGGGACTGTTGTGAGAATTATTCTAAGCAGCTGTTGGATAAAGTCACTTGGCTTTTGCTTTGAGTTGGACTCAAGCTGGGGGATCCTATGGGAATGACTTAGGCTCGTCTTTGCTTAGTTATCTGGGCAGAATATCAGCCAGTTGGTCCCGAAGAAGTAGATGGGAGCCTGGTAATTCTGACCTCTGCCCCCTGTGTCCTGAACTAATGACCCTCCAGGTTGATCAAGGCCTCCTGAAAGACGACATGAGACTGGGTCCAAGTGGTGTTTAATGTCACTTTGAGGATAGGAGGGGGGAGGGGTATGTGTATTCTGCCTATTTGAAAAAGATGGTGATTCAACTCCTCGAGATGTCAGCTTTGAACCCAATTGCATTGGACAACCTTTATTCAGTCTCTCATTGTCTCTTTTTAAGGTTATTGAGAAGCTTCTTTTTTATTTTCATGCAGGATCCAACCTGGGTCATTCACTGCAGAGGTGGATTTCTACCGGTTCGCACCGGTTCAGGTGAACCGGTAGTGGTAATTTGGCCTGGGTCGCAGAACCAGCAGCGATTCAGGCTGGCCACGCCTTCGAACCGGTTCCCCAGTCTCCACTGCCATTGCCGGCATGCTTTTTATTAGTTTTTCATGGTCTTCACAACAATTGTCAACAATTGACAATGAACTGCGCACACGCGTGCAACAAAGTGAACCAGTACCAATGCCAGTAGGAACCCACCCCTGATTCACTGGGACCAGAGGTTTAATTCTCCAAATTTTCAGACTCGTGCTGGAGCCCATCTTCTTTATTTCATGTTTTTTAATAATTGTATATCTATTATTGTATATTTCAGGATGGCCACAAAGGATTATGTCAGATAATACGGGAAGCCATATAAAAATGTTCTAATGAAATAAATAAAATCTGAGTCTGAATGACCAAGAACTGGGAAAGATCAGTGACAGATGTTATCCAAAGCATCAGTGCTAATGCTATGCAATTCCAGAATCGTGACTACTATATTTCAAACATTTTAATATTAAATAAGAGAAATGCATAGCAAATGATATCTCTTTTTGTTTCTTTTTCTATTTGTAGTGTTTTATTTCCCAACAAATATAATTTGATTTCATGCCTGATTTTGGTTGGGAATTCTGACTTATCCTACATTGTATTTTCCTGGTAAAGTAATTTGGTGACTTCTGAAGTTTTGGACTTCCATAGACCTCAGCCAATATGTCCCATGATCTCAAATCATAATATTTGCAATTCAAAATACTTCCTGGGTCCCAATCTGCTATCCTTAATCCAGATATTTTAGGGAAAGCAGAGGAAAACACAAAATGAAGCTTTAATCCTGATGAAATGTGTAGTTTTCTCTGATCTGATATCCATTTTCTATAGATATTGACAAGTTGAAAACCTGAAAATAATAAGTGCCTAGTGGTAGCAGATCTGCAGCTAAACACCCCTTGAGTGAGAATTCACTTATTTCTTTTTCTTGCATTATCCTCTCTAAATTAACTTATGATCAACCCAATTTAAACATAAATTCCACTGAAATGTGGGATATTTAAACTTAATTTTCATATGACCTACAAGTAACATATGTGCCCTTAATATGGGCTAGGATACAAATTTGTGCCTATTATCAGGCATTTCAAGATTAAAGCAGTTTACCACGCTTGGATTCAAACCAGAATATAGCACCACAGTTTTATAGATATCTCTAATAAATATAGTCTTTGGATGTTTTTTTTTCTTTTCAGACTGGAAGTTTGATGATAATAATAATATGATAATAATGCAGGAACTAAACTACAAAAGCAAAGGAAGAGAGCCAGGGTGGGATTGCTAGGGGAGATGACAGGCTTGGGTGGGTGGGTAGGGATGGTAATATCTACCTGTGTAATTTTATTTTTTGGTCCCACAGCTACAATCTTTAAGAGTGATAGTAGGATTGTAGGGGTAAAGAAAGAGACTGCAACAAAGGAGGCAGTAGCGGAATACATGATATCAGAGTATGGGAGGCCTCAATGGATTGAGAGTGCAGTCAGGGCTGTGAAAGAAAGGTGCTATGAAGTGGGGCGGGTGGGATTGGGGTTAGGATGAAGGGGCTCAGGAGGGATTTAGTGGTGCATAATTGGGGATTATGACTGGGGATTAGGGAAAATGATGGTCCCAGCACAATGGCCCCTGCACCCCACTCCATGGCCCCGTGGCTACTTACACGTGCAGGGAGAGGACACGGCCCCGGTACAGGCTGAAGGCACTGCCGTAGGGGTCGCTCCCCAGAGACAGGCTGTCCTCGGTCCCCGGGGCCACACCAATCAGCTCCGCCCGTGATGCCCGTACCAGCGGCTCCACCCCCAGGTGCCGGGCCTCGGCAGGTGCTTGCCTTGGAATGCTGGGGTGTAGGTAAGGTCCTCTTGCTGGGGGCCCAGCCTCTGGATCCTTTTCCAGTACTGTGGTCTGGCTCTCTGACCAGCTGGCCTGCTCATCTGGGTGGCACAGACCTGGCGCCGAGGTCGGCGTTGTCTTCATGGAGGCATCCACCAGAGTGTCCGACTCCCCTGCCAGAAAGACAATCAAGACCTGATCAAAGGGGGCGGGAACTGCCTTTCCTCTGAGGAACAATGCAGCTTTGGGCTAGAATTGGGAAGCCTCGAGAGTCATGGATGGAGGGCCGGAACTGGGACTGCCTTGCACTGATTGACAGGACTGCAAGAATTAGGAAATGAGTGCTTGTTTTCCCCAGAAGAACTTGTAATGTTTCATGATTTCACACTGGTTGCTTTGTTCAGAATACATATTATTTTCCAGCGGAAAGCAGCGCCGGTGCAAAGCTAAGCCCCTGGCATTAAAATAAGTATTATTTTAATGATTGAGAAACACTGATCTCAAAACAGGTGAGAAGAGCATGAAAGTATCTCAGGAAACAAAGTGCTGAGAACAACAGAGTAACAGCTGCGCTGAAGGTTGGCTAGAGATCAGAAGGGAGGAAGCTCATGCAGAGGACCCAAGACATTCCAAACACCTCTGCATTTCATCCCCACATTAATGGGTGTAAAGCAAAGTTCCCCAACCTTTCCAGCTTCGCCAACTGGCATATGGTTCAGTTCCAAGCGGGGAGAAAAACACTGGAAACATGGAGGCTGATTGGAAAGATAGTTTATTGATGAACAGGACCACAGGGGTTTGAGGTCCTGGTGTAGTTGGAGCACATGGAGTGGAGAATAAGAGTTATTTATAGCCTCTCTTGGGCCTTGCCCTTGAGCTTCCTGTTCCTGTAGCAAGAGCATGTATTCTATTGGTTGTTGTAGTCAGACTCCCATGTGGCCATGTGGCCGTTTGTCTGAATCAAGTTTGAAGCCTGCTGGTTGATGAAGAGGCTTGTGTTCTGAAAGGGTGTTGGGCCATTCCTATTGTATTTCAATGTCTTTTCTGGTTTGGATCTTGAGTGAGGGCTGATCCTACCATTCTACCTAAGTCTGCCTTTGTTCAAAATACCCTGTCTTGAATGGCTTACCAAATCTGCATTTCTAAAAGCTGGCCTCGGCTTAGGATCTGCTTGGGGGAGGGAACTGTGATTCGGAGTTTCTGTCTCCCTTAAGATTTCTATTTCTCTTTTAGGGGAAACATAACATTCTGCCTTTTTAATATTTCCTAAAACATTTCATTCTTCTAGGAGAGGGATGGGTGCTACCTTTCTACACATGCAAGCCTGCCGCTCGGGTAAATGGAGCATGTGTGCATGTGCTTGTTGGCTGCTCAGGCAAATGGGGATGCACCAGGGGTGGGTTCCTGCCACTTCTAAGCTCTTCTATAGAAGAGGTTCCACAAATCTACAGTGCCGTTTAGAACCGGTTCCAGCTCCCCTCCCCTCCGCACCATACCTGCCCTGCCCATCACTCACTGATTGGCTGGCTCACCAATCGCCCCTCCCACCTCTAAGAGTCCTATCTAAACCTTAAAGTCTTAAAGCTGTCAGGTTTGAACATCCCTGGAGTTTTTTTTCTAAAGGGTTAGGGGTGCAAGGGTCTTGACAATTGATAATTGTCAAGACCCTTGACAATTTTAAGACTTGCACACTTCATTGCCAGAGTTCCTGAGCCAACATGACTGGGAGGAGGAATTCTGGGAGTTGAAGTCCACAAGTCTTAAAGCTGTCAAGTTTGAACACCCCTGGGTTTTTTTTTCCTAAAGGGTTAGGGGTGCAAGGGTCTTGTAACTTGACAGCTTTAAGACTTGTGTGCTTCAAATGCCAGAGTTTCTGAGCCAACATTTTGGTTGCTAAGCCAGAGCGTTGTTAAGTGAGTTTCACCACATTTTACAAGTTGGCCACGCCCACCCAGTCAAATGACTGTCAAGCCACTCCCACTCAGTCACATGGCTGGCAAGACACCTCCCACAAAGCAGGCCGCACCTACAGAAGAGGTTCTAAAAAGTTTTGAAACCCACCACTGGGATGCATGCAACACATGCTCGCTCGGCACTTCTGCAGCCCGCTTCCAAACAGCTCAAGGCCCAGTCATAGGCTGCCACCCCGGGGCTGGGGACCCCTGGTGTAAAGCATATATTTATATTTATGCCTTATATATATTTTGTTGGATGTGAAAATATTTTTTTTTAATCAGTGCAGATAATTATGACTTAACCTATTCCTTCATGGATTGGGGGTGAAATAAGGACAATGTTGCGGGACCAAAGGAAAGACCTGGTAGGGCACCAGAGGTGATCTTCTGCCAATTCACCCTGGTTTGGGCGAACAGGTAGCGGCGGCAGCGGGAGGCTCTGCCCACCCACCCAGACATTATGGACGCTCTGTGCATGCACAGAAGCACTGCCTGTAAGCGAAGGAAGCGCTCACACATGCAAGCGAAACGAGTGTATGCACGCACATGCTCCCAGTTCCAAACCAGTAGCAAAGGTAAGAGAAAACCATTACTGGAGGGCACGCTTGTGTTGTGAACCCACTACTAGTTTCCTTACTGAGAGTACCTTACCAACACTATCTATTTTGGATAAGTACAGAGTTGAATTCAGCAGGGAGGAATCTTTAGTCCTCATATAAATAACACCCTACCAGGCCCTGAGGATTATTTTGCTCGATATCCAAGTTTTTAAATGGCACAGGGATGGTGAAGAGAATGGCAGACCTCTCTTATAACTGATTACGGCTCAGTAAAAAGAGTATTGAGAGCACAGAAAATGCCATCTTCAAAATATTTCAGGGGGGACTGATCCAAAAAGAGGGACAGATGGGCTTGCCCATTAATTCGTTTAGAAAAATTCCATTATCATGGAGTTGCTACTGAGAACATTTGCATTATTTTGATCTTTGAATGCATAACCAAAGGCATTTAAGACTTTAAAGAAATGAATCTATCATGCTGCATTAAAAAGCAGCAGGAAATGTGCTTGTCAAAAGATATTCTTAACAAGTCATTTCTGGTTGATTAGCCCTTGCTTAGGATGACACCCTATAGAAATATGTGCTCTGGTTTCCAAATCTCAGAGCAAAGCCCTTGTGCGATTTTATTTGTTAATGCTATTAGTGAGGGAGCGCTCTCTCTCTCTCTCTCTCTCTCTCTCTCTCTCTCTCTCTCTCTCTCTCTCTCTCTCTCTCTCTCTCTCTCTCTCTCTCTCTCTCCCCTCTCCCCCTCTCCCCCTCTCTCCCTCTCTTTCTTTCTCTCTCCGTGACCAGCCAAACAAGAATTAAGGCTCCATTTCTTGGCTGTACTGATTTATTATAATTTGTTCAACTGCTGTATATATTTATTTTTCTACTGTTTTTAAGTGTTTTCATTTTTTAAAAATTGTTCGCTACCCCAGAGTCCCTGAGTTGAGATTGTCAACAATAGAAAAATAATTGATTAATGAGCTCTGCAAAATAATAACAGCAGAAAGATCCCCTGAAGATGTACTGGGGATGTGCAATTTTGAATTTCTGAATGTAGATAAGAACATAGATAAGGGTAAAGGGGACTATTTCTACAATAGAATATTTGTTCACCTAAACCATGACTTCTCCTCCATTGGCAATTGCTTTCCAGAAACTCAGGTAGAAATTCTCTTCCATTCTTTGGTATTTAATCTTTTTGAATAAAAAATGTTAGGAAGCAAAAGGGGAATCTTCTCCATGCAATGACACGTTCAGTTACTGGCTGTGGTCCTTCTTGTTGATCAAAGTCACAACAGTTGCTCAGTTGCATCGTTTACTTATACGTTTTATATCACCTCTCTTTATCCAGAACAGTTTGATGCCTGATGCTTGATTTTCCAGTTTTAGAAAACCACAAAGTCTGCAGGGACAACAGTACTGTTACTTTCCTTAAAATAATGAATGAGCTCATTCACTCAGTTGTATAGATATACAGTATCTAGAAGAACACTGAATTAGCAGCTAAGTTTAATACCTGAGTGATGGTCTCAATCCTTGATAATAAACCAGATTCTATCTATGTAACCTTGTACCTGAAAATGGCATGCTGGAGCAGGTTAGAAATGTGCATGTTCTAAAGATAATATTTTCCAATAGATGACAATCCAAACTCTCAAAAACCCACAAGCAGATCGTGATCATTTTATTTCCCATGAACTTATATAATTCCTTTTTTCATAATTAAAAACTCCCTATATCAACATTTCTTCCTTCTATCAATCCTGAAATCACTATTGGATGATTCTGGGTTTCCCTATATTATAAAAATGAGGGAATTATCATTTTTTTTCACATTTCAAAAAGTTCCTCACCTTTCAAACAAATCAAAGAGACTGCCTTAATTAATTCACTAAAAAGGGGAGCGGGAAATTTATCTAATAGTTTTCAACCTTCTCTATTTATGCCAGATTAGCATTAAATATACTTTTCTGACATTGATGTTGTTCCTGTTTCCTTGATCTTGCCCAGATCAACGGGTTTGACAGTTGGCTTAATTCTGTGGGGTTTGATAATTGGCTTAATTCAAAATTGAAGTCTGGTTAAAAACACATTCCTCTCTGGGATGTGTAATGATCTTTCTAATACTCTTTCTCCTTGTTATTCTGGAGAGGATGTTTCAGAGGCATATGAAATAAGGACATTCTGCAGGGAATGAAAAGAAACTGTACTGTGATCAATGGTGGGTTTCAAAATTTTTTAGAACCTCTTCTGTAGGTGTGGCCTACTTTGTGGGGGTGGCTTGCTGGCCATGTGACCGGATGGGAGTGGCTTGCCAGCCATGTGACTGGGTGGGCATGGCCAACTTGTAAAATGTGGTGAAACTCACTTAACAATGCTCTTGCTTAGCAACCAAAATGTTGGCTCAGAAACTCTGGCATTTGAAGCATGCAAGTCTTAAAGCTGTCAAGTTACAAGACCCTTGCACCCCTAACCCTTTAGAAAAAAAAAACCCCAGGGGTGTTCAAACTTGACAGCTTTAAGACTTGTGGACTTCAACTTCCAGAATTCCTCCTCTCGCTCTTCATCTTGATGATGTGCAGACAGGCGGGGGGAGGGAGCTAGAACCGGTTCTAAACGGCACTGTAGATTTCTGGAACCTCTTCTATAGAAGAGGTTAGAACTGGCAGGAACCCGCCCCTGACTGTGATCTTCCCCTTTGATTTCTGAAGAAAATCCATAAATGCTGTTATAAAATCACTTTATTTATTAAAGTTCTGTGTTGGTTACTATGCCTTGGCTCTTAGGGAAGATGCTGCCAAGCCAGTAGTCTCACAGGGAAGCAGTAACTCTCATTAGTGACCATCAAGAGGCTGAACAGAGACCTATTGTCAAAGAAACTCAGATACTACAGACAAAGGTAGGCAGGAATATCCTTTTTGCCAGTTGTGGACAAGTCAAATAAGTATGGTTTCTCTGTGTAGACACTGTGCAGCCTGTAATTTATGTTTAAGGTTCCATCTCCTTGAAGTTCAAAAAAAATATTCTAGACAAGAAATGGAAATTTGGATGGAGACCAGAGATTCCCAGAGCTGCATACAGAACTGTAACCTCCATTTTTTGTGTGATTGTAGCTGATGAAAATAGGTGTCAATGTCTCATTTCATTTTGAAGTGGGAATCACATCAACACTGTGATACAAATCATAAGGGAACAATACAGGAAAGTTGCGGGCTGGAATTACTGTGGCATTGTGTGTCAGGCAGCTTGGGACATCAGCACAATTTTCTTCAGGGGGTTCAGATATACTTTTAGTTCTGCTCATAATATTTTGCAACTCCCTGCCTGGCTTCTGCTCACCTGTAGGGGAGCTGTAGGTTGTCTCATCCTGGAGATGGCTGCGTTGGGTCACCTGTGTACTGCTGGCATCATCTTCTCCCGGCTCCGAGTCTAAGCAAGAGAAAGTACAAGGTGAACAGAGGACCTTGCTGGAGAAGTTGTTGCATATCTTTATCCTGGGTACTCAATCAGATTTATCAGAACTAGACAAGACAGCTATGAAGAAAGTCCATGGGACTCAGATGTCCTTGATAAGACTTTGAAAGTCCAGCTTTTAGCACTTTGAAAAATGAGAGGAAAAGACAAATTTCTAACTCTGCATATAATATACATGACAAACATTAATTTGAAAAATCCAAGCATATATCTTAGATTTCATAACACTTTTTTTGCTTCTTTTAAATAATTGATTTAGGATTTGAAAGGTAACAGTTCTTAGGTATCCAGCCTTTGATTAGGCATACAAAACATTTAATGTAAATCAGATAGATATACATATTCATATAGACATGATACCCCCACACGGACATACAGTAAATGTCGAAACAAGCATGGAATAAAAGACAAACATTCTTTCTTGTTTAGATGGGAAAACAGCACCAAATATATCCTTTTCAGAAAGCATCTGCTATTTAAGATGTGTAAAAGTCTGTATTAAACAATCCAGCAGGAATACCTGAAGATAGACAGATATACAGAAATGGATATAAGGGCAAATAGATGGAGATCATTGCAAAGTGATTTTTTTTTATTTACAGTGCACTGCCAATGATAAAAGACATTTTGGTGGCAAGCTTCCTTCTTAGTTGTTGTAGGAATGTTAATGTTAAATTATCCCATAATTTCTCATCTTAATTCTCCTCAAAAGTTCTGATATCAATCCAACAAGCTCAACTAAAACTATTTTGGACTCTAGTGGTCACAGCTGAAATGTTGGCAGCAAAAAATGTCTGCCTTTATTAAAGAATGTCCAGCTAAATATTGGGAAGCTGACAGAAATGTCAAAATGAATGGAGTGTGTTCAATTAAGAATTAGCAGTCTACATTAATTGAATTAAATTGTCCCCTTCATTGATTTTTATGTAGGGAAGACACATTTTCAAGGCCAATTATACATAACCGTTTTTCATTATTATAAATGGAACCTTCATGTTATTTATTTCGATTGTCTTTTCTATTTTCTCCAAGAGTTTTGATGAAGTATTGAGTAGCATCAGAAGGGAAAGTCATTCTGGGAAACAAACCCTACGTAAAATAGTACCAGGTAGTTCAGTACTCAGAATCTGATTTGGAAAGTTCAAAACTGCCTCCGGAAAGGTTTGGGGTTTTTTTTTTTTTAAGAAAGGAGAAAATAGCATCATTTTCCATTTGTAAATGTTCCATGTCTGCTTCGTCATCGAATGATTTACCTGAATGAGGGAAAGACAGGATAGGTGCAACACTTTTGGAATGTAGTGGCAGGAGCTTGTCATCTCAATGTACCTACCAGGAATTGACCTCAGTTATTTTCACTGTGGCATTTCCATTTTTATTTTAAATTTGCCCTTTTTGAATTATCATCCAAAAACAGGGAAATGGGTTTAGAACATGAATGGTGGACTTACAGTTCATGCTCCAACTCTCAACAACTTGCCCCTCTATTAGGGTCTTTGTATCTCAGATTGACTAGGGCTGTAATGGCAAACCTAGGGCATGCGTGCCCGAAGTGGCACATGCAGCCATGTTGCTTGGCACACGTGGCATCAACATTTCCTCTTCCTGCATGCGCACTGATCAGCTGACCTTCATGCATGTGGCAGTGTCAGAAACTTGGAAGAGCTGGTCTTCCGTTTTCCGGCGTGAGCATGCATGCTGGCCAGGTAATCGTCATGCACGCCATTAACTGAAAGACTAACTGGCTGGTGTGCATATGTACGCCGGAAACTGGAACTTCATTTTCCGGTGTGTGCATGACCACTGGGCAACTCCTCTTCTGGATCGTGTCCCAGACGAGCGTGCACGCATGTGCGTGCTCCCTTTTCAGCACTCAGTGCCAAAAAGATTCAGCATCACTTGACTAGAGAGTGAAACTAGAAAATTAAACTGCAAAGAACGCAGGAGACCTTCTCTCCTTGGCAAATATCCTCAGAAGATAGTGTGGAATGAGCATCTCCTGCAGAACTCCAAAACAATGTATGCGCACTAAACAAAATTCAAGACTCCAAAACAGGTAAAAGCAGCAGGAAGGAAGTTTTTAGAAGAAAATCTATAGCAAGAGAAGGCTTAGTCATTTCCTTTCTTCCTGCCTCTGTTCAGATCCAAATCATTACCTTTTCAAGGTTTTTCACAAGGTCAGAAAGCTACTGTGGTCCAGATTAGATATTGCGTAACATTTCACTTCTGGAATAAACTGAATCAGAGGACCAGCTGATGATTTAAAAGGCAGTTTTCCCTGCTATTTTTCAGTTCAGGTCCACACCAAAGTTCTTACCTCCATATCAGAGGATGGAGAAAAATAAGGGCCATACACATTTTCCATACAATGATTTTTGGGTTTGTTTTGTTTCGGGGATAGAAAAATAAGGAGTAGGAACTGGATGAAGTTCTCTCCAACCAATTTTCCTCCAATTCATTGGATCTTTTGTGATATTTTTTTTAATTTCATAAAAAAGGCCAGAGGAAAATGACCCGGAACATATATTACTTGCTCTTTAGACAAGCAGCAATTTCAGAAAACATAAGACCATAAAAAACCCTGGTGGGTCTGGGCAACAATCAGCCCAGCCCAGCCTGCTGTGTCACATGCTGCAGTCCACCAGATGAACAAGGGAAGCTCATAAAGCAGCACAGGAAAGGAGCAGCTGTCCTCCACTGTTCTTTATGCTATGACACGATTAGCAAGGTGAAAGAGTGTATTTGTTGTTTTTTAGACATGGAATTTGCAATTTTTTTTCAGAGGTTATGTGCCACATTTTCACTGACCTGATTCTGGGATCCCTTCCTTGATCAGTGCATGTCGGTTGTATTAATATATGTGAATGTGGAAAATAATTCAGGAGGTGGAGTAACACACTTTTCTTTCTACTTTCTTGGACTAAACTGCGTTTGCTGCTTTGATAGCTACTAACCCAGATAGAGAGATATTTTTGGAGTCTCAGAATCCCCCTTTGATTTTATCACCCTGAACTGTTTTATATGAAGAGCAAATCTGGCCTCTTCGCAGCTTACTCTTGATTCCTAATTTGTTTCTACACAAACTAAAAAAGTAAGGATCCCAACTCTAATTCCAGATTAATTCCACATTTTTCCACCTTGAAAATTATCTATTTAATGCTACTCAGTGCTTTCTGTTCTCTAGTCAGTAACCGATACATAAAAACCACTGTCCCCCTATACTGAATTTGTTCAGAAGCCTTTATGAGGGGCTTTGTCAAAGTCTAACTATATACCTATTAAATAATGCCATTCTTGTTGATTTCACCCTCCTCTCCATCTCAAAAAATCTAGAAGGTTATTAGGGAGATTCAGTGCATTCTTTAAAGGCATTTCCTTTCCAAGTTCAAGTTGGGAAAGAAAAGACCACTGCAGATTTCCAGAGAAGGGCCAGAAGAATTATTAAAATGTTGGACTCCAAAGTTGAAAAACATATGCAGCTGAGTAAACAGCAGTGTCTTGGTATCCCTTTTTTACACAATACTTTTGTATTGTATAAAAATACATTTGTCTGGAAATTGCAGATTTCCTCTGTGTCTTTAAAGAGCAATGAGAAGTCACAATGGGAAAGTTTAAATGATAACTGATAGGCAAGGTGGCAGCTGATTGCTCATCAGCCCCAGAAGCCCCAGGAGTAAACAGTAGTCAGATCAAGAACTGAGCAATTATGATACATAAAACAAAGAATTGGAAGAAAAAATATGTGTCAAGTTGTTCCTTCAACCATTTCCTCTCAAAACCTGATTTTTGTTGATAAAAGAAGATTAAAAAGAATGCCACATGCTTTGGCCTCACTGGCTGCAATTGCACAAGCTGCTTTGCCCATGGTTTATACAACCAAGCATTCATTTGGAACCATAAGCTACCTATATGAGCTGTATCTTTATAATACACTAAGTAAAAATGTAGTTATGTAATTTGCAATTAAGAGTATCATGCAAACATAGCATTCATTCATCAGAATCATCAACCTTAAATGATGAAAACTTTTAATGAGGAATTGATGCCAAAAGGGTTGGCTGCATATTTACATATACAGTATATTATCATAGATTCTTCAGCATAAGAATCTTCCTCTCCACACGCCAAAGAATGCATTCAAAACATAATAAAATACTATAAAATGGCAAATTAGGAAAACAGCATGGTTCCTACCGTAACTTTGCTTTCTGCAGGAGCGGAAAACTTCGCTTCCATAGGGGCAGCAAGAAAGAGAGACACACATCAATGAAGTGCGATTGCCAAACCAGCCCAAGCTTAGAGTATCCCAAAATATTAGGGAATGCAACATATACAGTATGTTGTGTAAACCTCAAAGAAATCTCTAATGCAATACGCAGGGAACATTATTAGACCAGCAATGCATATAAATATAACAGAGAAAGCTCGGATGTGCAAAACCCCAGACATGTATTCATATAAGAGAACATGTCTGAAAAATAGAATTTAACAGCTATGCTAATTTCAGAGAAAGGAAAACAAAGAAGCTGACCATCCAAAAAGCATACACTGAAAGAAGGGGAAGTTTGAAAGACATGTCCCTAAGAATTGAATGAGTGCTTTAGAACGCCTATTCAAATGTACCTATACAAATTGCATATTATTGCCTCCCTCACACCATTTCCACCTCTCCCACAGGCTACACCTTCCCTTCTCAAGAAAGTGGCATGCAGATAAAGTAAATAGCACTCTTGAAGAGGTGCTGGCCTCCACATTACGTGACTAATGGAATATTTTATGTGCCGACTCAGAAATAAGTTTCACTGATTCAGTAAGACTCTTTGCAAATGCGGATAGGACGACAGCCTAATAAACTTATTAGGTCAAGCCAGATTTCTCCTGTAGTATTTCATTTTCAAAACTGGCCAAGCATACGCTATGATGAAATTCATAGGGAGAGCATGAAGGTGAGAAGCAGCCTCTGTATGTGATCCCTAACATTGATAATGTAAATTGCACTGATTCTGATGACGTGGGTTTTATTTTTAGTCATTATAGCTAATAACTATATAGCTCTCCAGATCTCTCCCTCTTTGAAATTGTCTAACCTAGAAGTGAAAATATTTGGCTCTCCAGGCAAGTTTTAGGGAACAGTGATGTACCTACAGGATTCCGCATTCCCAATTTTGTCTAAAAGTTGAATATGGAAGCTAATGTCATTCTACATAGAAATAAAAAGCAATCCTTTTGCTCATAAGGGGACACAACACACATACAGTCCAATTTCTATAGTATGGAAATATCTTTATTAAGACTCAGATTCTGGAGAGCTCAGAGGGTTGTTCACTATTTTATTACATTTGGAATGGTCCTATTAGACCAGTGTTTTCCTAATTGTGATCCGTGAAACTCTTGGGTCCTACTGAAGCTGAACACATGCTCCTATTCATCCCAGATACATTTGCTTCCTGAAGCATCACTATACCATGCCACAAACTAACACATAGTTTAATTCAATTAATTAATTAATTAACCCATGGATTAACCAATGGATTTATTCACACATCCTAAACTATAAAGTGATTACCCATAGATTGTTTGGACTGAGGTGAAAATGGGGTTTGCCTTCTTTTTGCAAACACAACCAATGCAGGTTGCTAAGGGGAGATATTTCACAGCCTTCAAGCCCATCTAGAGTCTTCCTAGTCAATCTCTTCCATTAAGAAAGACAGGTGTTAAGAAGAAGAGAGGCCCTGTACTTATAATGGTGATGTGGTAACTACAAGTGACATGATGCATCGTGTCCACACAGTCATGTAAAGGTGCAAAGCTGCACCTTCTTTTGCATTTGGCCCCTGGCCACCCTTCTGTTTTCCTCATCCACCCCAAAAGGGACCGAAGGGCAGAAGTAATACAACGCACCATGCGTGAAGCGTCCAAAACGCCGTGAGTGACCGCTTTTCTGCAAAGGAAAAAGAAGAAACAGGTGGAATTACCTCAGGATGGGCAGAACAAGTCGTAGAGATACGCTGGAAGTAAAGTGACATAGAAAGGCTCACACACAAAAATAGCCTATTCCCAATGAGAGACAAATTCAAGTATGAGGGCAACTTCAGGAAAAGATCAACCAGTCAGATAGTTCTGTTTCTAACGTATATCACTTCCCAGCAGGGTCCCTTCCACATAACAAGTAGAGCCACTCTCTAGGCCTGGGTGAAGCCTCCTTAGGCCTCCATCTTGATGCACCAGCCTTGTCCAGCTGAGAGCTGGCCTCCGTTGGAATTCCCTCATCCTCATCATTCCAGTCCACTCAGCAGAGTCATCCCAAATTCAGGAAGCGTGAATTTCCACCCAAGTCCTTATCCTCTCTATCCTTTTATCTTTCCAGGCACCATAATAGGCACTCTGCACGCACAACATCAGGCTTCTCCTGGTAAAAATCACCCTCTCTCTCCAATTGCCAGGAAGTCCTCCAAGAGATCTCCATGCAGGAAGCAAGAGTGCCAGGCTTCCTGTGGAAAAGAATTTCAGCCCTGACTAGCAACTCCACAGGACTGCACAAAGGACAAACCATGGGCGCTTTCCATCAGGAAAAAGGGAAGATTTTGTAATTCAGGAATAGTGATGGAACAGCACGTATGTGCTTGTAAACACATATTCATATGCACACACGTGGAGCAGCTCAGGCACAAAGCCACCCACTCCCCAGCTTTCCTGCTGTTCCATCTTCCAGCAAATCTGCTCACTAACTTGATTTTCCCATGATACTAATGCTGAGGTGAAATACTCTGGGCAACGGTGAATAAAATAGAAGTGACAACATCAATCAGTGAGACGTGAGAAATAGGACACTGATGTCACAGAGAATGGAACATCCACACAGACAACTTGCACCATCCACACAGACAACTTGCACCAATTACAATGGCTAATTTTTTCTCTTTTGCACTGGAGTCCCTTGGATTTGAAATTGTAGGAGGAGAGCTCTGTTAGTCTATGGTGACAAAAAAAAAAACAAAAAAAAAACCCAGGAGCTCAGTAGTTGTCCAACTAACACATTTTATTAATAATCTCACCCAAAAAAGTGGAGACAAGCTCCTGATTTATTGGGTTAGAGAAAATCTCCCATTCCTGAAACTCCAACCCTAAGAATGAACTGCTCCCAGGACGCAGATGCAATGTCTGATCAGCTCTGCTTGGATTTGTATTCTGGTCAAGCCAGTTTGCCCCCACTGTGACTGGTGCTGGCTGGCAGCCCATATGCCTCGCCAGGAAGATATATGAACAGACAAGCTCTGGTGCTGATGGATAATTCCTCCATCAAGAAATGAAAATGTAATCAACAGCCATTAACAGGTATCTGGCTAGCATCCCCATAAGTCAGGCACATGGCAGGCAGCACAGTCTGGCTTCAAGATTACAAACGATACTGCTTGCAATCCAAATACTGGAACATTAGAAAACAAGGCATCATCTGGATAACAAAATTAAATCCATTACATGGTAAACAGTTGCCCAAAAATAAAGGCTATTTATCATATTCCAGAGAGCCTGCTCAACTAAGGCAATAGTAAAATGAAATAAAGCAGGGGGAAATTGGCTTGATGGGGCAACAAGAATGGTGTCATCCTCACCAAAGACAGAAGTGCTTCAGGTTACCTTAAGGCAAACGCAGAACTGGCGAGAATCTTCCCAGGATTGTGAACCTTGGACATATCTACTAGCAGCAACCACATATCTCTTTGGAAAGCGACAATGAACTCAAGTAATATCATTTCATTGTTTTGCCTAGCAGTATGTGTCAATCCCTTTTCTTCATGATGGTTTGGGGATGCCATCCTTCTCAGCATTTCTTGAGATTAACAGCACCTCAGCCTTGTCTGGCTATAGACTGCTTCTGTTCCCGGATCCCCCCTCCCAAAACTCCAGATAAAAAGATCTACCCATCATAGGACGTCTAGGGGGAAGCTCTTAAGACCAAGGCAAACAGTCACTCCTGGGGCCCTTGCTTCCCCAGCGCTCCTCTGAAGAGGACTAAGATGATAGAGCAGCCAAGGAGCTCAGAAAGGGAAGGCTAACAATCAAACGAAGGCAAAGTGGGGGCGGGCGGGCAGTCAACTCCCGACGGCGCCTGTTTGCCTGTTCGATCCCCGTTTCAGGAGCAACAGGGAGCGACCCCTCCGCCCGGCTTGGAGGCCCCCGAGTGACGTCGACGCCACGAGAAGCCGCGCTCCAGCCAGGTATTGACGCACGGGACCTGATGACGCAGGTGCTCAGCCTCCGTAACCCCCGGGCTTTGGGCTGGAGCGGGACGGCCTGCCCTGCCTCCTCCGCTTTGGGCATCTGAGGTGGAAGAGCCGGGTCCCCTCGCCAAGATTCCGGCTTGTTTCCACGCTTTCCAGACCCAGATTGCCACCACCCCAGATTGCCACCCCACCCCGCCTGCCTAGCAGTGGCGCTTCTGGCGGATGGGCAGAGCGCTACAGTCCATTCCCTGGCACAAACACACGCATACACGCGGCACGCACCATGTTGTGGCGAATCCCACCCGTCAGAGCGGCAGCGGAGAGGCAAAACCAGCAGGGGAAGCGGCGAGCATCGCACCTTGGGAACCGGCCGGGGTGGCTGGTTTGGATGTCTGCCTGCCTGGGGGTCCGGAGCTTTTCCCCGGGGACAGGCACCTCCTATGACCTCTGCCTAAAAGCCCCCGGGACCCTTGGTCGACTCCTCAGGGACCCGCCCCTCCCTCTCCCCTGGGTGAGATTCGTTACCTGGAGACGTTTCTTCACCCAGATCTTCTTCATCTCCCCCAACTCGTGCGCCCTGGGCGTCCCCGTCCCCTCCCCGCCCCAAGATCAGCGCGATGCGGCCACCACGCGGCTAGAGGGCCCGGAGCGAGCGGGCGGCTGGGGAAGAAGGCGCATCCTTCGCACGATCGGCGGACCCGAGCTCGGTCCTTTGCCTCCCCGCCTCCCCGCTCGCGGAAGGGCCAGCCAGCCCGGAGCCTCGCCCGCCGAGACAATGACAGCGCAGGCGAAGAGGTGGGGTGCCGAGAAGAAGGAGGGGCCGGAGGGAGGGCTTGGAAGGAGGAGCCGGGGTGGAGAGGTTAGAAGGGGTGATGGTTGCCTCTCCCCTCGCCGGCAAGGTACTCCTTCGGAGCCATCCGCGGTCTTTTCCCCTTCTTGGAAGGCGAGAGTGGGAGGGAAGTGGTCTCGTGATACCTGCGCAAGGGATCCAGCGGGCAACAGCACCGAACTGACCTTGTTGTGCGCCCGCCTCTTCCAAAGCTCACCTGAGGAAGCTGGACTACCAGAACCATAATAAAGGCATCTCCAGATTTGGAGGCAATATATAGCCTTTCCCTGAATACTTTGGACGAAAGAGGGGGGAAGGAAAACTGTTTAGGAGCATCTCACAGAGGCTTTAACCATTGTTAGGAAACTGTAGTTCCAAAGGATCTGGGGTAGAAGTCAACTCAGGCGTTGGGAAAGGGAAAGGAGAGGGGAAGTTGTGGTTTTCAGTCTTGAGAAAATAAAAAGGATGAGAAAGAGACTCAGTAGTAGGAGAAATAGGGCAAGTTTTGGACAGAATCTCTTGCTCCTTTCCTGGCCACCAAAAACAACCTTGTTTGTCCGCAAACAACCTTGAAGACATTCTACATAATACAGCTGTCCTATATTCATGGAATTGAGTTTTTGAGTAATGCTAGTTTGTAGAACCTGCACCTGTAAATTTATCTGCTATTGGGGGAAACTTTTTGGGCTGAGATTTTATTGATAGTAGCAGGCAAAAGGAAAAATAAAGGGGGAAAGGGGGAAAAACCTGGGCAGACTTTCAAAGTTCTGTTATTTTATCTGATTACAATAAAAAGTATTTTCATTAAAGAAAGCCATGACATAAGTTGATAGTGTAGACATGACCAGAGCATTAGGATCAAGTCATCCTAACAAAAGGTGAAGAAGACTGGGGTGATCAGCCTTCTCTTCTCTTCCATGAAAAGAAAACAGTTTATGGGAATTTCTTTTTGTATCAGAAACTTAGTTTGCACTGCACACTCTTGTAAGTTGGCTAGCGTGAACATCCCCAAAATAACTTTTAACCCCAAAGTAACTTTTAACTAGAAAGTAACAAGCTAAGTCAATTGCTCACATATGAAAACATACTCAAGAAGTTATACACCATGGTTCCTGCCTTCAGATTAAAACAGCATTATCATAACCAAATATAGTATAAATGAGATGCTGATGACAAATAATTGAGGGGAAAGACTAATATAAAACAGACCCAGCAAAGAATATATGAGTCAGGAATGTTATGTAAGTACAGACAAAGAATCTATCTTTGTGGGAGAGAGAAACTGAGGCTTAACTCGTACACATTTGTAGAGGACATAAATATATTTGTTTGGATAGCAGTCTTTGATGCACTCATACCAGCCTCCCAGAGGGTAAAAGGAATTTATTATTTTACAAAGTACATAAAGTGTTCTTATATTAAATCAATCCAGGATCTGGCCACTTGGCTTAAGTCAGCTATAATGTGAACTATCATCCAAGTTACCATCTAAGGTTAAAGATGGTAACTTTACAATCAGTTAAAGTCATACAAATCCCAACACTGGAAGTCTTTAAGAAGAAGTTGGATAGCGTTTGTCTGAAACGGTATAGGGTTTCCTGCCTAAGCAGGGGGTTGGACTAGAAGACCTCCAAGGTCCCTTCCAAGTCTGCTTTGTATTGTATTGCAATTCTAAATATCTGCTTTATTGCTTTCTTTCTGTTCTATCACAGGTATTTCTTGTACATTGTACTATTATAAATCTTGACTATCTTTATTACATAAGTAACTATTCTCACAGCCACCCTCATGCATATTCACGTAAAAATTACAGTAAGTCCTCTGGATTTAAATGGGCTTCATTCCTAATTAAGTATATCAATGATTTAGGTTCCTACAATTAGCAAGAGAAAAATCTGCCAGTGGCTCATTATTTAACATGGTTATGTTTTTATAATCGTGGCAGAAAGAGCCAATGATTTGGGATTTCTATCTTAGGTGCCAAAATAATGCAGTTGGCCTTCAGTGAAGGGAGCGCAGGACACACTATTTGCTGCTCTGCCTTGCAAAATATAATGGGCTGGTTTTCATAAGCTTGCCATCTTAAGGCACACTAAGAGCCACAGAATTACTTACGTGGAATGTTATTGAGGCGAAATGATCAGCAACTCTTCCTCTGTAATATTTTTACGAAGGAACATAGGCACCAAACCAAATTAAGCATATTGGAGTCCTCCTGAAATAATGAACTCTTAACTACCATACAGTATTTCCCAATCAGCTTGCTGGACATAATGCTTGTTGATTATCATTTAAACCAGATAGGCAAAGGTAAAGTTCATGCATATAGTAAATGATGCCAGCAGATGGGGCATTTAAAGTAATTTATTTATGTCCCAATGTTGCTTTTTCCAAAAGGCAACTAGACTTTTTTGGGGTGTTTTTTTTTCTTTGAAAATGTTTCACTTCTCATCCAAGAGGCTTCTTCAATTCAATGGAAGAAACTTCTTGGATGAGAAGTGAAGCGTTTTCAAAGAAAAACACAAAGAAAGTCTAGCTGCCTTTTGGAAAAAGCAGCTTTGGGATAACCATGACCGGGATGATTGAGAATCTCCATAGATAATTCATTCAGAGGTCCAAAACAGGTGACAAACTCAAGAGGCCTCTAGATGCCAGTGTTTCTTCTTAGAAAGATACCAATATGTCGGAATGGGCTTTACACAGAATCAAAAGAGGCTTCAGTTTAAAGGGAAGTTTTTATTATTTTGGTCATGAATGCAGTGGACCTCTAAACCTTCCAAAAGTTACTACATCCACTCAGTGCTACCTCTCTGTATTAATTGAATTTTTTTTTCTGAGATGACAGAGATAACAGCAATGACCTGATTGCTTTGGGAAAGAGGTGATGGATTGTAGTGCATCTACAGTGGGATGTAGTGATCCCAAAGGTGCTTTTTTTTAAAAAGGCAATTGGATTTTCTTGGTTTTTCCTTGAAGATGTTTCATTTCTCACCCAGAACTGAAGAAGCTTCTTGGATGAAAAGTGAAACATCTTCAAGGAAAAACCAAGAAAGTCCAGTTGCCTTTTGAAAAAAAAGCACCCTTGGGACAACCATGACCTGAATGATTGAGAATCTCCATAGATATTTGGGATGTAGTGGGTTTTTCATTCTGAGGAGCCTTGATGGTGTCCATCAGTCATTAATTTTATTTGGAGTACGCTACTTCATACAAGATGGATTCGGACATTAAGACAATCATAGCATGGCTTATTTTTAAGTTAAAGTGACACACGAAAGCAGCCATTTTGGTCTGTAAATCATTCATGTATTAATTTAATGTGTGAACCTAGTCAGATTCAGCTTATCCAACAAACCATAGCTTAGCACAAAGTATGTGTCCAATCACAGATTTCACAATAAGGTTGCAACAAATGGAATATATGCTCACCCACACAGACGTACACACACATTATAGATATCCATATCTATATGATTAAATATATAGAAACCTACCTTATATGGGAGTCATCTCTAAAGGAAAAATCAGGAAGTGTCAGATTGTGAAGGTTACATAAATTGGATTTGAGAGAAGTCCCCCCACTCACTCTCCCCCCCCCCCACTCCGAATAGGTCATCTTTATTACTGTTTCATTTCAGGATGGTGTCCTGATAGCCCCATACAGGACTGATTGTAAGAGTGGCCACTGCTCTGTTGTGAGAAGTATTTTAAATGGGAGAAATAGTGACAAACAGAAATCAGGCACGTTAGCCGTCTGTGGTCTTGTTTACAGAAAACTTCTCAAAGTCAATCACTTCACAGTCCATCACTTTTTGTAACAGCGTAACAAATTGACTTGATAAGAAAAATGTATCCATGCAGGCTGAAAAGCTTTCAGAGGCACTCCCATAAGACATTTTTTATACCCCCCCCCCCCCGAGAAATGTGGGTTAGACAAAACAGCCATCAGCCGAGTGCTCAGCTGGTTGAAAACAGCACTTCTCCAGCCTGTGTTAAGAGGATAATGGCAATCAATATTTATCTAGTCCCAATCGTTTCTCCTCATAATACTCCATGTTCATTCAAGCAACGCGTCAGAGTCAAGCAACATCACCTCTTCCTTGCATTACTCAGCACTCATGAAGGAAAAGAGGAATATTCTCATTGGACATTTGTTTTTCTCCCCCTGTGGTCAAGTTCATTTCCAAGTGCCTACAGAGACATGTTGTTTTCTTGACTACAATATGGGTTTCCTTGTTTCTTCTACAGATTTTTGTATCCCCATCTAGCCCACGATGCTGGGATGTTATAATGGTTTGATAAATAAAATAACAGCCATACATTTTACAAACTTTACTTTGGTAGTTGTAGAGGAAACAGCTTTTTGGTGTCAGACTTCCATGAGAATTCATTCACCAGCTTAATCTTGGATAAGTGAATTCCCATGTATTTTACATCCATAGTTGGTCTTGTTTAGTGGCTGCCTTGTTTAGCAACCATTTGCAATTATGACTGTGATGAAAAAGTAACCAATCCTTGCATTTACAACCTTCACAAATCTGTAGAGCAAAGGAAAGCTGAACTAAGATCATAAGCACAGTTGCAATAGCAACCGCTTCATTTAACAACTCAGTTGCCAGACCCAATTGTGGTTGCTAAACAAGGATTACCTGTATTTATCTCATGCCCTGGGGCAATCAAATATTTCTCTATTACAGAATACGATATAATTATACAATATCATTATTCACAGTGCACTTAAAAACAGCATTAACATCAACTCCCTCCACCAATGGAAACCATAAACAAATAACAAATAAACCATATAAGAAGTAAAAGGTGGTGCAGTACTCAGCTTATGGGAATGCCCTCCAAAATAACCCTATTTTTAATGTTTCCAGGATGGCCACTTGTAATGGGCTGTGAGAATAACCTTGGAAGACAGGACAGGTTTTGCTTTTCTGCCTGGACCACCTCAATGAGCTGATATCACTAGAGATTGCTCTAACCTGATCCCTGTGGAGAGCCTATTCCAAAACATTGACTATGCCATAGGGCAGCATATTTACACTGTGTTTGTGCTACGACTTGATAAAACTTAGCTTTTCCTCCAGTGAAGCAGCAGAGCCGTCTTTTCTCCTCTGGAGAAGGTTTTGGGGTGTGCAAGAGAGGCAATACTGAGAAGACAATGGAAAGATGGGAACTGGCATTGGATGTAGCCGGCAATTATTTTTGTAATTTATGTCCCCCGGGTTCGCACGTGCATTTGCATATGTGCAATCTGGAGACAAAATGTACCTATCTGAGGAAGGGGCTGAAATTCCCACAGGATCAGCTCACAAAGTTTCTTGTCCTAGGAGGTGTATTAATTAAAGTAACAAGTCTGGGATGACAGTAATAATCAAGAACAGTTGCTGTGAAGGATCGTTTATCTTAAGCTTCGGAGAGAGTTTCAGATAAGTAGCCTTTTCATTCCATGCCACCAGTCCCCTGTTCATAGTTTCTCCCTATATTCTCTGTTCATACCCAGCTGGGAATAACCCTTCATACCTCAGGTATCAGGTGCTGATCCACGAATGCTGACACTATTTTAAAAGCATGTTTAGTCTTTAGGTACTAAGAACTGGTGAGGGGCAGAGGTTATAGTTTCATTGGTACCAGGGAGACTTATGTTGAAGTCCAGCCAGGGGTGAAATTCAGCAGATTCTGACAGGTTCTGGAGAACCGGTAGCAGACATTTTGAATAGCTCAAAGAACCGGCAAATACCATCTCTGGCTGGTCCCAGAGTGGGGTGGGAATAGGGATTTTGCAATATCCTTCTCCCAGGAGTGGGGAGTGGAGGGGGATTTTGCAGTATCCTTCCCCTGCCACGCCCACCAAGCCACAGAACTGGTAGTAAAAAATTTTTGAATTTCACCACTGAGTCCAGCCACATGACATTCACCCAAATGACAAGAAATAACCATGATTTCTTGGCTTAATTTATCTCACAAAGCAAGAACTGGAAAGGGAAGTGTAATGCCTGTCACCTTGAGACTCTGGAGAAAAAGAGGGATAGAGATTTAATCAATCAATCGTATTATTTAAGCAACACCTAACATTCCCCCCCCCCAAATAGGGACCATTATTTATTGGGGCGAAAACAGGAGTTAAGGACTCAAGGAATATGATTTTCTTCTATTCAGAGAAATTAGCTCGTTTTTTCCCTAAATTGACAGCAATTTTAAGGGACTTCAAATAGAATGAACCTCTAGTATGTTCAAATATGAGCCTTCGCAATAATGATGCTCTCAAGATCCTTTGGGGCTGCTGTTTCAACTTCTTATTGTAGAGCCAGCATGAGGCTGATTTCCTTATTATATGTTCTTGGGAAAAGGCTTGGCTTACCTGGGGCCTATTTTTCCTACTTGGCTCTTGTGAGAAAGATCTGTCAGGCAGCGACTATGAAGCCCTAAGAAACCACCAGTTGTAGAATCAAGCCACCATCAATTGAAACTCGATAGTTCTCTTTGGCCCTCTGGCTTCCTGTTCATTAGCCTGATTACAAGACTTATTCGAGATGGGCTTCCCTATAGCGCAACCTTATTAGGATTTCATGACCTTTCAGGGCCCATCGCAGAAAAGGGTAAAGTTTTCACCATCGTAAAAAAAACCAACAGCATAATATAATAGGGGAGCTACATTAATGGTGTGGGATTGGAGGAGATGGCCTCTACATATTTTCTACCAGCTATTTTATAGGTATATAACAGGGGTCCCCAAACTTGGCCCCTTTAAAACTTGTGGACTTCAACTCCCAGAATTCTCCAGCCAGGCTGGCTGGAGAATTCTGGGAGTTGAAGTCCACAAGTCTTAAAGGGGCAAAGTTTGAAGACCTCTGGTATATAATATCAATTACATGTGAGCCAGAATTTGGTACTTTAAACCTATCTCTCTAAATATACCAAACTGACTTCAGGCAATGGCATTTCCCATCATGATATCTTTCAGGTTTCTATCAATTCTTCCTTGGCTTTACATATATTTAAAGCCCAGAGAGAATGGACCAAACATGAAAGGTTTCAGGTTCTCATTCCAAAGTTCATGAAACATTTGAGATTCATTCTTATCTCATTGTCAAGTTTTGGGGTGAGAACATCGAACTGTCTTTCAAAAACGGATTACAGTGGCAAGCTGTGCTAATGCAGAAGAGTACTGGTAAGATTGCTCTTTGCCATCTTTAGCCTTCTGCCGGATGATCTGTACCTCAGCTAACTTTGCCCCTTTTTCCATGGAGACAGAAATATATTTTGAGACAATACACTGGAGTGCAGTTTACCAACCATGTTTTTTTTTTAGGAATGTCTATGATACAAACCTTGGGGGAACAATAAGAGAGAAGCCACAAACTGGGATAATGATGGTATCATGGAGCAGGAGCTTACCAGCACAAATTACCAGGTAGTTACAGTATAAATTTAATTCTGTTCATATTTTGAAATTCCCTGCTTTCTTCTGCTGATTTGTAAAGATGCTACGGTTCATGTCTCATCCTGGATATGGGGAGACCCAGAGCAAAATTGACTTTGGGGGCTGGCACTGCGTTATCGGGATGTTGGCTCCTCATTTAATTTATTTAAAATTATGATAATGTTTAAACCATTAGTCAAGTGGGCAAAGAGCCTTGTGGATGCCACATTCTTTGCAGACAGGCTGGTGCCAGCAGCAACACAATCCATGATGATGCCAAAGTAATAAATCAGATGATGACATCATTATGCAAATGTTGCAGTTACATTGTGACTCAGATATCTAAGTCATGGCATTTGTAAATGTCATTACGCATATGTTGTCCTTTGCCCCCTCACTGTGATTGCCCATAATTGGTGCCTATAACACCATACCACTTAAACCTGCCATATTCCTTCATCAAAAGAAACATGCGCAGAACGTTGCCTCACATATTCTCTTGTTTGTGTGACTAATGCTAGGCTACAGGTGAAGCATTTTACAGTACACTACATGCATAATTATATGAAGATAAACTAAAGAATAGGTGTGTTTCTTCATCTCAGGGAAAGTAATGAAGAACCCCCCCCCCCACGGTGCATCAACATTTGTCAACAGATGAAGCTAGAAACAGCTTGTTGTCCTGCTGATTTTACATGAACGAAGACATAAGTTGCCAGCTGAAGTCGTTTACTTTTTCTCCTGGCAGAAGCTCCTGAAATAGATGCATCTAAGACAGGATTTCTCCCGAGCGCTCGATCTCTATATCCCATGCCTGCTACTCTATTTCTTGACTGCCATGCAAGAATCAACAGCATTGATTGTTGGGCCAAAAGGGAGCCTGAAACAAAACTGAACAATCCTAACTCCAATGTAGCTCCCTTAGCAATGACTTTCAGAGGCACACGCAAAAAGACAAGGTTCTATGACAGGATGGAGAATCATTTCATTCCCAGGGACCAACTCAATTCCCTAGTCCCCATGGCAATGGTGCTTAGAATAAAAGACACCCTCTGTCTGCTTCTTCCCTTTTCTTTCCCGTACCCAAATGCATCCTTTCCATTGTCTTTTTTATTTTTTTCTCAGTCTTCCCCCACTTGCGCCCGCATACCTTCTTTGCCTTCTTTGCTTCAGAGCTGCCAACCCTCTTCCTGTTTCATTATTAATTAAGCCAGTGGTTCTCAACCTTCCCAATGCCGCAACCCTTTAATACAGTTCCTCATGTTATGGTGACCCCCGCAACCATAAAATTGGTGTCTCGGTTCCTAAGACCATTGAAAATATGTGTTTTCCGATAGTCTTAGGCGACCCCCGTGAAAGGGTCGTTCGACCCCCAAAGGGGTCCTGACCCACAGGTTGAGAACCACTGAATTAAGCCATCTGGGACTGAAAGGAATTAGACTTCACCAATATCAAGATGGTCACTCGTTCTGCAGGCATCTCCTTGGTTTTGAGGCATGTTTTTCCATGCCTCACCTTTATGGCCAGGGAATGAATTTGGGAGCTCTGCCAACCTGGTTGCACAGTGCCTCCTGGTGGCCAGTGTAGCTGACAATGCCACTCAAGGTATAAAAAAATAGAGCAATTCCACTCCTTCCAACAGGGAGTGTGTGGGAAGTCAAGTAAAATCCCGAGCATGGTGTAATGCAATATCCATACTGATCCTTTCAAAGAACTTAAGATAGTGTTTCTCTGCCTTGGGCACTTGAAGGTGTGTGGACTTCAACTCCCAGAATTCCCCAGCCCCAACTGGAGTTGAAGTTGCCAAATTTGAGAAACATGGCTTAAACTGTTATAAGCAGCAGCAGCTCCATCAGAGGTAATTCAAACTACTTCACAAAGCACCACAAGTGATCAAAGGCGTGTCCTTCTCCCTACCACTTTCAATCATGCCCACGTCATTCTGATTTTCTTTTCATCTTTCGAACAATGTTATTAATTTTAAGTGTGCAATTAAGTGCTCTGCCTGTATTACATTATGCCAGTGGGAGTACTAATTCAGGTCTAACTGCTTTAAAGACCGTTCCCCATTGCTGAGTTAAAGTGCTAACTACCCATCCTTGGGTTGGCAGAAAACCTTGCTAGCATGAAATTTGCTTCTCCTATTGTCAGTCTCTACCCTGCAGTTACTGTGTCCTTTCTGAATCATTGCCAAAAGATGCTGTTCTGATTTTGCACTTGCAACATATGACAACCAGAGCAATTTGTTGACTTGTCTAGCTTGGCTGTCCTCAGCTTCTGCATTTCACCAAGTAGGAGGAAAAATCTGACAATCAGAGCACTGCAGAAACAATGGGTAGAGTTTGACTACTAACTCACTGGCGCATCAAAATCCTTTCTTCCAGTCCTTGAGGTCGCAAAAAGGATGCTAGCATAATTTGCATTGCCCATCTTGGAGATCTCTACCGCCAAAGAGAGTGGTGACATCCTTACCGTTTTATTTTGCCCAAGTTTGGAAAAGCAATTGATGGATTATGCTGACTTGTCAAATGTCACTAGCCAGCGAGAAAAGCATTCACCAATCACTTTTCTTCATTTGGGAGTCAGAGGGGCTGAAGAACAGACACATTTTGATACATGGCCAGACCAGTAGATTTAATCACCTTGTTTTGATGGATGTGGATGCAGCTCAGTTCCAGAATGTAGCCCCCCCCCTTCCATTCAGTCATGTTCAATTCCGAGAGAATGCCTGGATGAGTCCCTGTAAGATTTTCAACAAGGTTTTTCAGAAATGATTTACCATTGCCTCCTTCCTAGGGATGAGAGAAAGTGACTGGCTGAAGGTCATCCAGCTGGCTTCATACGCTAGGGCAGGGGCATCAAACTCAAGGGCCATGGGCTGGATCAGGCCCACGGGGTGCTTAGATCTGGCCCATGGGGCCGCCCTGGAAACAGCAAAGGATTGGCCTACAGTGCCTCTGCCAGATAAAAGGAGCTTCGTTTTTGCTGGCAGAGGGTTGCAGGAAGCCATCGCAGCTGAAAACAGAGCTCAAGAGCCCATTTTTGCTGACATCACATGAGTGATGTCGAGCTGACCACACCCAACCTGGTCATGCCCACCCCAGCCCCCTGAGGTTAAACACAACCCTGAATGAAATCGAGTTTGATACCCCTGAGCTAGGAGATCTACTTCTCCGTGATGCCTTTAACCACTACACCAAACTGGCTGTGTAGAGCTATTCTAGAACAGTGCTAAATCCGAGTTTGAAAGTTACTGAAAAACTGGTTGGCATGAGTGACAGTTGCAAGTTGAAATGTGAAGGATCATTGAGTGGGGTGGGTGAAGCGCTGCTTAGTATATTTCAGTGGTCAAAAAATCCAGGCTGCTTTAAAAAAAAAGTAATAAAAGACAGGAATGAAAGAGTATAATAATGAGAAATCCGATGATGGGGATATGCATGCTCTGTTCCCTTCCCCTTTGGTGTTGGCATGGAAATAATTCAGAATGGATTTCAACTTTGGGGAGGGGGAGAACTTTTTCTCTGGTTAATTTCTCTGCTTGGTTAACACACAAGCACTTACAATTGCAAGAACCATTGTAATCACGTGATTTTCCACTTAGTGACTGCAGTGGCTTGTCCCAACGATGGTCGCTAAAGAAGGATGACATATAAACCCATTTTGCCACCTTTTTGAAAAGCAAAAAATATAATATGTAAAAAACATATACAAATATATGTTTCTTTGCAGAACAGGCTTTTGCAAAGAGATTTCCAAGAGATTGTTAGTTACTCCTGGTTTGCAAAAGAAAGGCTATTTTTTGTTTTTCAAAAAGGTGGCAAACATGGGTTTATATGTCATCCTTCTTTAGCGACCATTGTTGGGACAAGCCACTGCAGTCACTAAGTGGAAAATCACATGATTACAATGGTTCTTACAATTTTACACAGGACAACACATACAAACTGGTGATAATGGCAAATACATGGCTGAGAGAGAGAGGCGGCAAAAGTCATAAATGTGGGCATAGGTTGTAAAGTTACTTTTTCTTCAACCCATAACTGCAAATGGTTGCTGTCCAAGGAAATCACTAAGTAAGGACTACCTGTATAAGAATCCCAAATAACACATTACAATGTTCAATCATTAGACCTGCAGATATTTCCAGAAAAACCAAATATTTGCTTTCTTCCTCTAAGCTGAAATGTTCATTTTGGCCAGTGCTAAATGAGCAGCTAGGAGAGATGGTGCCCAAATCAGCCTAAAATAGCCAATAAAAGCGAGACAGATTCTAATTCATCACCGCCATAACCATTGAAATGTTTAGATTGTGTCCATGGAAAGATTTGTATCAGGAGAAGGAGGAAATACTGCTTTTAAGTTTAAAAAGCTGAGAAGACTAATATATGCGGCCTCTATGATTGGCTGGGGGATGAAATGAGGTATCAGGACAGGAGGTCCTTTGAGAAAAGTTTTTGGTGCATCTTTAGGCCATAGTTAGAGGGATGTGAGAAAGAGCCCTCTTATTCCCTTATTCTATGACTCATTTTGTCATATGTTGAGATACATGCAAACATTCATATGTACGTACATATTCAGAGTCACAAGGGGAGCCGAGTCACAACATAGCACTTTTAATTTGGATTTATTTCCTCTTTCTTTTATTTACAAGTAACCAAATTCTATATTCCTCTCTTTGAGTAGCAACAGTGAGATTGATTGGTCACATCATTCTATTGCTTGGCTATTTCAACCTCATGAAAAATTGATAACAATCACATATAACCCAATACCGTACTACCAGCTGAGCAATCTAGTGCTATTATGCAATTCTGATAGACCATCAGCACAGCACATCCCTTTGGGGAGACAACAGCAGAAGGAGACCCTATGAGGTTGACCAAGCAAGAGAAGTGAAGATAGAGATATCAACCTGACCTGCTCTGATCCCACCTACACCTGCCGCACAACTTTGTCTACTGTAACAAGTGGCAAGACCCAGCAGATTTTACACACCTCTCAGCAGCTGTTGGATCTGTCAGCTTAAGCAGGACAAAAGTATTTGAATATTAGTACAGCTAATAACCCTTAAGGTTGTCTCACTCTGGACCTAGGGAGTGAGATGAAAGCAGAAAAAATAGCAATAGCATTTATATACTGCTTATATACTGCTTCATAGTGCTTTACATAGCCCACTCTAAGTGGTTTATTGAGTCAGCATATTGCTCCCAACTGGGTCCTCATTTTACTGACTTTGGAAGGATGGAAGGCTGAGTCAACCTTGAGCCTGTCAAGATCAAACTGCTAGTAGTTGGCAGAATTAGCCTGCAATACTACATTCTAACCACTGTGCCACCATGTTGCTAAGGCAAATTCTGGGTTAGTTGCAAAGAAGAGAGATGCTCTCATAGCTTCTGCCCCAAACAGTTGCCAAAGGCTCATAATATGGCCAATTTGAATATTTAGCGTAATCAAATGACAAAGGGTTCTTTTGTGGAAGGAGTAGCTGGAGGTGGTGAATTCGCACTTTTGAATATTCTTCCAACTAAAATATTCTCAGTCTGCATACTCATAACATTAACATTCAAAGGGAAAGTTTTGATTTAGCGTTCTCACACATTTGCTTTTTTAGTGTGTAGTAGTTCCCCTGACCCTTGGAAAGAACATTTAAATATATACATACACATCTATAATTGTACCATCTGGAAAACAAGATTCGCTATTTTTGTTATTCTTTTTAGTATGAAGCAATTAGTACATGAAAACAAAATAAAATACTAACTGCGTACAAGGATCTTCCATTTGATGAACATTCCAATTAGTGCTTCCCATTCTCTCCTGGTTGTTGATCATGTTTTAAAAAAAATCTCTAATGCTTTTCTGGTTGTTCCTTTCAGCCAGGAAGAAGCATCTGTGCTGTGGAACCTTCTTGGCCCCTGGCGGGCTCCCTGGTGTCTCTGAGTTTATGATTTTTTAAACCATGTTCTTTTAAATAAAACATCCCCACCACCAGCAAAACAGGAAACTCACATGCTGCAAAGGAAAATGGTATCCTCCTTAATTCAGAGAAGATACTATGGACATACACATACTGTGCACATCCTTATAAAGATGTGGGCAGTTGCACTTCAGTGCTTTGTGTAGAAATCTCCTTCCATGTCTAAGGAGAAAGTGTGGTGTACAGAGCACCAAATCTTGAAGAAGTGAGAGTGGAGGAAGAACAATCTCACAGATTTGCCTAATGCTAAATGGTGGACCAACCACACTCAATGTGTAGTCCTCAATGCAACCAGTATGCAGTGGAGTAACCCAAGGCTGTGTCTTAGGACCATCAATATCTTCATCAATGATTTGGATGAGGGGATAGATGGGGAACTCATCAAATCTGCAGATGACACCAACCTGACAGGAATAGTCAATACTCCAGAAGAGAAGCTCAAGATACAGAAGGATCTTGATAGACTTGAACATTGGGTGCTATCGAACAAAATGAAATTCAATGGTGAAAAAAGCAAGGTTCTACATTTACACAAGAAAACCCAAATGGACAGGTATAGGATAGGTGGCACCTGGTTCAATAGTAGTAACTGTTGTGAGAGAGATTTTGGAGTCCTAGTGGACAATCACTTAAATATGATTTCTGCTGCAGCTGCCAAAAAAGCCAATGCAGTCCTAGGCTGCATTAACAGAGGGACAGAATCAAGATCGCGTGAAGTGTTAGTACCAGTTTACAATGTCTTGGTAAGATCAGCACTTGGAATACTGTTCTGTTCTGCTGCTTTGTGTCTGGCCGCATTCTCCATAGCAGCCATTTTTTAAACAGGCAGGTTTTCTATTCCCCACCATGGGAGCCATTTGTGAAAGTAGCCATGACACATCCTTAACATTCCAAATAAGTGTTGTGACTCAAAAGGTTGCCTAATTTTGCCTCAGCATTCTAGTTTTTTCACTTAATGGAGCTTACACACACACAAACACACATACCACACACACACACACACACACACACACACACTTCTTTCCAGCCTGTGCTTCTGCTGATGGCCTTCACCATCACCAGGATGGAGAGGGAAGATGTCACTTGGTCTAACAAAGCCAAATGACAGACCCACAGCAATCCTTTCCGACTTTCCGAGATTTCATTGGAGTTGTTCTCAGAACTGTACAAATAATGAACTATAAGAATTAGAAACATAATTTAGGATTTAAAAAAAAGAGAGAGAGCAGAGAGTTTTATGCTCAGCTTCATGATTTGTTGATGGGCTAGGTCAGGGGTGTCAAACTCAAGGCCTGGGAGCTGGATCCAGCCTGCGGGGTACTTAGATCTGGCCTGCGGAGTCACCTTAGAAACAGCGATGGACTGGCCCGCGGTGCCAGCAAAAATGGGCTCCGGGCTTCATTTTTGGCTGTCATGGCCTCCTGCAACCCTCTGCCAGTGAAAACGTGTGCGGCCCTCCTGAGCTCCGATTTCCCTGGCAGAGGGTTGCAGGAGGCTGTGGCAGCCGAAAAAGCCTGTTTTCACTGGCAGAGCGCTCGGGCCACCACCAGCGCCCCGACAAGAGAGACCTCGAGCTGGCCATGCCCACCTTGGCCACGCCCACCCCAGCCCTCTGAGGTCAAACACAACCCTGATGCAGCCCTCAGTGAAATCGAGTTTGACACCCTTGGCCTGGATTCATTTCTGACTGTAGGTATTAACATATGCTGCGATGGAGGAGGAAAAGAAGTAGTGATTCTGAGTAAACATCTTGATTCTGTTTACATTTTACATCTGCACATTGGAATTGGAGAAATTTGCAGTAGTGTTTGGTATACTGACCCTGAGTTTTCTAAGCTGCTGCCATTTCTGCCATTTTGTACCTGGGTTTGAAAGCAAATCAGGAAGGCTGCTTGCAAAATCCTGCTCCTTTCCCAAAGGGTTGAGTTTTACGCATTGCTTCAAAAGTGCAACAACGCAGACAATACCAAGGTCGTCATGCTTGCAGGTGTTCTGTGCTTTGAGCTTATTCAAAGAAGCGCAGAAGCCCAAAAGAATCAGGAGTATCCTTTTCGAAGGTTGGAGTTTATTTCGGTTCTGACATATGTATCTCCGGGAGGCTGGGACTATCAGAACAAGAAGCCCTAATTCCAGGGGTGTCCAAACTTGGGAACTTTAAGACTTGTGGACTTCAACTCCCAGAATTCCCCAGCTAGCCATGCTGGCTGGGGAATTCTGGGAGTTGAAGTCCACAAGTCTTAAAGTTCCCAAGTTTGGACACCCCTGCCTAATTCTTTTCTCCTTGGCAGAGAGAACGACTTGGCCTTCTTCTGCTACTTCTGACAAAAGAAGCATCAAAACTTTCTATTATAAGTAGCCTCTGACTTACAACCATTCATTTAGTAACCTTTCAAAGTTACAGTGGCCATGAAAAAAAAAAAAAGATTCAGGCACATGGCAACTGACTTATATTTATGACAGTTTCAGGGTCCCAGTATCATGTCATCCCCTTTTGCGACCTTCTAACAAGCAAAGTCAACGGGGAAGCCAGATTCATTTAACAGTGTGTTACTAACTTAACAACCATGGCAAGTAATGTTGTAAAATGGGCCAAAATTCACCTAGTAACTGTTTCTGCTTACCAGCAGAAATGTTGGGCTCATTTGTAGTCGTAAGTTGAAAACCACCTGTATTTAAGTATTTGAGGGGATAGGCGTTTTCCCCATAATTGCTGAGTAGCTCTTGCAAAGTGCAGTGCAAATGCCATAGCTATCAGTGGCTTCTTCTGTGTTCCAAGATTGAGTGCAACCTCATTTGTCCAAAAGCACTGAATGTGGGACACCCCCCCCCCCAGCCCTAAGGCTTCCAGGGCAAACCCCCATCCTCTGGATCGAGCACAGACCTCTTTTCACGTGTCAATAATACAGATTTGGGTTATTTCTATTTTTTGTCATTCCCTCTCTTGATAGAGGAGATTAGGATCAGGGGTGGGTTGCGGCTGATGTTGCTGCCAGTTCTCTTCGCGCGTGTCTTTGCGCAGTTTAGTTTAGTTTAGTTTAGTTTATTAGACTTCTAGACCGCCCCCTCTCCCCGAAGGGACTCGGGGCGGTGTACAGGTACCAAATTAAAACCATACAATCGATAATAAATATAATTAAAATCGGATTAAATACTAGACCCCTGTACAAGTTTATAAAAATTAAAAACTTAACCTTAAAACCAAACCGTAAAATTTAAAAATACAAACCGAGGTGGGAAAGCTGGAATTAGGCCAGGCCGGCTAGATGAAACAGGTGGGTTTTGAGCTTCTGGCGGAAGGAGCAGAGGTCCGTGGTCGTTCTAATGTCAGGGGGAAGGTCATTCCAGAGGGTCGACTATGAATTGTTCTGTGCATGCACAGAACATGAAAAAATGACTTTAAAAAAAGCTGGCAACGGCAGCAGCGACCAGGGAACCGGTTGGGGGGCATGGCCAGCCTGCCATTCCTACCATTTCGGTGACCCAGTCCCAATTTCCACTACCAGTTTCCCCTGAACTGGTGCGAATTGGTAGCAACCCACTTCTGATTAGAATACTTTTCTTACTGTTGCTACCTGCCAGGTTCTTCCAGATGTAGACGGATGGAGAGACAGCTCTTCCCCCTACGACTGGAAGTATTGAAATGATGGCAAGAGCCAGGGAAGATCACAGTCAAGGGCAAGGAGGGTAGCGGAGAGGGCAGCCAGACATTTTCTCAGACAGGGCGCTTAGAGAAAAGCCAAGATGCCTGAAGACCCAGTACAATGTTGCAATGTAAGCTCTATATTTATTCTCCTTGTGGACCTGATACTTGCTCTCCGCCTGATGTGTAACACAAGACCTGATGGCCCTGCTAGAATCTAAGAGACTGGCACATTCCGTGGCAAAAATAACCACCCAAATCCAAGTGAGAGGCTGACTGACTGGACAGCTGTGCCCGGCAGAATCCTCAGAGGGAAATTGGGACCCACAGGGCCTTTGGCTACCACCTCATTCAGAGGGCAACTCTTCACCTTTCCTGCCTATGGTTGGCCACGCCGGAGGAGTCTCCTCAGGGACACCACCAAAAGATCTCCATTTTGTCCCTTATGCCCCAGGACTATTATAGAAAATCTTTAATCAAACCTCTGTAAACCTACCATGCATTGATGTACTTGTCCTCCCCTTCGGAGTTCTGGAAAACAAACTCATACTCTCTTTCTTGTGACAGTCCTTCAAAATTGAATGTCTCCCCTTAGCCTTTTCTATTTTAGGCCAAACATACCCAGTTCCTTTAACCATTAATTCTTCATAGGATCTACCTTTCAAGTTCTTCACTATCTTTTTAACTCTTCTCTTCACTTTTTCCTGTTCTTCAGCATCCTTGTGGCAATCAGAAGTGGACATAGGGTTCCAGATGTATTCTGAATGGAACTATCCATTCCTGTGACCACAATGCTAGTGTTTAATAAAAATATAATGATCCCAACTTACTAGCCCAGGAGAGTTCCCTGAGATACTCCATTAGATTCCTCCTTCCATGCCGACAAAGAATCATTGAGGACCTCATGTTGGGTATGCTCAGCCAGCTGGAAATCCATCTACTTGTGGGGTTATCCATCCCACATTGTTCCATTTTATTAAGAAAAGGACTATGGGCAGCCTTACTGAAATCTAAATACAACACATCCATAGCATTCCCTTGGTCTATAAACTTAGCTACTCTGTTTTTAAAAATGCACTAAGATTTGTTTGGCATAACAAGTTTTTAATAAGCTTACGCTGTAGTCTAGCGGTCACTTTGTTCCTCTGTAGGTATTTTTAAATCCACTATTTGATTTTCTTTCCCAATATTTTTCCAAGCACTGGTGATAAACTGGCAGATCTCTAGTTTTTATAGACCATTTTTTCAAAGATTGCAACATTAGGTCTTCGCCGGTCTTCTGGCACTTCCTATGTTCTTTAAAAGTTGCAGTCAATGGTTGTGAGATCACGCTCTCCTTTCCTTTAGAACCTGGGACATAATTCATATGTTGCTAGATATTCAAATCTATTCAAAACAGCTAGGTGTTCCCTTCTCATTTCTTTATCTGCATTATCTTCTATCCCTCACAGTGTGGCCACAGGTTGGATCACTCTTTCCTGATACAAATAGAGATACAAAATAGGAAAGCAATTCAGACTTTTCTGTGTTGCTCAGCACCATCTCACCATCTTTTCCAATTAACTGGTCCTTGATTTTCCACTTGTTCTACATTAGGGGTGTCAAACTCAAGGCCCGGGGACCAGATGTGGCCCGTGGGGTACTTAGAGCTGGCCCACGGGGCTGTCCTGGAAACAGCGAAGGACCGGACCAAGCACTCTTCCAGTGAAAATGGGCTCCCAAGTTCCATATTTGGCTGCTACAGCTCCTGCAACCCTCTGCCAGTAAAAACAGAGGGTTGCAGGAGGCCATGGCAGCCGAAAACAGAGCTCAGGAGCCCATTCTCGCTGGCAGAGCGCTCGGGCCACCACAGGCGCCCCCGATAGGTCAAGCTGGCCCCACCCACCCTGGCCCCGCCCACCCTGGTCCCCTGAGGTCAAATACAAACCTGATGCAGCCCTCAATGAAATCAAGTTTAACATCCCTGTTCTACGCTAATGCTAAGAAGGCTTTTGTTACTGTTGTTATTTATGGTGTTCATTGCAAACTTCAACTCATTCTGAGCTTTAACTTTCATGATGTGATAGATTCAGCTATTCTTGGATATTCTGCTTTTCTCATATGCTCCTCCTTCCTTTTTAAAAATATGTCCTTTTTGTTTCTCAGCTTATCAGAGAGTTGTTTGTGCAACAGTACTGGTTTAATTTGTGGGCTCCCGTTTTTCTTTCTCTTTAATACGATGTGTCTTAATTAACACATTTTTCAGAATTACCCAATCCTTGTAAACTTTGTTTTTCCTTCATAAAATCTATGTTTTCCCTTGGCTTACTGAAGTCAGTTGCCTTGAACTTCCTTCAGTTCTCCCTGCCTATAATATGGTGATTTCCAGCTAGTATGGCCACTGTTCCTCAAGGTCTCTGCAAATTCCATGTCCTCAATCTGTTAGTAAGGATTAAGTCCAATATAGCTGATCTCTTAATTCCTCCTCCATCTTTTGAATGATAAAATTCTCTGCAAGGCATGTCAAGAACCTGTTAGACTTCTCTCTTGCTACACAGTTTGATTTCCAGCTGATGACATCATGAATGTCCATATATAAAATGGTGCACAGACACACACCTTGTCTTTTTCTGATTTTTCCCCCTTTTAAGTAGATTATATTGTTCTGATACTATATTCCAGTCTTGAATTCCATCCCACACGCTTTGACCGACAATGTCATATTTCCCCCTTAGATTAGGATTTGAAGTTTTTTCTGTTAGCGCCCCCATGCTTTGGACATTAGTGTATAAGCATGATTGCCCTTCAGCATGGTTTTCCAAGTTTGCCTACTGCATTTCCTGGGGTATTTCCAAGCATCCCTTCTTTTCTTGTTTGGCTTAGTTTTGAGTGTGGTGCTACATATCGGTCTCCCTGTCCTGCCCTTTCAGATTAGTTTTAATACCCACCAAACAGACTGAACAAAAGAATTATACCAAAATTAAACAAAAAAAAATTAAACCCAAACCATTTTGACCCTTTGAATAATAATTTAATTTGCTAATTGCATAGGCTCATTTTGACTTATTGATTTGTATATATATATATATATATATATATATATATATATATATATATATATATATATATATATATATATATGTATATATATACACATTATTACGCTCATTTTTGCACTGTAGTATAAAAGATTTATGACAAGCATGGAATTCTCCCATTTTATCTTCATATCAAACCTATGAGGCAGATAGATTGAGAAAGTTCATTCTGGTACAGCTTTGAAATATTACTGGAAGACAGTATTATAATGACACTCTTTTCATTATTTCTCTACCACTGCATTTACAAATTAAATTTTCATAGATGGGCAACTAGATCAATCGGTAACCCAATTTCTTTGAAAGAAAAGATGAAATGTTACATGCATTTAGCCTAGATAAAATTAAAATGAGACACACTGACTATTTTTGAATATTTGTAGAGCTGTTGTACTGCAAATCATGTCTAAAAACTAATGTACTTTTTTGCTCAGAAAGTCAGAACAGGGGGGCATGTTAACAGAGAAAAGCATTGAACATTGCACAGAACTTTCTACACGTTGTTTGATAATGGAACAAGCTACATTTTGCAGATTTTATTTAGTTAAAATATGTGTATGGCTGTCCATCTTGAGAACACAATTCTGAGAGTTTCACAACACTACACCCCCTCCCCCAAATTAAAACAATAAAACCAAAAACAGAACCTGGAGCTTCAGACATCCTCCATGGATGCATCCTACAGAACAATCCATATGCTCCTAGTTATCCCAGAACTTTGGGGGAAGACCCAACTCCACTTGAAGGCTGAAAGATTAGAGAATCTCTTGCTGGATCCTAGGGAAAAGTGTTGATGAGACTTTCTAATGTCTCAAAAGATGTTGACAGAGAAAGAGTACAGAGAAGAACAACAAAGATGATTAGGGGACTAGACGCTAAAACATATTAAAAATGGTAGATGATGTTTAGTTTAATAAACTTTAAGAGAAGAACTAGGGGGGACATGATAGCAATGTTCCAATATCTAAGAGGTTGCCACAAAGAAGAGGGGAGGAGGGGGAAACTTATTCTGCAAAGCACCTGAAGGTAGGACAAGAAATTATGATGGAAATTAATCGAGCAATGAACAAACCTAAAACTAAGGAGAAATTTCCTGACAGTTAGAACAATTGATCAGTGGAACGACTTATCTCCAGTGGTTGTGAATGCTTCAACACTGGCAATTTTTAAGAAAAGATTGGACAAACATTTGTCTGAAATGGTATAGGGCAGCGATGGTGAACCTTTTTTGGCGTGCCACAAGTGGGGGGAGCGCAGGGGGGTCGTGTGCGGGCATGCCGCACCCATAATGCAATGTGCGACCCCCCCCCAGTGCGCATGCACGCACAACAGGTGCTCGCTCCCATTTTTACATGCTTTTTTCGCCCTCCCCAGGCTCCAGAGGCTTTATAGGAGCCTGGGGAGGGCGAAAAGAGCCTCCCCCGCCCCGCCCCCCGGAGGCTTCAGGGATCGTCCGGAGGCTTCCCTGAAGCCTTCGGAACGCTTGAAATGACCCTCCGAGCAAACTGGAAGTGATGCCTACGGACGGTCCCTGAAGCCTCCGGAGGGCCTGGGGAGGACACGGGATGGGGGAGGCTCTTTTTGCCCTCCCCAGGCTCCTATAAAGCCTCTGGAGCCTGGGGAGGGTGAAAAATGGCTTTTAAAAATGGTGAACTCAGCTGGCCAGCTGACAGGGCAGCGCCTCGCGTGCCCTGACAAATGGCTCCGCGTGCCACCTGTGGCACGCGTGCCATAGGTTCACCATCACTGGTATAGGGTTTCCTGCCTGAGTAGGGGATTGGACTAGAAGACCACCAAGGTCCCTTCTAACTCTGTTATTCTGTTGTTCTGGGTGTTGCACAGGACAGGGGTTGCTACAGGAAAGCCATGCTTCTTGGGTGTAATCACTAGATGGTGACTAGTAAGGGAAGACTCTGCCCATTCTATCCAATCTGGTGGGGTGGGCAGATACCCTCAGGAGGATGTGGTCCTGCACATAACTTCACCACAGACCATGCTGGACTTTAAAGATGATAGCCAACACTTTGAATTTCACCCAGAAGGAAGCTGGGAGCCAGTGCAGGTCATGCAACAGCCAGGGGTGCCAAACACTGCATGTACAAACACATGCATTCTGGATAGTCTTCCTAATGGTCTCCCAAGTGGTTGCTGTATCTCTTGGAGCTCCTCAGTACACAATAGTACTCTATGAGATCTGTAGCCATAGAGAGGCATCGTGGATACAATGGGTCCAAAGCTTCTGCTACATGCTCATTCCAAGCCATGTCAAGGGCCTTGGCTGAATTGTTCACCAGAGTTTTGAGGGAAACCTGGAGGTACCTTCACATTAGCCATCAGGTTCTCTCCCACACCAATCGTCAGCATCTTTTTTGCATCTCTGTGTGGTACCTCACTTTTCTTTGCTTGAGTCAGCCTGTGCTCTCTCTCTCCTTAAGTTGGCAGATGCCCACGAGGAGAGTGTAGAGAATCACAGATGATATATATCCCTGACTAGCTACTTCTTGAAAACATCTGGTCAATGGGGGAAAAGGTTGGCAAGATGAAATGGTGCTTTATCGCACACCAGGAGGGAAGAAAATTCCTGTTGGGAAGGGGACAATGTTGGTGCCCTGCCAATGTAAACACCTGTCTTTCACTCTGCAGGAAATGTTGCAACATTTCCTCTGGAATATTATTGAATCAAAACATGGCTCAGTTTCTAAAGCCCACAGAAAAGGCACAGTATAGGAGCACATTGTAAACCTGGAGGATGGCACTGTGAATAGAAAGGTCAGCTGCTCCTACGTGGGACTCAGAAATATTTAAGTGGAGAATTGACAGTCAGTTATCAGAGATGTTCCATCCTGCAGTGCTGATTCTGCCTTGAACAGGGATTGGATGGACTCCAAGATCCCTCCCAACTACGGTACATTTTTAATAAAAAAAATTTTATAGATACGGATGACATACTGTGTTTATCCATAAGGAAGACAACCATGAATTTAAAATGAACCTTCTTCAAATGGAAGATTAGTCAGAAAGAAATTATCTGCCTCCAGTATGGCATTCTCACAATCCTAAAATGATCTTCTCATTTTTAAAACTAAATGATTATTTTTCTTTCAAGTAAGTTATTAGTAGAAATATCCACAGATGGAGTTTGAATTATTGCAGATACTTGGCCTTAATAAATTTGCTAATGTTGGTTTCTGAGATCACGTATACCAATGTGAGTTTATAGCAGAGATATTAGTCACACAAAATGCACCATATTAAACAATGAAAAATGATACGATAGGTAAAAAGATAAGGAATGAGAATCTAAGAGTTGGAAAACAGTCTCCATGGTGAAATATCTAGTTTCTAGGTCAAAGAGACAGATAAAAGAAAGCCTAATCTTAATCTGTTGCCTGTTAAGCAGTTCCATAAGAATTAAAATATTATTCGATCAGCCCTGGATCCTAGCCTATAATATTATAAGAAATACTAAAGAACACACATTTCACCATACATTCTCTTACTACATAACAGTCATAATAAAACCACATATTTCTAGGATTACTGTAGATGATAGAATTTACTGGGCAAACGGTATTATCTATAAACAATTTTATCCACACACACACACAAAATGGGTAAGAGTATCGGCATCAAACACTTTCCTTTCTTCCTAATTATACCTATTTTTCCATTTTTTTCAAACAAATGCATATAAAACTTCCTCACATTCTTGTACAAGAATGCTGAGCACATATGCCAGCATGCCCACGCATAGACATATTTTACTCACACACGGCATACACATTTATCGAAACCCACAGTTCTATTACACGAGGCTTCTTGATGGGAGTCGAGTCAACATTTCATCATGCCTTTCTGGTCTTAATTATTTGCTTATAATTTGGAAGGTTTTCTTTAGTTCAGCCAAGGCAGCTGTTAGCCCTTGCAAAGCCCAAAGCCAAATTCTTAATTGCTAGTTCCTTGCCTATCTATAAGGGAAGCCGAGGAAGCAGAGAGCATTATAGCTAGTCCTCTAGTCCTCGCCTTGCAACCACAATAGAGGCCAATTTTTTTCATTGCTAATCAAGACAGCTGCTAAATGAGTTTTGCCCCATTTTACAACTTTTCTTGCTACAGTTGTTAAGTAAATTGCAATTGCTAGTGACATGGTTGTTAAGTGAATCTGGCTTCCCCCGTTGACTTTGCTTGTCAGAAGATAACAAAAGGTGATCACATGATCCTGGGGCACTGCAATCATTATAAATACATGCCAGTTGCCAAGTGTCTGAATTTTGATCATGTGGCCATGGGGATGCTGCAACAGTTGGAAGTGTGAAAAATGCTCATTTTTTTCAGTGCCATTGCAGCTGTGAATGTCACTAAATCAATGGTTGTACATTAAGGATTATCTGTTTGGTTTCAGATTTGTGCAGTGTGACAGCTACAGCTATCTTCATCTACCAATTTCTCATGTTAGGTACCAGCTTCCATCTGAGAGTCACTGGCATAAATCTTTGCCCACATACCAAGGAAAGGTCAGGAGGTAGCACAATGCCACTGACAGATAAGTGATCAGGTGCCCACAGTTATCTTCCGGCATGTATTATAAATACAGAAATGCCCCGTTTCCTATTCTTCTTCTATAGATAAACAGATGAGTAGAGTTTAAGATTACAAACTTGGTTTAAGATTTTTGGAAATCTGAAATCTTGTCTTTGTTGAATTAAGAAAAACCTCCAAACTAGTTAAATAGAAATTTAGAAAGCATGGCAAGATTTCATGGATAATCCCCAGAAATGTTATCAACTGATTGGTGAGGTTGTAATTCACTCCCCAAGAGGATTTGAAGAGATTTCATAATTAAAATCTAGATAAATTTATTACTCCCATAACTAATTGTAATGATGGAATCTAACAATCTTTTCGATAGACTGATTGTGATAAATATATATATAATCTATTTAGGGAGTATATTTTTCACATATAATAGTCATGCATTTGAAATCAAGAGATTTTGCTTAATCCATTACAAATTAGTGACTGTATTTGTACAATATTTGAACTTTGGTTCAAGCTATTTGGTTATTTCATTGCTCAATGTATTGTATGAACACAAACAAGGGTTAAATTAATAAACTGGTTAAACTGCGTGAATACTATAAATCCAATTGGTTTAGAGGGAATTCCTGAGATAGATTTGAGTAATTTGGAATTAACAGACTGGTTTACTATTTTGTAGTATTAAATATACCATGCAGGTTTCTAGTAACTATTTCCAGAAAGAGAATAAAGATGCTCTGTCAATAGGTATTTTGAATTAGAATACATCAACCCTTCCAAAGTCCCAAGATACTTCCTGATGTCCTCCCAATATTCTGATAAGCATCATGCCGGCCAGTGTTTTTCAACCCTGGCAACTTTAAGATCTATGAACTTCAATTGCCAAAATCTGCTATCATGCTGGCTGGGGAATTCTGGGAATTGAAGTTCACACCTCTTAAAGTTGGCAAGATTGAGAAACACTGCTCTTCCCAGTAGGGCGCGGAGTAAGTAATAAGTTAAATCCTGTTAAAATCTCAGATCAAGAGCAGAGCTGAACAGCTTAATAGTGAAATCTGAGGTCTTAGTGTATTTTTTGTGAAAATATACTATCTTTTGGTCAAGCAACTTTACTGGATTTTTGGCCTGAATACTACATTCCATTAAACCATAATATATCGTCCCTAGACCAACTTAAATCCAAAAACACTAGGCAATTCCTGGAAGGTTGGCTTTCAGACAAGTCAGCCATCAATAAACACAAAGAAATAAATCACTTTTATAGACCTTTCAAAGGAGACATAAAAAATAAGAAGGAACAAAAAACTAGAACACATTCTCACAGAACCAACAGATAAGTAATACCAAACAAAACAGAAAATAATACCCTAATCAAGGAACTACCAAGGGAAAAAACTACACTCCCATCAGCACTGGTAAACTACAGTATATAAGCAAGAAGAAATCTTATATTCGATAACACTGATGATGTTACATAGTTAGGTAATGATGAGCAAACATGTTCAGAGAACATCAAGGCTCCACAACTATAACATGGTAGGATTTTTGTCTTAATGTATCACCTAAACCATGTGCCTTATTCGTGTTTACGGTGGTATTTTCTTTTGCTATTTTTTTTAAACATGAAGTAGGGCAGTCTTGTTTCTCCACATGCAAAAACCTTTGGCCTCACTCCATCACCTAGACCTAAAAACAGTGTAACCATTAGTCTGTTCTGTTACCCTCAGTCTCCAATAGAGGTTTGTTTTGTAATGTATTTCTGGCAGTCTTTCAACAACAATTTTAAGAGCATCAAGTTGGCTGGTTCCCTGCTGCAGAAGAGAAAAAATTGCAAGGCTCTGCAAAGTCTCAGAAGGCCTGGATCAATTCTGGGCAACATTTCCCCACTTCTGCTGCTGCAGCAACAAACATCTGCATTTAGAAGTATCGTGAACATCACCTGGCTGCAAAAATGACAACATGTTCTCCTTCTTTTTACTGTTTGTTCTCCTTTTAAACAAAATAAATATATATATTTGCAGCTGGGTAGGTTCTCCTCATAGTAACCACTCAGAAGTTTTACAAATGGACTTTTAACATGTACGAAAAACAAGGAGGGGTTGGCAGCCCCCCTTTTGTGCTGCATGGGAGTGAGAAGAATTTTGTTACTAATATTGTAGGAACTGCAGCCGTTGGAAATAGTGGTTGGTTGTCACTTTTTGTATTTTCCTGTCAGCTGGAGGGAATGCCTCAGGGCCTATGGTGTCCTGTGCTTGTTCTCAGCAGTTCTAACTTACTCAAAGACCAGATGTTCAGAGAAGCGGCTTTGAATTATCTTTGAGGGACTGTGGTAGTGTTGCATGACATAGAACTGCATATGTTACAAGTGCAAATAATTTTGATTTATCCATGGGCCAGAAATGCAGCCTCCATTTCAAGATTGCCATTGCTGCTTCAGAAATGGTACAGTACTGCCTCAGGCTTAAAGGGGAGTGTTGTTTCTCTCACAGGATGTATTCTTGGCTCACCTCACCTCACTGTTCCTGGGGCTCCATCTGTGCTGATAAGAGTTTTACCAGCATGTGAGCATTAGGCATCTGGAAGGCAGCAGAGGCAGCCAAGGCAAACTCAGAAGCAAGAGACAATATTAAATTAAATGCTTAAAGTAGGATCTCACATTTTAAAATTATGTGTTTTAAAGCCGTAATGGAGGGGGTTATTTTTTTTTATCAGAGCAGCAAAAGACAGACTGACAGATGTTCCTTTAGATCCCATCTTTAAATCACTTAACTCTGATGTGAAAAAACCCCTTGCATTTGCAATTGTGTGTGTGTGTGTGTGTGTATGTATGTATGTGTATTATGTGTGTGTGTATACACACACACACACACACACACACACACACACTATATTGCAAAAAGTATTCACTCACCCATCCAAATAATCAGAATCAGGTGTTCCAATCACTTCCATTGCCACAGGTGTATAAACTCTCGTATCTAGGCATGCAGACTGTTTTTACAAACATTGGTGAAAGAATGGTCGCTTTCAGGAGCTCAGTGAATTCCAGCATGGAACTGTGATAGGATGCCACCAGTGCAACAAATCCAGTCGTGAAATTTCCTTGCTCCTAAATATTCCACAGTCAACTGTCAGCTGTATTATAAGAACGTGGAAGTGTTTGGGAACGACAGCAACTCAGCCACGAAGTGGTAGGCCACGTAAACTCATCCAACATCAGTGTGTGACCTCACAAATGCGCTTCTGGAAGAATGGTCAAAAATTCCCATAAACACACTCCCGAACCTTGTGGACAGCCTTCCCAGAAGAGTTGAAGCTGTTATAGCTGCAAAGGGTGGACTGATGTCATATTGAACCCTATGGATTAGGAATGGGATGTCACTTACATTAAGTTCATATGCGAGTAAAGGCAGGTGAGCAAATACTTTTGGCAATATAATGTGTATGTATGTATGTATGTATGTATGTATGTATGTATGTATGTATGTATGTATGTATATTGTGAATGTCTATGTGTTTGCTTTATCCCTTGCTTACAGCAAGTAGAAATCTGCAGGATTTATTATGTTGGCAGCTGTCCACAATGTGGCAACTGTCCAATTATATATTCTTCATTTATGATTCTGGAGCTACTGGAGGCAGGCAAATTGCTGAACTCCAGAGTTGTGCTCTAAAAATTCTCTCTCCCTTTCCTTCATTGCTGTACCTGAAAAATCCAGATGGAGAAAGTGATTCTTCCCACTTCGTACACACAGACACCCACCCACAGATAGAGAGACAGAGAGAGAGGGAGGGAGGGAGGGAGGGAGGGAGAGGGACGCATGCACACAGAGAGAGAGAGCTTATAGAACAATGGCAAGAATATAAGGAAGCAACTGATATGTGGTATGGAAATTCTGCATCCTGCCCAGAAATATGACCATTCTTAATTATAGGATAACAAAATCATCTATTTTTCCATGAACAGGTACATTGGAAACGACTGTGGTCCTGAGTGCAGAATTAAGGAAACATGCATGGAAAGTCCTTCCTGCCACTCTTCTTCAACTAAGCCAGTGAAGAGTGAAGGTTGAGAGGACTCAGTCCGGAACTAGGTATTTCTGCGGTGTTTTCTATTGGGATGGTACTTCAATGAATAGATCCAATGGCTAGGTACCAAGTTGGAGGGCAAAAATAAAAGTCAGGTGAGTCCTTAAAAAAAAAGAAAAAGCAGAGAGGCAAAATGAGGACATCAGTGATTGCTGGTATAGCCACAGAAACTCAGCAAGTAGAAATAGATCAGTGAGAGGTTCAGTACACATATACAAAAGATAGAAAGGGCTTAAAAATATTGATATAACAAAATAATCCTGCTCACAATTCCATTAAGATGAATAGGTGTGGAGCACTATAATAGCATGAAAGGCCTCCCACAATGTACTTTCCACCCCAAGCAAGATAATTAGGAAACTGGAGGCTAAAACATATGAAGAACAGTTGCAGGAATTGGGTATGTCTAGTTTAATGAAAAGAAGGACTAGGGGAGACATGATAGCAGTGTTCCAATATCTCAGAGGCTGCCACAAAGAAGAGGGAGTCAAGCTATTCTCCAAAGCATCTGAAGGCAGGACAAGAAACAATGAATGGAAACTAAATAAAGAGCGACCCAACCTAAAACTAAGGAGAAATTTCCTGACAGAACAATTAATCAGTGGAACGACTTGCCTGTGGAAGTTGTGGGTGCTCCATCATTAGAGGTTCTTAAGGGATCGGACGGCCTGAAATGGTAGGGTCTCCTGTTTGAACAGGTAATTGGACTAGAAGACCTCCAAAGTCTGTTCCAACTGTGACATTCTGTTAATTCTGTTAACCATCTTAGATTACCAAATTATAGAAATAAATTATAGTTATGGGCTAAATGAGCCAATGTGTAATCTACATTGTGAACCTTCTGTCTATTTTGGGCAGGCTATTAACTAGAATAGTCTGCAGAGAAGAGTTTTCATCTAAATGAAAAAGAATTAAATTTGAACAATGAAAATCTCCTCTTTCTCCTATTGTCATATTTAAAAAACTGCAATATGGATACTAACCATACAGGTAAGTCACGTTAGTTTTGCTGCGATAATGCAGCTGAATTGCATGTGGGAAGTCCCATTTTCAATCTGATGTTATCACAAGATTTAAAAAAAATCTGTGATGAGAAAGGCTTTGCTCCTTATCTGGAGACTCACTGTCAACCAGAGAAAATCATAACGGGTTGGCCTGACAATGAGCCTGTTCATTTAAGTATGTGCAAAATTTAATGTTCCAGGAATTCTGGAATATTCCATTCCTCCTCCAGATCATCCAATCCAGCTGTTCTGGGTTGATTTCTTCAGCTGAATAACTTAATTCTGTGAATCCAAAGTATTCCAGGTGAAATAAGCCTACTTTAACCCTGGACCATATCTGTAATGCCAGTTCTAATTCAATGGATTAATTTCTGAAAAAAACTGCTGGACTACCTCAGGACAGCTGAATTGGCAAGGTCTGGAGGAGGAAGAGAATGTCCCAAGTCCTCCAGAACATTCCATTCCCACAACATAATTTTTGCACATCCTCATGGTTGTCTATAAGGCATCTTTCTATAATCACTAAACTACTGCCCCTCCAAAATGTAATAAGCTATTTATAAGAACTGATGAGTAACTGAAATGGTTTAGTTACTGTAAAATATTAGAAAAAATAAATATTAAATACATGGCCTCTGTAAATATTGTGCCCTTATTCAGTATGTGTGAATGAGGTCAGGGTCCCTGACTATCAATAAAGCAGATACTGAGTTGACTAAAGTCACAGGGCACTTCCAAACTGCCCTAGTTTCTTTACAATCCTACTAAAGCTTTTTGAAGGCAACCAACAACCATCTGCACTGCTGCTGATTTTCAAATGTTGGAAATGAGATCACCACTGCTCTTTCCAGTTGACCAATAAGAAAGTGCAAAACACATCTTTAGTTAGTGCCCCCTTTCTATCTGTTCTTTTAAAAAGTTTACATGGTATGTGTTTATCTAATTTTTCCATTACTCTTCAAAGACGTAACAGCAATGTCTATGAAAGAGGTGGGGGCAAGACTAGATTCAGCCCAAGGCAAGGCAAAAGTCCTTGCCAAAGAGGAAAAAGGTCCCCCATCACCTCAGAAGAGTATTTCAAACAGATTTTCTTCAGTGCAATTACAGAGACATCACAGCTAAGCCAGAAATAAATGAGTTTGGTGGCTGAAACAGAAGAGGATGTATTAGGGCCAATTTGGCAGATCTTAAATGATGCTTGTAAGACTAGCCTATGAAGATCAGAAAAACTATAAAGCATGAGAGTTTGAGGGTCACCCTTTCCAATTCAAGTTCAGAGATAGTTCTGGAGTAGTATAAAGATCCCATATGGAAATGGCCTTTTCCCCTTCACAAGGCCACAGTTCTTCCTCCTCTTGGCCCTAATTTGTTCACATCTTGTTGCCTTCTTTGTGCTATATAACTACCATATACTGTATATAATTATATATTATACAACTATAATACTGATAGCAGTGAGGACAATTAAAAAGTGGAACACCTTGCCTTCAGAAACCGTGGGCGCTCCATAACTGGAGGTTTTTTAGAAGAGTCTAGAGCAGTCACTTATCTGAGATGGTATAGGTTCTCCTGCTTGAGCAGGGGGATGGACTAGAAGACCTCCCAGGTCCCTTCCAGGTCTATTACATTCTAAAAAAATCATCTGGAGCTTATTTAACCTTCATTTCCAGTGAATACATAATCTGGATTATGTATATATAATTATGAATTTTGGGATGATATTTATAACACTACATATTATAAAAATTATGCTGAATCTTTTCCCATAAAATAAATTGCTCACAACGAAAGGTTGCACAAGAATTTCCATCATGGGACCCATGGATACCAAGCCCACCTCTGAGGATTTCCATGGTGCCTGGCATGCCACTGTCCTTAGCACCGTGTTATTTGTGTAAGTCAAAACGAACAGGAGAATAAATGCATGCATCGCAGAACACAAGAACGCAGTAAGAAAAAAAGAAAAAAAGTCCTCCCTTTTCCAACACCTTAAAGCTACAGGACATGAAATTAATTTTGAAGGAACCAAATTAATCTCCAAAACTGAACACTTCAACAAGAGAATAATTATGGAAGCTATCGAAATAGAGAAACACCCCCACAACATGAATAAACGTGATGATACCTCCCGCCTACCAGACATCTGGAAACCAGCCCTAGTCAACAAACGAGCCCCACCCACCACCCAGGCCGTTACAACACAAACAACAAAGGACACACAGCCAGCACCAATCAGCACCAATCTACCAATCATGATACAACCACACAGCCAATCAATCCACTTACTGAAAGAAAACCAGCACTCCACACACACCCCACCAAGATTTATAGAAAGACGGCAGCTCCGACCACGCTTTAAGCCGAAAACACCAGCCTGAAGATGGCGAGTGAGACCTCGCCGAAACGTTGCCAAGACAATCTCAATCTTATATATTTATAGTGATTTTTTAAAATGCAAAGTTAGAAGGGTTTCTTTTTCTTATTTTTTAAAAATCTGTCTTTTGTTTCTTATGAATGTGGAAGATAGTTGTCTTTTATTTGAGAAAAAAAGAGTTTATTGCTAATAATAGTGAACAGATTGGTAAATTCTAACACAAAGTATTGCGGCTTTCGCTCTTCCTTGGGTTACCAAAGAAATATTCTCTTTTCCCAACGGGACAAGCCTGCCCAACTTGCGCCAGCAGAAGAGGCCTGCTATGGATCCCGTCTGCTAAGGAATTAAAGCAAGCAGGGTCAAGGCCTTCTCCACTGTGGCCCCATCGCTCTGGAGCATTCTACTTCCAGAGAAGAGAACGCCTCCCTCCCCCTCCATTTTGGTCTTCTGGAAGGGTATGAAAACATGGCTTTGCCAGTTGGCCTGAGGCCCTGAGTGGGGCTTTCACTGCTGGAGGTGGCTGATGGGAATAAGAAGCCCTCATTCCTGTCCCGTCTGTCTCTTATCTCACTTAGTTGCAGTCTTACTACAGTTTTAATAATATTTTATTCTGTATAGCTTTCATCTTTTCATTATTTTTTTAATTGCTTTATCTTGTAAGCCAGCCGGAGTCACATTGTAGGGAGGATGGGTGACATAAAAAATTAATAAAAAAGGTAAATAAATATTAATAGCTAGGAATTAATAGTTTATTCATAGCCATTACTATTAATGAGATTGTTGCAGAAAATGACAGGCTTTAGACTTCTCAGGATACAGGAAGAGTTTATTTGGCAGCCAGGTTCAGAAACGTTAGCCCATGGCTAACATTGCAAATTCTGAACAACCTTCATTATTGAAGCACGCATTCTTATACATTCTCTAAGACAGCGTAACACGGAAACACTTAACTCATTTCTTATTAGTTACCTTGAGGAAAAAGCCTTATAAGGAGATGGGGGGTCTTACTTCTCCTTTTGTTACAGGTATGGACTGCGTGTCATTAACGAACTTTAATTGAACCTTGTGGTTTTGGACTTTTGTCATAGGGACGTTTGCTGGAACATGTTGTGGTTGAAGGCTGATGACATTTCCCTGTCCCTTTAAGCAAGCTTCTAACTGTCCCTTTTATGCCACGTCTTCATTCTTATATTTTAATCCAATTTTATTCTACTTTAAGATAATAGCTGAAGGTTGTATTTTTCACAGATTAGGTTTCCTCTGGGTTGTGAGGAATAGTGTGCAATAGCAGCTACTTATTTTGTCTCTGTTGAAGGGGCATCAGAGGATCCTAGGCTGAAAATGAATTTGCCGTGCCAGACTAAATGTTCCTGATTTAGAAAGTAATTGTTACACTTGGATAAATGATGTGCTTCTGCGCAATCAATGAACCTTCAGGATCACCTCTGTGTTATCAGTGTAAGCCAGGTTTCTGCCTGTAGTCAGAAGAATAACATTACTTTTGCACTGAATAGTTTTTCTAAATAAAGTAGGCTGGCATGAGACAGAAAATTATTCCAACCCCAGGAATTTTTTTAAGGTAAAACACACCACCACACTAGTTAAAACAAGGCCTCCTCATTTCACACTCCCCCAGAGTTGAAGGGTCTTAAGAAATGTCATTTACATATGAAGTTATGAGAAAATGTGTAAGCCATATCAAGAAATGTTTTCGAAATTCATCTCACCACTGAGTATTCTGGAGCTTTGAATATAGATTGCTGGAGTAGGTACTGTATGTTAGTACAGAGAATTACTTTTATATTCAGGCACCCACCCAAAATTTTCAGTTGCCAGGCGACCGAGGAATCAATTAACTTCTTCACGGAGCACTTATTCAGCTCTTGCAGAACAGTGATTCTCCACAGAATCAGTGTTTGGGGCTGTTTGGTATTTCCCTGACTGACAGATGTTTAATAGAGTTTGGGAAGACCAAATAGGAAGACGAGAGGAACCTCTTGAATGACGGGAGGAGTGGCAGGAGGGCACTTCATCATCTCCATGATCCTTTACAAATGGATTCAAACCATGGATCCTCCAGAATAGGACCACGACATTTGAGCTACAAAAATGCAAAAGACCACTAGCGACCGTCACATGGTTGGAGACATTATCTGGTAGTCAAAACAGCTAGCGTAGTCCTCTGCTAAAGGTCAAGAAAGCCCAGACTATTAAGCATGACTTGATGATTTGAACCTGTGGAGTTATGTTCTCTTCTGTACACATTGAGGTGCCAAACTCAATTTCATTGAGGGGCGCATCAGGGTTATGTTTGACCTCAGGGTGGATGTGGCCAGGGTGAGCATAGCCAGCTCGACATCACTCATATTGGGAGCGCCTGTGGTGCAGTGGTGGGTTGCCAATTTTTTTACTACCAGCTCGGGCGTGCTCCCACGCGTGCTCGCATGCGCAACACTTCTGCACATGCATAGAAGCGTCCGGGCGGATGGGCAGAGCCTCCTGCCACCGCTACTACTGGTTCGCCCAATCCAGGCCAAACTGGGAGCAACCCACCTCTGCTGTGGTTGCCTGAGAGCTCTTCCAGCCAAAAAGGGGTCCCAAGCTCTGTTTTAAGCTGCAATGGCCTCCTGCAACCCTCTGCCAGCAAAAACGGAGCTTGGGAGCTCCTGAGCTCCATTTTTGCTGGCAGAGGCACTGCGGGCTGGTCCGCTATTTCCAGGTGGCTCCGTGAGCCAGATCTAAGCACCCTACGGGTCACATCCGGCCCCCAGGTCTTCAGTTTGACATCCCTGGTATAGATCAAGGAGAAGGAGAAATTATGAATTCCCCTGAAAAGGCACTTGGCTCTTTCTACATGAATTAATTTCCTACATAGCTAGCACTGCACATGGCAAGAAGCTGTGTAGGCATTGCCATATGTGAGTGTGTTTTTCAGAATAATCTATGTTGCAGTGGCCATGGGGTTTGGGGCTATTGCCTACGCACTTTGCAAAACAGAAAGCTGAGCCTTTGTTTCCATGTGTGGTGTTGTAGAGAAGCAATTTCCTTCACAGATGCAATCTCCTAAATAAAGCAAGCCGTGTGTGAAGCGGTAGCTATTAGTTAGGGTACTGTATTAAATAGAAAATACACAAAACCAAATTGGGAGTTCCAGTGGCCTTCTATAATCTGTCTTAATGGCTTGGGGTGTTTAATGAAGATGCTGGGATCAGCATAAAAGAAATGTCAGTCAAGAAACCATGGAGAGGTAGCAATAAGACTGGGAAGAAGCAATAGCACTTAGACTTATGTAATGCTTCACAGTGCTTCACAGCCCTCTCTAAGCAGTTTACAGAGTCAGCCTATTGCCCCCAACAATCTGGGTCTTCGTTTTACCCAGCCTTGGAAGGATGAGAGGCTGAGTAAATCTTGAGCCGCTCAGAATCAAACTGCCAAACTGCAGGCAGCCAGCAATCAGCAGAAGTAGCCCGCAGTACTGAATTCTAACCACTGCACCACCATGGCTCTCACCACTAGCCTTCGCAACCCAAAAGCAGAAAGTGAGTCTGTTAGTCTATTCACTCCTACCTGGCCAAGCAGGAACACAATTTGCTGAGCAGCCTCACCTCCTCCACTCTTCATTCCGCAAACGTCACCTAATAATCTTACCTAGGAATGAAGGATTCCCTGGGCAAGGTGGGTGTAGATACATCATTAGCATTACAGCTCCACAAGGTAATTATAGTTCTAATGAGGACAATAGAGTAAGGCATAGAGGACAGATTAATATCGCTGAATTTTATCTTTCATCTCTCTCTCCAGTGAGTTCTCAAGTTCTTATCTGAGCATTAGTTTATCTGAACTGTCCACTGATCTGACGTAGCTTTCCTCTGAAATAAAAAGGCTACTATGTGAGCCAAGGAGGGCCAGTTTAGTGTAGTGATAAGGCTGGAAACCGGGAGACCATGAATTCTACTCCTATCTTAGGCATGGACCTAGCTGGGTGACCTTGGGCTAGTCACTCTCTCCGGGGGTGGTTTCCGGCTGTTGCTTGATGCGCGTTACATGCGCATGTGCAGTGCTAAAAAAACCCAAGATGGCGGCATCTATGGCAGCGCAGAGAGAACCAGTTCGGGGGCGTGGCAGGCCGAGTTACTACCTACTCGGCAGAACCGGTCCGAACCAGTAGGAACCCACCTCTGACTCTCTCCCACCCTTAGGAAAAAGACAATGCAAACCGCTTCCAAACTATCTTGTCAAGAAAATCGTAGGACTTATCTAGGTAATCTTTAGGGGTCAGTACTGGCAACAGGGAGGAGGAGGAGGAGGAGGAGTATAGGAGGGAATAGGGTGCAAGGTGGATAGAGGATAAACCTGAAAGCAGTATGTTTACTTCTGCTCCTTATATTCTTCCATTTTCTGTGTAGCTGACTTTGAAGATTCTTGTTCTTAAGGTCTGCTGTGAATACTGATCCAGATATTCTATGTACACCGATCCCCTCACTGTTTCTCTGGAGGCCTTAATGAGCATTGTGCATGAATAAGTAGCAAGACGGATTGCACAGCCTCTCATAATAATAGCCAAAGCCCAACAGGTAAGCATTACACCCATAAAGGCCAGTTGATTTTGTTTTCAGTGAACTGTGATGTGAACTTGCTGCTCCTAACGTTACAACTGTCCTGTCCATCAACCTTGTTGTCTCGAAGCCCTTCCAATTCCATTCAGTACCCCGCTCAACTGTTTTGAGACTGTTTGGGCAATTGGAAGGCTACAAGGCTACAACGGGACAAATTTGCATGCAGGGAACCAGCAGCCAATCAGCCCTAAAGGGTTTTTTCCCCCTGTAGTAGCTAAGGACGAAGGAGTGCCACTCAATCACTCCTTGCCCGCCATGCAGAAATTGATTGCATTGTACTGTTGACCTGGCTTATCCTTTTCCTCTCATTTGACAAATCAAAGAAAAGAAATGCATGCCATTCATACCGTTGCCTGCTTCCAATCTTCTTAAGCCTGCAGATACTGGCATGCCAGGATTACCACATGTTTGGTTCCTTTATCCTAGTGTTTCTCAACTTCGGCAACTATAAGATGGTTGGATGTCAGCTCCTAGAATCCCCCAAGCCAGCATGCTGGCTGGAGAATTCTGAGAGTTGAAGCCCACCCATCTTAAAGTTGCTAAGGTTGAGAAATACTCCTATTGCCAGATTAGCCAACGCAAGCACATGGTAGGCAGAGAATGTCTAGGACAGTGATGGCGAACCTTTTTTGGCTCGCGTGCCACAAGTGGGGGGAGCGCACGGGGGTCGTATGCGGGCATGCCACACCCACAATGCAACGCGCGACCGCCCCAGTGCGCATGCGCGCACAACGTGAGACACCCCCCCATTTTTACATGCTTTTTTCGCCCTCCCCAGGCTCCAGGGGCTTTATAGGAGCCTGGGGAGAGCGAAAGGAGCCTCCCCCGACCCCCCGGAGGCCCTCCGGAGGCTTCAGGGACCGTCTGGAGGCTTCCCTGAAGCCTTCGGAGCCCTTAAAACCACCCTCCGAGCAAACTGGAAGTGACTTCTGGGTTGCTCGGAGGATGGTTTTAAGCGCTCCGAAGGCGTCAGGGAAACCTCCGGACGGTCCCTGAAGCCTCCGGGGGCGGGGGAGGCTCTTTTCGCCCTCCCCAGGCTCCTATAAAGCCTCTGGAGCCTGGGGAAGGCGAAAAATAGCTTTTAAAAAGGTGAACTCAGTTGGCCAGCCCGCGCATGCGCGCTGGCCAGCAGACAGGGCAGCGCCTCATGTGCCCTGACAAATGGCTCCGCGTGCCACTTGTGGCACGCGTGCCATAGGTTCGCCATCACTGGTCTAGGACTCTCTTCTATCCCCTCAAGTTCAGGAGAAGGAAACCCCAGACAGCATAGAGCAAGATCAGAATGTCATCTTTTCCATTATTATATCTGTGGTGTCCTTGGCACATTCTGGGTTTGACTGCACAAGCAAACGGCCAAGCTCAGAGAGCACCAAGGAGCCCACGAGGACCCCACAGTTCAACCCTGAGCTACAAATATTCTCTTCTGTTAATTACAGCATCATACAGGGATGGGGAGAAAAATCAACACAATCCCTTGTTGACTCTTCATTTCTATCTGGAAGCCCCTGTAGCCTTTTGTTTACCAGAACCAAAGCAAACAGAGAGCAGTGCTATCACCTTAACTTTTGCCTCTTCATTTGCAGATTAGTCACTGGCAAAAGAAAAATCACACTCACAAAATTAATCCAAGAGCAATTTTCACACTAGAAAGTAAAAAGTACAAAATCCAGAAACTTCTGTCTCCATGGGTAGCAGAACAGACTTCAGAGAAATAAACATTTCTTGTCATATAAACACGCATGCATGCACGGTATTTGTATCATGCATGCCACATGTCACACTTTAAGGTTCATTACAGAAGTTTTTTTTTTGAACAGTGAGAGATATTACTTGCTTTCTAATGTACTCAGTATGTTAATTCCATGTTCTTGACTTACTTTCTGTCAGGTTGCCAGAGGGCTACTGTGTCTTAAGGGCAATGCCTTCTTACATTATTTCACCAGTTGGAGCATTTGAATCATCCTAAACACTAGAGCTACCACATCTGAACTGCAAAAATACAGATGAAGACTAAATGGCAACAATGAAAGTATATAACTTGGATGCCATCTAATGGTTGTTCAGATTTTTACAGGTTTTAGTCATACTGACAACTTTTTTATGAATCAAGAGTTCAGCAACACTGCACTCTTGTCCCAAATCCACAATCGTGTTAATGAAATGGTCTCATGCTTCTTCTACCAACGTGAAAAGGACAGGGATTGCATCTTGGTTCATATTTTCTATTGGTGCACTGTAACTCCACATGCTTCATAACATAATTCTTTCACTCTGTTCCAAGCAGTATCCATATCACCTCTCTTACTTCCATTCTGCATTCATTCCATTGAGAGAACGATCAATCTTTTACTAATTTTTTTAAATACAGGACTCATTTTTTCTTCTTCCTGTGATTGTTCTGTTTCCCTGTATGACCACTGCAAGTCTGTAAAGCAAAGGGGAGTTGAAGTAAGACGTTATTTCACTTAGCAATTCTTTGCTTTACGACTGAGTTGCTGGTCCCAACTGTGGTTGCTGTCACAGGCACACAAGAAAGGAATGGGGCATGTGTTGCAACAGCCCAACACAACTTCCATCATTTGGACAAAAGGCTCCAATCCTGCAGATTCCCAAATCTGTGTTGCCGAAATAACGGCACCATTGTTTGTGCTGAAAGACAAGAGCATCAGTGAAGCAGGATAAATGCCTAATGAAAAGTTATGATTGTAAAGCAGATCTTTTTGGATCGTTTTAAGAGTGAGACTTGAGAAAAATGAAAGAAATTGCAGTGAAAAAGACCTGTCATAAAACATTTTATTCTCCAAGGCACCTGAGGGTAGAACAAGAAGCAATGCGTGGAAACTAATCAAGGAGAGAAGCAACTTAGAACTGAAGAGAAACTTCCTGACAGAACAATTAATCAGTGGAACAGCTTGCCTCCAGAAGTTGTGAATACCCCAACACTGGAAGTCTTTAAGAAGATGTTGGATAGCCATCTGTCTGAAACGGTATAGGGTTTCCTGTCTAGGCAGGGGGTTGGACTAGAAGACCTCCAAGGTCCCTTCCAACTCTGCTATTGTATTGTATTGTATTTTCATCATTGCCATAATTGAGAACGATTGTTGAATGAGGCCGTTGCTAGACAAGGCCTAACTGTATACAAATGGGGCACAACCTTCTTTTCATCATTGATCCCTTGGCCCCTTGACCCCACAGATATCTCTATCAAGAAATCTGGGGGGCAGGGATGGAATACACGCTTCCCACCAAACAACAAAGAAAGTATAGCTACCGTGATTGGCTACTACACCATACATTCATGAGACAGGATCATATATTAAATTCATGGAAGACGCAAGACACAGCTGAAGAGTTATAAGGCTCTTCCTTTTCTAACAGGACTTCCATTAGGCTGGGCTGCAGAATCTGGAGGGCCTTAAGAGGGGTCACTGAGAGAAGAATTTCCTATCTCTTTCCTGCCATCTGCTGACCGTCTGAATTTCTGCAGCCTGGATCTGGTAGTCCTTATAATGTGAACAATCTTTCTCTCTGTAGTGGAAACAATTGAGTACACTGGGCTTTCTGTAGATTACGGGCATTATATTATACATGTGGTGGTGTTTACGATAGATGTTCATGGAATGAGAACTTTCAGATTCTGATTAGATGGCCATCTGTGCATGATTGTTCTGTCCTCCAGGTTTTGGACAAATATGTGCAAATAAAAGTAGGGTTTGAGACGCCACCTGCAATATTAAACTTCCCACAAACATACAGCAATGATGATTTGAACTTTACTTATTTTAAAGTTCTGAGACAACCTGAGAATGTCCAGACCTTACAATATTTATCTTCGCAAATATTAAACATAGATTAGATTTGTAAGACCCTCATCTAGATAAGCTCATAATATCCTTGTCAGAAACAGCCTTCTGAGACCTATTGGCTGTGTTCACACAACATAAAATGCCTTGTTAATACATTAAGCCTAGCTGTGGTTCAGCACATCATGCAAATGTGGCCCCTGGAATTGGCAGGGTTTTCCAACAGGGTTGTGAACCCATATAGGATATGACCTTCATCTGCTTGACTACATGACTGTCCGTTCCATTTTGGAAAAAGAAATGCCGCCGTGTGATTCTCTGGTTCATTGGACCATCCTCAGAGAAATACAATCTTGAGTGGGTGCTAAATCCAAATGCATTACCACACGTATTGTAGATTTATCTCTGGAAAGGAATGGAGTACACACTAAGGGGGCCAACTTGGAGCAGCTTCACCAAGCAGGTCAAACACTAGACTGATTTAATTTGAAAGAGTTGCTCTGTCTTGGGAGACGTTTCAGCCTAAATGTCTTCTCTTTTTTTATGTGTGGAAATATGTTTGCTTCTATTTAGTTACTGATTCAAAGAAACAGGAACTCCCTCTGGCTGTCAGTCTCATAATCTAGCACTAGTTTGGCAGGCGACTGTCAAAGCTGTAATGCAGGATACTAGAGCCTCTCCGCCGCAGCTCATTGGACCATGCTGATTTAAGAGTGACTTCCACTTTACAATGTGTCCCTTTGAACAGAAGCCTCCACCATATTGTGCACAATGACAAACACACTTGGAGTACTGTAGGTAGGACTAAGGCGGTTGGTGAGCTGGTAGCAGTTTCTATCACGCCCTCAGCACCGAGAAGAACCAGATCATACAAAAGCTATGTGGGAAGAGGGGATGATTCAGTTGACAAAGTGAGTAAAAGCAGCCTTTCCAGGAGTGTGCTGGCCGGACAGGAGGCGGTTTAATTTCCTGAAAGGGCTCAGGTTGCAAATGTTAATGATTGCCCTAACTTGGGAAAGAGGGAAGAATGGGACCGGCCCACTACCCCACATAGTTGCACATTTGCTGGGCCACAAAAAGAGATGCTTTGCTATCCCCTACAAAGAGCCATAGAGGCGCAGAGGTTAGAATGCAATATTGCAGGCTAATCTGCCCACTGCCGGGAGTTCGATTCTCATTGGCTCACAATTGACTCAGCCTTCCATCCTTTCGAAGTCAATAAAATGAGGACCCAGATTGTTGGGGGCAATATGCTGCAAATGGTAAACTGCTTAGAGATGGCTGTAAAGCACCAAAGTGATACCGGTATATAAATCTAAGAGCTCCGTGCTATTATGTAATTCCCATCCTGTTTCTAAGAGCTCCAACAGCCTCACCAAGCCTTCCCTAACTTCAGAATGGAGAGGTCTCCCTGGCCCACTTTAGCTTTCAAGGGGTTTTACCCTAATGCTAATAAGCAACTGTGGTTCTGTAGATGGGGGTGTTATTCCCCTCTTACTTGTTAACGTTTCATTCTTATTCTCTAATAAAAGACAAGGGGTGAGATTAAGGGTACAGGTTCTCAGGATGATAAATCTTCCTCTGAATTAAGACCAGGAAAGGCATTCATTCAGGCTTCCCTTTTCCTCCCAGTTCTGTTCATTCCACAAGATCCAATGACTGGGAAGGACCAGGCTTAGTTAATGGCAGGTGTTCAGCGTCTACAGAAGTTCCCCGTTCCTGTCCTACACTGTGACCCAGAGGGCTGTTCAGTTTATGCCAGGGATGGATTTCTAAAAGAAAGAAATACAGGAGCTAAGTCCTGTAGGACCAAACTCCCTGCAACAGGAAACCTGATTCATTGGGAGAAGCCATATTTACTTATCAATAAGGGTGATGAATTTGATACACAATCAGGCACCCAGTTATCATCTTACCAGCCTGGCACTGGATTACAGACCCTGCCCTTTTGCAGTGCTGCTAAATATGACTCCGATGTGTTAGGGCTGAAGAATTGGGTCTCTTGGGAAAGCAGGGCTGATTATTTCCCCTTGGGAAGCTTAGTGGTCATTGTTAACGCAGCAACTGTTCTGCCCAGGTAGGGCTCAAGCATGCAGTCCCACAAGAAACCACCCTCCTCCCACTTTATCCATACCTTCCATATCGGTGACTGTCACGGTGGCTGTGCTGACGGCTTCACCATGCTTGTTCTTGGCCACACAGCTGTAGATTCCAGCATCAGCCACCTTGCTGTTGAAGATTTGGAGGCTGCCATAGTCTTCCTCTTCTTCTTCTTCCCCTTTGACCTTCTTCTTGATGGAAGCAAGAGGTTCCTTCTCCTTGTACCAGGTCAGGCGCGGCCGGGGGTTGCCGGTCACGGCCACCTTCAGCAGGAAGTCATGGCCGATGCTAACAGCTGTGTCTTTCAGCTCCTGCAGAAAAATCGGAGCCGCGGGGCCTCCTTGCTCCGCCGTGACTTTGGCTCTCTTAGGAGGGATGGCAGGGCTTGGAGGAGCTCTGCCGGGCACCCGTCCTGTCTGCTCAGCTTCTTCTGTGCCATGGATGAAAATATTCTGCTCCTGAGCTTTCTGCATGGTTTAGGGCCTCACTGACTTTTGCACGGTCTTCGGTTGCAAGTGATGTTGCATAAGACACCCCCACCCACCCCCAACCTAGGACTCTGCAATCTCTCAGCCAGATAGGGCCCTGCGCAGCCCCCCGGGCAGCTGTTTCCCTTCCTTGATGTTCACCCTCTCTGTGTGAGACCCCCCAATTGCTGGGCATCTGCCAGGGGGCACTGACGCTGCTCCAGGTGCCTGCCCACCCAGCCGGACAAGTCCCAGAAGGTTCCTTTGCTGCCAGGCAGGGGGTTATTTTTAGGATGGTCTCAGGTTGCAGCCAGCCCATCTCAATACACTGAGAGAGCTAGACTCTTTGCAGAGGGCACAATCCTCTCCATTCACACAACACCCCTGCCCTCATTCTGGAACTCCTAACATCTTTACTGTCTTTTTACGGTCCCACTGCTCCTCATTCCACTGAATTACACCCCCTCCCTTTTAGAGGAAGGGAAATCCACAAGGAAAAATCCTCCAGCCCCCATTTAGTTCCTCCCTCCCTCTCTTCCTCCCAAGCAGCAGCTGTTTTCTGACATGTCACATTCCTTGACCGAAGCTGAGAAGAGCCAAGTATATGACTGGAGTGGCTCAGCTTCTCTAGCAAAGATAAAAGTGGGTGGATACAGTTTGCCAAATTGGGACATAGGGGGCCTCTTTGGGCCAGCCCTCCCTTTCCTCATTTCTAGACAATTCACGCTGGGCACACTTCAAATGGAGGATGGAGATAAAATGCTCCCTTCTATGACCCCAGTGGGAATATTTGAAGAAATGATCCTTTCCCAAATTCTAAACAAAGCCCATTTCCCCCTCTATATCACTTTAAAAAAAAAAAAACATCCCACATTTTGTAAGAGGAGTTGCAGGCAGTGTGCATAGTGCTCTCTCCTATTTTTCCCCTGTGGGTTGAAGATGTTGGAAGTTATCACCCAGCCCTCTCCCAGAAAAATGAAATATCCTAGGAAATATTGAAAAGGCAGAATATTTCTCTGGATGTGAAAAGAAACATGTTTCGAAAAGACAAGGTAACTCTCCCCGCAGCTTCCTGCCCCCACCTTTTGTCCATGAGTCATTAAAGGCCAAGCTAGTCCACTTCACATAATAAAAGACTTCTCCCCTTCACCTCCATGGGGAAGGTAATAAAGGCATGGTAATATAACTGACCACATGGCATCTGAACTCAACGAAACCTGGATTTAAAACAGCCTAGAGGATTGCCCCTGCATGGGCCCATATGAGTCTGAAACCAATCAGAATACATTTCTTACACAGTAACAGGAAACAGAGAGGTGGGACCGAACAGATTATAAAAAGCCTTGCAACTCCTTCTTCTTCCCTTTTCTTCTTCATCACCCAACACCTGGAAGCATGTGATCACCTTTTTCCCCAGGACCTCCAGCCATGCGGTCCTGTCCTCCATTAAACCATCTTTGTAAGCAGCCTCCATGCCTCCAGTGTATTTTTCCCCACTTGGGGGCGAACCCAGAAGGACATTTCTTCCAACAAAGAGATACAGATTGTGTGTGTGTCTGTGCACGCCAGGGGTGGGTTCCTGCCAGTTCTAACCTCTTCTATAGAAGAGGTTCCACAAATCTACCGTGCCGTTTAGAACTGGTTCCCGCTCCCTCAAGATGAAGCGCGAGAGGAGGAATTCTGGGAGTTGAAGTCCACAAGTCTTAAAGCTGTCAAGTTTGAACACCCCTGGGGTTTTTTTCTAAAGGGTTCGGGGTGCAAGGGTCTTGTAACTTGACAGCTTTAAGACTTGCATGCTTCAAATGCCAGAGTTTTTGAGCCAACACTTTGGTTGCTAAGCAAGCGCATTGTTAAGTGAGTTTCACCACATTTTACAAGTTGACCACACCCACCTGGTCACATGGCTGGCAAGCCACTCTCACCTGGTAACATGGCTGGCAAGCCATTCCCACCCAGTCACATGGCCGGCAAGCCACTCCCACAAAGCAGGCCACACTTACAGAAGAGATTCTAAAATTTTTTGAAACCCACCACTGGTGCATGCGCAGGGGTGGGTGGAGAGAGAGAGAGCATAAAACCTGTGTCTCCTTATTCCCAGGCCTTAATCTCGTGATGGCTAATCTTTTCATCACCGAGTGCTGAAAGTACGCACACACCCATAATGTAATGTGCTTGCAACACCCCCGCGTGCCCTGCCCCCACACATGCACACATGACCCTCCACATGTGCCCTGCCCCCATGCATTCACACGTGACCCCCCATACACCCACCCCAACCCTCCCACATGCATGTTTGACCCCCCTGAATGTATGTGCGACCCAGCATGTGCACCACTCCCCCTGCATGTGCGCGGCAGAGACCCAAAAACCAGCTGGCCAGTGGGAGGCGCGCATGCATGCGCAGTAGAGATGAGCGGGGGCAAAGGCTCGCGTGTCTGCAGAAAGGGCTCTGTGTGCCACTTTTGGCATGCATGCCATAGGTTCGCCAACACGGCCTTAACCGCTACACATCACACTGGCTGTCACACACAGTTGTGTCAAATATTCTCCAAGATCCATAGGGTGAAGTGAAGAAGATCTAGGGGCTTTAGGCTGAAAGAGAAGTATGATCCGAGGCATGCAGGGTCATGCAGGGCAAATGGAACATTGAGAATCCTGCCAACTAGACTTCTAGGCAGCAGAGGTCCATGCGTTCTGGTGACGAGACAGGCAGGATGGAAAGGTCTGAAGCCAAAGGTATAAAGGTGGCCTTGGCTCCATATTTGTGTAGAGGAGAGGAGAAGATAGGAAAGGGACCAGGGGTGGGTTGCGGCTGGCATTACTACCGGTTTGGTGTGTGCACAAATTTTGCGTGCGCATTTGCACATAGATAGGTTTGTGCATGCGCAAAAAGTTTTTAAAAATGAAAAAAATGTGCAATGAAAATTGTTCTGCGCATGCGCAGAAACAAAAATCAAGATGGCGCCGCCATAGGAGAACCGATTCGGGGCGTGGTAGCCTGGGTCCCTGCCGGTTCTAGTGACCCAAGCCGCCAAAAAACTAGCGGTTTGGCCGAACCGGTACGAACCGGTAGGAACCCATCACTGAAAGGGACCACCATCCCCTCCATCCGTCACCCAGGAAGAAATGCATGGGGACAGAGGGATGCAAAACCCCAGTTGGCCGTGAAGCACTAATTGTAGCTCTTTGGAGCAGCAGCAAACATATAATATGTAAAGAAAGCTAGCAAGATCGGGGAGAGATGGCTAGTTTGGAAGATTCCAAGCTAGTGGAACTGGAGAAAAAGATAAACACAGTATGATGAGAAAAGTTGTCTGCTAGAACTGGCTGAAAAAATATTGGCTTCAAACTAAATCGGACAAGATGCTCATATCACACAAGGATGAGTTGTATGAATCCTGGCATGATGACACAACAACTAATTTCCAGTCCTGGGCTTTGTGCTCTGCACGCCTTAGAACCGAGAGACTTATGAATTACTCAGGGGGGAAAAAACATTTTGACATTATCCATTAAAAGACAAACCAACAGGAATTACAGCCTGGAGAACGGTTGCTTTACCAGTATATCATGAGATTTGAATGATGCTGCCACCTCCTGGAGAGGATAAATTTTGCTTTTCAAGTGGCTGAACAGAGCTGTGAAAAGCTTACAATACTCAAGCATTGTACACAGACGAGGAAGCAGGCAAGTTGGTGAAATAGATGACAAACCATAGTCAGTGCACTAATATTAAAACCTCTGCATTGGTCTTCAGTTTGGATCCTAGGCACAACATTAGATTTATGCATCATAAAAGGTGCATGTAAAGTTTCCCCTGTTCAGTGAGATCCGACTCCAGGAGATCAATGCCCATCTCCATTTCCTAGCCAAGGGAGACAGTGTTGTCCAAAGACACTTCTTTGGTCAAGTGGCCAGCCTGACTGTATGCCAAGGCACATGGAACACTGTTACCTTCCCACCAAAGTGGTACCTATTTATCAGTGGTGGGTTGCCAATTTTTTTACTAGAGGTTTGGGTGTGCTAACGCAATGCTTCTGTGCATGCGTCCGGCCGGGTGGGTGGAGCCTCCCACCACCGCTACTACTGGTTTGCCAGATCCGGGTCAAACCAGGAGCAACCCACCTCTGCTTTTAACCTACTCACATTTGCATTCTTTTGCTGGGTGGTCAGGCCTTGGGGCAAAGGTGGGAATTCACCTGATTATACTATGCTCATGCCTTGAACCCAGGCTGTCAGCTTTCCAACTGACAAGCTCAGCATCTTTAACTGCTGAGCCAGTTAAAGGCTTAGCAGAACCCGGTTCAATTCCAAGTGGGGAAAAAGACACTGGATTCATGGAAGCTGCTTGGAAAGAAGGTTTATTGATGAACAGGATCGCATGGCTTGAGATCCTGGGCAAAAAGGGAAGAGATCCTGAGAGAGCCTGGGTTTTATGCTGTTGGAAGAAAATGTCTTTCTGGTTTCAGCTCCAAGAGGGGGAAAAGACACTGGAGACATGGAAGCTGCTTGGAAAGATGGTTTAATGGTGGACAGGATCACATGGCCTGAGTCCTGAAAAGAAAAGCTGATCACATCCTTCAAGATGTTGGGTGAAGAAGAAGAGAGAGAAAACAAGGGGCTTGCTGGGTTTTTTATACTCTGTTCAGCCCCACCTCTCTGTTTCCTGTACCTGTGTAAGAAATGTATTCTGATTGGTTGCCAGACTCCCATGGGGCCATGCAGTGGCAACTCTGTAGGCTGGCTTGAGTCCACGTTTGGTTGAGCATTGCTTTTTCCCAGGTGCCCTGTGGTGGGATGGGTAAAGAGCTAATACTAGCATGCCTTGATCCCATCACCCTGGAGCTGAAGGGGGAGATCTTTGTTATGTAGAATAGACTGCCTAAAAACATGTTTCTCCATTTCTGATCCAGGGAAATATAGTATTCTGCCTTTTCAATATTTCCCAGGATATTTCAGTTTTCTAGCAGAGGGGTGGGTTTTAACTTCCTACAATGCCCTCTGTTGGGTTTTGAATTTGAGCTTGTGTTTTGATTGATTGTCAGACTCCCATGGGGCCATGCAGGGGCACCTCTGTGGGCTGTCATGAGCCTTACTGGGTGATGATGTAATGAATTCCTACTATGGCTCTGCCTGAAGGAGGTAGTTCTTTGTTATGTAGAATAGGCTGACCCAGGCCTTAATGGCCCATTGACAAGGGTGTGCGTGTATTTTTGCTTCCCTTTTAGGGGAAATTTAAACAAGCCTGATCTGGTTTGCTGATGGCATTACCATGTAGTGCCAACCTGGCTATTTTGTTTTTAAATCATGGTTTATGGCTTAATGTGCAGTATTGTGCAATGCCAGTTTATTTAGAAAAGTATGCTTGAATAAAATGTAATGCATGAAATCAAGCAATACATGCAAAATACTTTCAAGGCTCTCTATTAATTCTAATATTGCTACATCTTGTCCAAGAAGATGGTGCAGTAAAATTTTTTTAAAAACAACAAAGCAGAAGAAAACTAAGGAAAAATATAAAGACATCCATTTCCTTTACTTTAGTTATGTGGGTTTACATGAAATCCTTCTTAAATTAAAAATGCCTTTGCAAAAAAATAATAATCACCTAATCCCATTTTTAAAGAGGTTTTTTTTTTTTGTGCCTTCATGTCAGAACTCGCCTGAATTATCCTGCAGTTTTCTTGGCAAGATTTCAGAAGTGACTTGCCATTGCCTCCATCCTAGGGCTGAGGGGGAGTGACTGGCTCAAAATCACCTGACTGTTTTGTGCCTAAGGCAGGACTGGAATGCATAGTCTCCCCATTTCTAGTCTGGTACCTTACACCTTATTCCAAACTGATGAATCCCGTAGCAAATTAAATAAACAAACCGAGAATACAGCTACCAAAACTCTACTTCCAAAATCCAGACAACCACTAGATGGCAAAATGATATTTTCGTTGGATTAATGACATGGTTACAGTCACATGGCTATCTGCGGAAGTCAGGCATCGTATCTGTCCAGAAGTCAAAATAGCCATGCAGGACAGTGGCCTGCAAATAGAGGGGACAGGACGTGATGACTGTATCCGATAGGAGCTGGGCAGCCCCCTACTTCTGACTCATTTTCTTCCATCAGGTTGCAGAACACCAGACGTCATTCATGAAACAAGGCTTATGTTAGGTGGCAACCACCTTCCCATCTAAATCAGCTAACCATGAAGGTAGCCAGTCTCAGATATGGCTTGGGAATGAAATCAGGACAGAGCCAAGAGCATAACCTCTTAAAATATAATTAGCAAAATACCTTCATGCTACAGTTAGAGGGAACTGTACAAGAGTTAAAAGATCTTATTTGTATAGGTCCTTATCAGCAGGGACGTGCGGTCATGGGAGGCAGGGGAGGCAGAGCCTCACCGCTCTCATCATGAAAAAAAAAGGGAAAAGGGAAAAGGTGCTGAGGAGCCTCGGGGAATGGGACTGCAGGTGTGCAGGACAGAGGGAGGTGCAGGAGGCTCCTCTAGCCTCAGCCTCCCTCCTGCACACGTGGTCCCATTCCCCGCCTTTGCCGCGGTCCCCTTCATGTTGACTCAGGAAGGCGGGGAATGGGACCACGTGTGCAGGACAGAAGGAGGTGCAGGAGGCTCCTCTAGCCTCAGCCTCCCTCCTGCACATGTGGTCCCATTCCCCGCCTTCTGTCGGGTTCTGACGCCGGAGATCATGTTCCAAGGTGAATGCGCATGCACGAGCGGCTACCTTCCTCGCACTGAACAATGGCAGGTTTACGGGAAGTTGCTCGCGAAAGCAGAAAGTGCGACCGACTTTTCGGACCGTCGGCTACTGTTTCCCTGCCAGCTCGCTCGTGAAAGGACCCTGGAAGCTGAGTCGTGGCCGGCGCCTTGTTAAGAATTCCCCACCTTCCTGATGACATCACCAGCCTCACCAGCCATAAACCTCACCACACATCACTGCTTATCAGTGTTGGGTTCCGGGCGGTATGGCCTGGTATGGGTGTACCGGTGGCAGCTGGGAGGAGTGGCCAGCGTATCGGAACGGTGTTTCAGTGGACCCATCCGCCCACCCGCATTCCTTATCTCTATTTGAGGGAAACAGGCCAATTGCGTACCCGCGCACAGCATACGGCCCCTGTGCGACCTCGCCAAGCAGCTGGGGCTTCGCAGGGCGGTGGCACGCGCGTGCATGTGCAGCACGTGTGCCTGAAATGGATGTCCGGCCCCGTCACTGCGTACCGGTTGCAACAGGATCCAGAATCCACTACTGGCCCTTGTATATCATTTATGGGTAATCTCAGAGTCTCAGAGTCTCATGAGGTAGTAGGCACTTCCTAAACAATGTGGATAAAGACACAATTTCTAAAATGGTGATTTGGGGCAGATTTAGTGTGACTGTGCACAACTAGAGCACTGGGAAGTGTTGATTGTGCTAAAGCGGACTTACATGTGACAGGAAAACAAAGCTGCAATCTCTTTGGGTTTATATGGGATGTTTCTGAAGAATAAGAGGATGTAAGTCTACTGTAGAGAACTGCCATTTAGATACCACTTGATGTCTCTTTCATAGCTGCAGAGCAAAGAGCAGAACTTTTAAGTGTCCCTTCTCCTGTCCTTGGCACCATTAAGAGGCTGGGTTTTGAAGCCAGTGCCAAGCAGAATCTGTACAGGAGGCCCTTCCATAAATGAGGGACTGTGGTGGAAGCACATTTCCAAAATGCAGCTGTGGACAGAGTAGAGTGAACAGGAGGGTGCCTGGAGTAAACCAGGGATAATGAAAAACACGCCAACAAAATGGAAGAGAAGCAGGACACATTAGAAATGCCTCTGCTATACAGGAGCCTCTTGGAACCAGACAGACTCTCCTTCTCCTGCTCTTGTTTCCTTCTCCTTCCTCCTTTTCCTTCTCTTCCTTTCTCCTCCTCCTCCAGTGTGTGATTGAATTGAATCAGATTTGCTCTGCCAGAGCCAGCAAAGAAAGAACATATAAACACATACAACCAGTTTTGTGCTGCATAGTTTATTTATCTCTTTGCAGGACCAGTATTGTGTTGGGGGTGTAAGGCTAGGAGTATTCATTCTCTCTCCATGTCCTCTCTCTCCATTCATTCACAATTACTAACTGTTCTTGGCTCTCTCGCTCTCTCTATCACCTGATCACCTGCCAGTTCCTTCTCTTCTACACACTTTTGCAGGCCTTTCAGCAGTCCCTGTGGGACAGATTTGGGATGTGGCAAGGGATCATACTCCAGGCAGAGAAGCTTTCACTCGTGGGTGCGTTGCCCCTGGCATCTTGCTCCTCTTCCTGGTGGCCTTTGTATCCCACCTCCCAAATTAGGAGCTTCACTTCACAGCAGGAATGTGGGAGGGCTTGTCCCCTTCTGGGCCCAAATCTTCTACTCTTAAGAGGCCTCGCTCACTTTCTCCTGTAGAGATCCTAATTTTCCTAGCACCCTTGCCTACGCTTGTAGGAAACCACCCCCCCCCCCCCAAGACAGGAAGGGGAAAATCTTGTCCACCAGAGCTTCAGTAGCATAGCAAAAGGGACAGGGGCAATCACTGAGCTTTAGAGAGGCAAGCATCACCCACCCACAAGCAAGGAGTCCTGCTCCCTGAGGGTAGGGGCAACTCTGTGGCTTTGGTCCCGGAGGCAAGACTGGGCTGGTGGCTCAGCCTCATTCTCTGGGCTAGGCTCACACGTCCTCCCTTCTCCTCTGTCTGTGCATGTGGCCTGCAGGTAGCTCTCATTACTGCTGCAGCAGACGGACCCAGAAGGGGCAGGGACCCACAGTGGGGTTGGGGTTGTAACTACACATGGCTATCAGAGCGCACACATATGTGGCTCAGGGCACGTGTGACGATGTAAAGGCAGATGAGAGTTTTCTTTTCAGGCAATGGTCAGACCCTGTACAGAGGCAGGAAGCCTCACGTCTAGCACATGCATGCACATACCACACATACACACACACACCAGAGGTGGTATTCTGCCGATTCATACCGGCTCAACCGAACCGAGAGTGGAAATCACAGGTGGCCCTGCCCAACCACCCCGGCTGTATGACATCCCGTTTAGGCCCTTTTTTTTAGCCAAAGCGCATGGGCGGAAGGCTGAGCGCATGCGCTGATGGGGCATGTGCGAGCGTAGCGAGCGAGTGCTCTCACACTTGCAAACCAGTAGGGAAGGTAAGTGAATACCACCCCTCACACACACACACAGTTGCACCCCTCTTTCTGCCCTTCTCCTGCCAAAGGGCAGGAAAAGAAAAGAACAAAAAAAAAGGAAAGGACAGGAAGGGCAGAAAGGGAGCCGGAGGAGAGAGGCTTTGGGGAACAGAAGTCTTCTTGTACATTCACTTGGGCGGGTGAGGTTCTCCAGTGACGCTCTTACAAAAGGGGTGTGAGGGAGAAGGTGTGGGAACCGGCATCCCCTGATTTTTTGCACACAAGATGGAGAGGGTTGCGATGGGCCAAGTCGCTCTGGGAGTTACAGCATTTCGTGCTGCTGCTGCGTGGCTTCGCTGACCACCTGGAGAAAGACAGAGATTTCAGTTAAGAAAAGCCCCAAGTCCAACCCTCCTGGGCCTTCTCCCGATCAGATGAGGCCTTTGCTTGTTCCCACCATTGGCTTCCCTATCTCTGCTTTGTAGGGACAGAAGAACAAGGAAGACAACTACATCCAGCTATGTCCCTTCAGATGCAACTCCCGTTCCTTATTCTCAGTAAGGCTCACACCAAGAGGATGTGAGCTGTTCTCAGAATGTTCCCCTGCTCCATAACATTAAGGAATGACACATTCAAGACTAGCTTTATTGATTTTTCCTGGGGTTTTCTATTGGGCAGCAGTGTTGCTAACCCTTCTGGATTTTCATCAGTGCTCCCTGTCAGCTTACCTCCCCATCACGTGTCTCGATGGTTTTGATGGTCACTGTTTTTTTGGTATGGACCTCAGAGCTCCTCTGATCTGGGCTGGTCTCTGTGGGACAGAAAGGAGCATCAATTGATAATGAGTGGCATGCATTTCATGGGAGAAAACAGCATTCGGAGAATTTGCTTGTGGCTAGGGATGTTTTCTTACAGGCTCACTGTTCTCCATCACTTGCTCACACCAAGAACTTAAGAGGAGATAGGTGTTGTGGCTTGCCAATGACCAGCAGAGCTGGCAGCAGATTCGGACAGTGAGGAGGTTGGGGAGGAACATGGGCCAGTCCTGGAGTCTGGGGAAGGCTCTGATGAGGGCTCTGCATCAGAGGCAGAGATGGGGCCAGGGCTGTCGGACAGTTATCAGCTGCCTTCAGAGTCAGACATCAGTGAGGCAGACAAACAGTTGGAGCCTATTCCCAGTGTGTGCATGCACAGAGTTTCCAGATGAAGGGAAGAGCTAAGGAACAAGGGTCGACTTGGGAGTAAGGCCACAGGTGGACGATGAATGGCCCCTCCCAGAGGAAATAAAGAGGAGCGAAAGGGGAGTGGAGTTTGCAGGAGACAATTCGTTCACTTAATTGGTTCGTGACTCTCCGAGGCTCCTTGCCAAGTTTTGCAGATATCGGCCTGGCTGCTCTCTACGCCACATAAGGTCTGTGACTATAAATCCTCCCTTGAAAGACTTTGCTGGATGTGAATGAGCAGAATTCACAGTCAATTAATAAAAGGGTTTTTTGTTGGGACAAGGAGTTTGTTTCATGCTCTTGGGAAGCCTCGGTCAGAACATAACTACTAACCAGATGTGTTCTATATCACCTTCTATAGCTCTCAAGAGATTACTGGGGGTGTGCCCAAACACCTACATGGTGATAACAGATCTTTAATGTAGATTCATTTACAACTCATCCTCTTGAGCCTACATTATCAAGTCTAATTCTCTTCTGTCCCTCCCCTTTTAGAATCCCCAGCTAGCATAGAAGAACTAGGAATTGGAGTCCATACTCATTCGCTCCATCTTTAGCATTACAAAATATCCCACGTGATTTGCATGCCCACAGAACCCTTTAACCACATAGACCAGAACCATGTCACTTACCTCGGAAGTTGATGGCAGAAAAAGTTTGAATGGGCAGTGAAATTCTGTAAAGAAGGGGAGGGAAAGGGAGGTTAAAAGAGCCTTGTCTTTTCTTTTCTGCTTTCAGATTTTCTCTGTTTTAGAGCAGTGCCCCCCTCCCCCCCAACAACCATCATTATCCCTTATGGTCCTTTTATAAAAACACCACTTAAATTTGAACTAATTGTATTCTTCTGGGTTGCATCCTGAAGTGTGGTTTCCAGTCTTCCTGTTGCAATTCTAAAATGTCATCTTCATGCAAATTCAGCGTTATCGCAAAATGGAAGCCCCATTAGTCCAAACTGCTCAGCCAAAAGGAAAAAAAATAACATTTGACTGCAAGAGATTCACTGGTCTATTTCTTTCCCAACTGTCACAACAGAAGGATGGATTTCCTTCTTAGTTATTCTTTGGCTGTCCCCAAGCACAAAAGCAGAGTTCAAATTCTGTGATAAACCACGTCCCTTTTACTAGTGTTTCCTCACACAAACAGGCTAGGTTCAACACACAAAGCCACAGAAACGGTTGAATTCTCACAATAAACCAAACCAAGAAAGCCACTTTTTGGCCTCGTGAGGTGTCTGATCTCAGTACAGAACTGCAGTAGAATATTGTGTCGCAGTGATAGACTAAGGCTTCACAATCAGTGTAAAAGCCTGCTATTATTCCATCAGAAAAACCGCCTCCCACAAACCATCTTTCAACCTTAATTGACTTAAGCAGCTACCCTTACAAGACACGTAGTCTTGCGGATAATGCTCACCTGCTCTCTTCACCCTCCAGCAGCTTGCGGTAAGTGGCAATCTCAACGTCAAGAGCCATCTTGACATTGAGCAGGTCCTGGTACTCGCGCAGGTGCCGTGCCATCTCATCCTTCAAATGCCTGATCTCCTCTTCAAGCCTCTGGATTGTGTCCTGGTAATTGCTGGCCTCGCCAGCAAAGCGCTCCTCCATCTCCCTCATCTGCCTCATCAGAGAGTCATTCTGGAAGTCAAAAGGAGGAAAGCAGTGAGGAGAAAGAAAGGAGGAGATTTCTAGCATTTTTGTTGAATATAAAAAAGACACCCCGTCCCCCTCGCATCCATTCAAGGGACATAAGAGATTGTTGATCGAGGCCACAGGCTGAAATTTTACCAGGCAGTCTACGTGAGGGTCTTCAGCTGACCATGGAACTTAAACAGATTTTCTGTCAGGTTCCCTCAGAGATTATGAATGGCCACTCCATCTGACAGCTTTGCAAAACTACAGCTGCCCCCTCCCTGGGCAGTTTGCTTTTTCCATGCTTCATTTGTTATCAATGAGCATAGGGAAGAGGAAAAAACGTTCCTCGCTGAAATGGTTCAATGCAAGTCCAGTATTCTGAATTTGACTCCATGATTAATCTGGCGTGGCAGCTCACTCACCGTGCCCTTGAGCGCATCAATCTCACAGGTGAATGATTGGATTTGATGCCTGTACTCCATCATCTCCTGCTTGGCTTGGCGAATGGCATCGTTGTTCTTATTTGCTGCCTGAGTCAGGTCAGTCACCTGTACATAGAGGGAGGAAGAACAGATGAAGCACAAATGTAGATTAATCCGAGTGAATCCCATGAGTGAAAACTTACTCCAATCATCCCCAGTCTTTTAGCCAAGTGCTACTGCTCGTTCTCCCTACCTTAGATTTGTACCATTCCTCTGCTTCTGATATGTTCTTTGCAGCGATGTTCTCATATTGGGCACGGATATCACGCAGTGCTGCGGTCAGATCTGGCTTTGACACATCCATCTCTACCTGGATTTGTTGCTCTTGCAGCTGGGATTGCAATTCTCTAATTTCCTGGAGAAGTCACAAAGAGTGTGCCATCACGCCAGTGCAGTAGCAGAGGCTTACCAGCCACCTTCCCTAATCCATACTGGTTAGGCACAAAAGTCCTTGTACTGAAAAATATTGGGGACCATCAAACTGCAAAAGAAGGCTTTCAGGTGTGACAAATCCTTCTCCAACACGATCTTTCAGGAAGTTATAAACTATTTCACCCCACACGCTCATCTATGGTGGATTAAATCGTTGGGTTACTAAATTAAGCCAGTTCCCTGAGTTCATACAAGACATTGAACCTATTAGGCTAAACCCAAGGAGGACATTCCGACAGAGTTCACTTCTTTATTTGCTTATCACACCGTAGACAGAATCTTGACAGACTAAACCCTTACTACTTTCGCCTTAATTGATACACCCTGGGAGATTCTAGCAAGTGGCTAGCCTTACTCTTTTTCTCTGTCTCCTATCCAGTTCCCAGCTGTGCTGCTTTTTGTCTCCCCACCACCACCCTTTTTGAAATGTGCTCCCTCCTCCTTGGGAAACTGCTGCTTCACTGTACAGTAGTCCATCACATCAACTCCTGCTCCATAGGCACCATCTCTTACAGAACCCAAAATGAATAATACTACCTTGGTTTACATCATGTGTTGGTAGGTTTTGCCCAACACGTTAGGAAACTTTGTGCCGTCGTACCGAAAATGTGATGCAAACTAGCAGGAGAAGGCTGGTCTGGTGACATGAAACCTTTGATACTTGATACCATCTTCCTTTTTTTTCCAATTAAAGCTGCTGTTATAGCTTAAATTCTGGGCTTGATCCTCAGCATCCCCTTCAACAGCCCGACCCTTCCTTCCATTCTAGAAGCCATCATTTTGAGAACTACTAAGACGCATGTACAAGACAGCTGCTTACCTCTTCATGCACTTTTTTGAGGAAAGCAATTTCTTCCTGCAATGATTCGATACGCCTCTCCAAGTCAATACGGGCCAGAGTGGCTGCGTCAACATCCTGTAACGGCAGAGAAAAGAGGAGCATGACCTCAGCAGTAATAATAGACTCAAGAGGTTGGTCCCCATTAAAAGAGCACAACTTCACAGAATAGGGAAATGATCTTAATTGCCATTTAACTCCTGAAAAGGCTGAGAGGTTGCTCCCCCTCCCTCTCCTCTGATTTTTGACTGACAACATCTGGGAATCTGGCCAATGAAAACAATACTGGAAGTTCTGGAAGGCCAGGAAATGAGTGGGAAGGACCCCAACTGAACCGATTCACATGATCTTTGAACAAAAGGGCGACTAAAATTTTCTAGCATCACTCCAGATTCTGGCAACCATAACAATGGTGGGGCAATTGCCTGAATCTCAAATCCAAATTCCTTGAAATGGAGGGCAAATGCTGCTCCATTGTATTGTATGTATCCCTGAAGGAGCACTTAAACCACTCCCTGTGGTCTATAGATCAGAGGTGGTATTCAGCAGGTTCTGACCCGTTCTGGAGAACCGGTAGCGGAAATTTTGAGTAGTTCGGAGAATCAGTAAATGCCACATCTGACTAGCCCCATCCCCATTTATTCTCTGTGTCCCGAGTCCCAGCTGATCGGGAGGGAATGGGGATTTTACAGTATCCTTCCCCTGCCACGCCCACCAAGCACGCCCATCAAGCCATGCCCACAGAACCTGTAGTAAATTTTTTTGAATCCCAGCACTGATATTGATCCTATTATGAATGACTCAAAACATCAGATCATTTGGAATATTCTAAATATTCTAGCGGAACTATAAAGTTCATATGCACCTAAGGTTGCACAACGTTGTAGACAAAAGAGTAAGGGGCATTGCAATTATTCAGAAAGGAGGCTATCGAAGGCTGGCAACTTGATGTTCTCCAGCAATCTTGTCTTAATTATAAGCCTAATAATTGCTTATATTTAGGAATCCAAATACCAATTGTCTACCACTTTGGAAAAGATCTGAGAAAGTGCTAAGGGGTGGGGGGTGGGGGGTGGGGGGAGAGAGACACGCACACAGTATGCCTTCCCAGAAACAAGGGGGCAAAAGAAAGCTAAGCAGGCACTTTTAAATATGCCAAGTGATATCCCCTTTGTGCTATTTCACAAATCTTTTCCTCATTTTCCAAGACACCCTGGAGGAAACATTTTGGACTTACAGCTCTGAAAGCAGCTAAGTTGTTTTCTGCTTCTTCTTTAAGATGGATCTCCTCTTGCAACCTTTGAAAAAGGGCAGAAAAGTGAGCATTGGGCAGACTGGAAAAATCACTCAGTGGTCTATAAACAGCATTGCCTTTCTCCCATGCTTTAGAAGTCAAGGCCAGTGCTTCGCCCTAAACCTCTGACACACTCCCCAGCCACTCTAGTAAGATATACATCAGGAACGGGCAATTCTCCTGCATTCCAAGGGGAAGGGGTGGGATCTGGCGGGTGTCCAGGCTGGGAATGGAGCAAGAACATGTCCTCTCATTGCCTGTTTTAGTCAAAGCCTTAAGCACAAAGGCATGAGCTCACTGATGGATAATGCTTACTCCCCCTTCCCTTTTAGGGTAGCACAGCTTTGCTCTAGTGAGAAAAGCTGGAGCAGGAGTTGGAGGCTTGCAAAGAAGCAGCATGAAAACTCTTGGGACGCCCCTCAGCCTGGGATTCTGGAGATGACCCAATATAAAAGTTATATAGGGTGTTGGGAGACAGGCTACTAAGATGCTGAAACTCTGTCTTCCGGATATTTTGGCATGGGATTAGTGTAGCATCACCCAAGTCCATTTTTTTTCCTCACACAGAGGATATTCAGAGTGTGGGATTATAAAGTTTTATCACAATCAGCAGGGCAGTCACTGTTCATAGTGGCTGAAGAAATTGAAGCTGTAACCTAATATTTCTATGGGATTTGAGATTGGGCAAGGTTCAGCTTCAGGATATGGACACTAAAGTTAGTGAATCATGGTCCTGGGGTTCTAGTTTCCATATTCTCAACTATTGTATCCATATTGGTATATTTTTGTGTTTATAAACAAAGCACCCACAAACCTTCAGATCTAAATTGTCCAAGTTCCTGACATCTTAAACCAGATAGGAGCCTACAATTACAACAGCTGTCACTTTCAGCTGTTGTCATCTAGTGATAAGGCTTGCAGAGGCAGTCTTCCATTTAGGAACTCTTTCATCAGCTTGACCCCATCTCATGCCTTCAGATGTTGGCGTGGAGGCTGATGAGATATGGTTCCCCAGATCATAAGGTCCCCAAGTTAGGAAAGGCTGTTTGGTAGCCACTTCCATTCCTTTTTATGTGGTTTGGGGGGAAAGAGCACAAGAAAAGGATAATGGATACTATTTGCTATATTGCTATAACCTTCAATTTGCTACAACCCAAACTAGAAAGGAAGTTCTTTTTTTGATTTTCCATAGTGCTAAACACTCAAGCCAAAGATCACAGTTGGTATGTGCTATAAAGAACCAACAATTAAAATGATGATTCCCAAATTCAGTGCATATCTGCTCACAGTTCCAGGACATCATTCGAAAGATATATTTATGTTTTTATTGTCCTGTAAGTTACTCAGGCTCACTTTCGATAATGAGGTGGGAGGCTTAATAATTTTAATTAATGAATAAAATAAATATCTGATTGAAAGACGGCCCCTTGATTTCTTTGTCTGAATTTCCCTTCTCTTATCTATATGCACTTCCTGTCGACATGCTCTGCCTTGCTCTCTGGCTGTTGCCTTCTTCTAGCAGGGTCCACTTGTGACCTGTCAATCACAGGGGAGTTAAATCTGGAGGAAAAAAAGAAAGCCTCCAAGAGGATTGGCCACAGAGTAAGAGCCTAGGGATTATCCTTCCAGAAGCTCTCCTAATGAATAGACCATTTTTTCTCCCAATTGTTGGATTGTTTTCATCTCTCTCCTGCTGTTCTAGCATTATCCTCTTCCATTGCTAGTACGAGGTGTGCCAGGGCACATCCTGTGAACCCAACTACTGAGCCCTACAGAGAAAGGAAACCGTGACTTAGCATGATTTATTGACCCAGCTATTACATAAGCCAAGCCAAGTGATGATCATTAGGGCTGCAAAAGCTGTTACTATACTGGTACAAACTGCAGGGGGTTATGAAGAATTTGCTGACATACCGTGAAGCCCACCATTGGATGACTTACTGGGAATCACGTTTCCTAATAAACCGAAACTGGATTTCCACACACACACACACCCTCCTCATGACTAGAAGAAAAGTTCTAAAACAAAGATTTATAGACTTGGAAGATGTGCTGGATAATATGGTATCTTGGCCCCTGCACTTGCATCAGCTCTTTAATGTACATTTTTAAAATGTACGACGAAGGCACTGTAGAAAAAGGATTTTATTACTAAACCACTAATATATTTAAGGTGCAACCCCAGAAGGAAATTGGTTTCTGGCTCTCACATGGAACTAATTCATTTAAAAGTTTTAAATCCCACCCTCTTTCTAATCTTCAGGATATCATTTTTCTTTATTTCAACTCTTTAAAAACTCCTAGAAATAAATCATCATCGTATGCTTGTGGCACATATATCCTGAGCTAGACAAGGACTTAGTTGGGACATAAATAGACAATTTACATCATGGGGGGAGGGGGGGAATCAGAGCTACCTCATGGAAAGAGGCAACCATAAGTCATCCTCACCCTACCATAAGAAGTCAAGAGTTGATCTGACGAGAACTTGCAAACAATTGTATAGAGTATTACACCTCCCACCCCCCACTCCCACACATCCCCTGTGCAACTCAACAGGAAAAAGCACACCTAACTGGTATGGAATTAAACTAAAGCTACCCCTCATTAGAAAAAAGAACGCCAGTGTTTGATAAGGAAGAGTCATCCACTCCCTGCATAAAGAAAATTACATGTGTCATTTTCCATGAGGTCCAAATCCAAACAAGATGTTTGACAAGTATAATTTAGTCTTTTGATCCATTTTTTTCTAAAAAGGCAGGGGGATTGGTGACCTTACTACTGATTTCTTCACCAGCACACAGCCCTGTGCCAAAATAAACCTCACAAATATTTTCTCAGCAGACTTTAAATACTGTGCTAGCCTTCCTAGTCTGGATGATCATTTTAACCCTCAAAAGCTTTCTTAATTTTCTAAAGATGGACATGTTTATAAGGAGAGGAATGTCATTGGACACATTCTGAGCCTTATTCAAAGAATACATTTTGTTGGTTCCCAGTGAGACAAAATATCTCTTACTAATTCCGATGGCAATTTCAGGTTAGAGCACAAGATGTTTGCAACCTCAAGGTGAAAGTTGCTCAGTGCCAGTTTACCCAGGGCCTGGCAAATATGACATTTGATGAGAGAGTTTTGGCATTGCTATTTGGAAGGTCAGAGTTGGAAGACCACTCTCTCTGGCTGTGATTTGCATTACTCTTTTCTGTTTCCTCCATCTCTGCTCTAGGAAGTATTGTACCTGTTCACGACTAGGAAGAAACTTTAAATTTATAGGGATGAGCTTAGAGAAAAAACAACAATATGGTAGCAAGTCATGGGCCTCAGTCTCACCTCTGCTTCAGCTTCTGGAGATCATCTATCAGGTTGTCCCTCTCCACATCCACCCGCGCTCGCTGGTTAGTCAGCAGCTCCACCTGGCGCCTCAGCTCCCTCAGCTCTTCCTCATACATCTCGGCGATGCGGGTGGGCTCCTTGCCCTTGAGTCGGTTGACTTCAGCCACCATGAGGGCATTCTGCTGCTCCAGGTAACGGACCTTCTCAATGTAATTGGCGAAGCGGTCATTGAGCTCCTGCAGCTCCACTTTCTCATTCGTACGGGTTTGCAGGAATTCCTGGTTCATGGCATCAGCTAGGGAAAAGTCGAGGACCTCGCCGGCACCTTGATAGGCCGAACGCATTGGGGCCGAGTAGCTTGCGCGGAAGCTAGAAAGGGTGGGCACTGCGGAACTACGGGACACTTGGTATACCCGAGAGGAGACGGAGCTGGCAGAAGAACCCTTGGTGCCGAAGGAAGCCCTTGGGAAAGAAGGGGATGGGAAGGAAGGGGTGCCTGTCCCGCCGAAAGTACGGCGGTACGAGGAGACCCTCTGGGTGGAGAAGCTCATGGTGGCGGCAGCTCAGTGGGACAGGCAGGAAGGCAGCAGCTGTTCTGGGTGAGAAGACAGAACTGGGACGACAGCCGGAGCTCTGCCTATTTGTATCCCTGAGTCTTGACATCATCATCCAACAGCCCCCTCCTTCTCCTTTCCCAGTTTGGAACAGCTGTGGATTCCTCTGTTGAGTAAGGGAGGAGGGAGATAGATGGCAGCAGCCAGTAAATAATCATCGGACACAGTCTTTTTTTTGGGGGGTTCTGCTTGGCAATTACAGCTGGTCCTTTCCCAGGAGCAGGCCTAGGAATTGACTCAGAACTCCAGAGAGGATGATGATGAGATTTGAAAGGAGATGCAAGGAGGGGGATATAGAAAACTCTCCTTGGAAAGTGGAAAGGAGGTGGGACAGAGATTGTTGTACAAGACAGAAGAGAGCAGGAGATGTATTAGGGCAGGGATGTCCAAACTTGGGAACTTTAAGCCTTGTGGACTTCAACTCCCAGAATTCCCCAGCCAGCATAGCTGGCATAGCTGGCTGGGGAATTCTGGGAATTGAAGTCCACAAGGCTTAAAGTTCCCAAGTTTGGACATCCCTGTATTAGGGGGCATCCCTGTATTAGGGGGCATTTATAGTCAGGGGTAGGTTCCAGCCAGCACTGCTGTTGGTTCGCTCGTGTGTGCACTCTACTCACATGCACACTTGATGCACACTGTGCGTGCATGTGCAGTGCAATTAAAATTGTTCTGCGCATGCGGAGAACTGAAAAACAAGATGGTGCTGCTGATGGCGCCAACCAGGGAACCAGTTCAGGGGCGTGGCAGGCCTGGGTCGTTGCTGGTTCCAATGACCCAGGCCGCCAAACCACTACTGGTTTGGCTGAACCCACCACTGTTTATAGTTCTCCAAAGCCAAAGAGATAAACCTCTTACAATCCACGCCCAGTGTGCCCAGACACCAAGATATTCCAGGCCAACAAGCTCTCCCACCCTGAAGTGAAGCCGATCTGAGAAGTATTTATAAAAGACACTGAATAAAGTTTTCCCAACAAAGCAGAATCCCAGTGAAGCTACTCATAGCTCAAGTCTAAAGAACGGAGCACAGGGGCTCCGCAGCCATTTCCTAACTACAAAGTGATGACAGCTCGTGCCTGTCCTGTCCCGGAGCCACTTCTGTTACCTTTCAAATCACAGTTTGAAACGGCTTTTTTTTCCAGCAAGCGGAAGAAGAAAAGCCCGCCCACCCCCAGGCCTCCTTTGTTCAGTGTCATTTTAAGCGGAGCCATTTCAGAGAAGCTGAATCACTGACAATTACCCAGCAAGATCCCTGCAGGGTGAGGTGGATCACCCTGTTTATCCATGCGTCCAGAATGGAGCCTGACAACTAGCAGTCAGAAGTTCCTGATTCTCCTCCTCTTTGCATTCTCCCAGGTAGTAGCCACAAGACCTAAATAGTCCTGCCGCCCTGAGCTGTCAGAGGCTATTCGGAGCCAGGAGGAAGGAGCAATGTTAACCCTTTCTGCTCTTGGCTCGTAGGATTACTCAGGATGCCATCTCTTCAGCCCTGACAGCTGCTCAGCTTGTTGAGGTTCAGGCATTCATGTATCCCCCCTCACAGCATATACCCCCATTCCCCTCTCTGCCTCCTGACATCATGCTACCCCTTATTTCCCACTTAAACCCACTCATGAATCAAAAGGGCCTCTTCCCGCTGCATTTTCTGGTTCTACGGATCCTAGAAATTAACCAATAGCGGTCACTGAATTGGTCAGTAGCCAAAATTGACGGTCTCCCTGTCCTCCACAAAGGGCCCTACCTCTTTGTTTAAGGCCAGCAAAACTGGCAGCTACTCACTTCACCTCAAGGAAGTGAATCATGTAATCTGCCTGGATATCCCCCCTCACAGCATATACCCACCCACCCACCCCTCCCTCCTTCCCTCTCTCCCTCCCTTTCTTTCTTCTTTCTTTCTTTCTTTCTTTCTTTCTTTCTTTCTTTCTTTCTTTCTTTCTCTCTCTCTCTTTCTTTCTTTCTCTCTCTTTCTTCTTTCTTTCTTTCTCTCTCTCTCTTTCTTCTTTCTTTCTTTCTTTCTTTCTTTCTTTCTCTCTCTCTGTCTTTCTTCTTTCTTTCTTTCTTTCTTTCTCTCTCTTTCTTCTTTCTTTCTTTCTTTCTTTCTCTCTCTTTCTTTCTCTCTCTCTCTCTCTCTTTCTTCTTTCTTTCTTTCTCTCTCTCTTTCTTCTTTCTTTCTTTCTTTCTTTCTCTCTCTTTCTTTCTTCTTTCTTTCTTTCTTTCTCTCTCTCTCTCTCTTTCTTCTTTCTTTCTTTCTTTCTTTCTCTCTCTCTTTCTTCTTTCTTTCTCTCTCTCTCTCTCTTTCTTTTTTTCTCTCTCTCTCTCTCTTTCTTTCTTTCTTTCTTTCTCTCTCTCTTTCTTTTTTCTTTCTTTCTTTCTCTCTCTCTCTCTTTCTTCTTTCTTTCTTTCTTTCTCTCTCTCTTTCTTCTTTCTTTCTTTCTTTCTCTCTCTCTTTCTTCTTTCTTTCTTTCTTTCTTTCTCTCTCTCTTTCTTCTTTCTTTCTCTTTCTTTCTTTCTTTCTTTCTTTCTTTCTTTCTTTCTTTCTTTCTTTCTTTCTTTCTTTCTTTCTTTCTTTCTTTCTTTCTTTCTTTCTTCCATGTGCTCAATTGTCCAGGACCTCAGTGGTTCTGTTCACCATTAAAACCATCCTTCCAAGCAGTCTCCATGTTTTGGAATTGAACCCAGACGGACATTTCTTTCAACATGGCCTTGAATCTTCCCTAGTCATGTAAAAAAAGTAAAGTTTTCTTCACTAACTTTCACTCTGTACACACAATTCACTCTGTATCAATGCAGGAAATCCGCTGATGCCACATCCCAGACACCTGGTTATCTGAATTCAGTGTAAGAACATCTAGTTAAGAGTTACTTTACCTCTCACCGGATTTCCTTAATGTAAGAGAAAAATAAAAGCTGCCAGTTTTGTAAATGGGAATCGCCCTGGCACCTTCATCATTTGGTCTGTGCCCTTTTCTGAATCTTTCCTAGTTTTACAATATTCTTTTTCAGAAAAGAGCATCTGAACAATCTATTGTACGCCGCCCCGAGTCCTTCGGGAGAGGGTTGCGGCTAATCAAATAAAATTATTATTATTATTATTATTATTATTATTATTATTATTATTATTATTATTATTATTATTATTATTATTATTATTATTATTATTATTATTATTATTATTATTATTATTATTATTATTATTATTATGGTATTCAAACCGTAGTTTTCTAGGCTCTAAAAAATGCAACTTGTCCACATATACCTCCAGAATTATTCACAGAGCATGATTTAAAAAAATCAAGATATTGGCTATGATGGAGCAATTGAAGCTTTGCCTCTTTTTTATGGGTTTTGCATTTACAACTTTGGAACTTTGATCGCATTGTCATGCCACCTACAGACAGACACACAAAACTTACATGTCTTTAATTCCCTGCAAAGTGGGTAATCTGTTAATATTGTAGATGCCAATCTACAATATTACAAGGTAGACCAGGGGTGTCAAACTCGCAACCCATAGGCTGGCTGTGTCAGGTTCTGGCCACGCCCATGCCCGGTTTAACAAGGGGGGGGAAGTAACCATACGTCATGAATCCATGACACGAATCCATGACAATGGGAATTTGACACCCCTGATGTAGACTATTGTTCCAGTACAAACCAAGAAAATAGAGTGTACAAAACATTGTATTTTGTTTGTTTATATCCTGTCTTTATTATTTTTACAAATAACTCAAGGTGACAAACATATCCAACATACTTCTTCCTCCCATTTTATATTTGGTGCCCTCAAATTCTTGAACAAAGTTTTAAATAAGGCAGTTTGGGATCTCAGTCTGGTTATTAACATTCAGATCCACCCACTGATGACTTTTGTAAATGCACAATAAGACTCTGTGGGAGAATCAAGTCATGTTCAATAAAACACCCCCACCCCAAGAGAAATAGGCTACTTCTGAAAAATATATATGAATAAATGGCTTTGGCAGCAGATTTGCTGGGAAACTTTAGTAGCCTATTTGGGAAACTAAACTAGCATGATATTGATAATTTTGAAAGGACATTTTGTATACACTACTGTAGATATTCAGGTACTCTAAGTATGAATGTTAGGGATTAATTGGCCAGAAGAACATATGTCCAAATAATAAAAGAACAAAGAACAATCTAAATCATAGCATAATGGTCAAATTCATATGAAAAAAAGACTAGATATGCTTCCCTCTTTCTCACACTTTACTTTTTCTAAACAAAACCCAATAATATGAAGGTGCATATTGAGACTTTAATGCAGAGTTTAGATTTCACAAGATTCCATAGAATGCCTCTCTTCATCGGTGGCTGTAACTTTCTTTCTGGGTAATGACCCATCTTGATCTGGGTCAACATTATATAGCCTTTTATTTTTTTCCCAAATTCAAAATTACATTCCATTTCATTCCATATTTCTCCCTAGTTTTATGGCATTAAAGCATAATCTGCTATTTGGAAAATCTGAAATCTTGCAAATTAAAGGCAAACAGATTACGTTCATCAGGTTATGTGAATCAATAAGGTACTCAAGAAACAAAATAAGAACAAGGTCACCTGACACCTTAATTCGGTTGAGCAGGCCCGATTGTGCTTTGTAAATATAACACGAGAAGCTGATGGTTGTGTAGCAGTTGTAATAGAAGAAGATAGAAGATAAAACCATGTAGGAAAAACAGTGCAGATACAGAGAATTTGTAATTTGTAGGCTGCGACTTCAGCCACTGGTTTATACCACCTGCCAACACTCTACAATCATTCTCCAGAGGTTTATGGTCAAAATGGCTGAATGTAAGCAACATGGATTTTGTTTTGCTTGACTTCACAAAATCAAGAGTAAAAATAAGGAAATAGGAACATTTCCACCCTTAAACTACTCCCAAAGTCTTCAAAATGGGCTGAAATCTTTGCTTTTTCAGGACAATTTCAGCCTGAAGGGTTGAATGTGTCAGCTCTCCCAGGCAAGCCAGACAGGAAACATAACAAAGATGTACTACTTCTACTTTATTATAAGGCTCCATTAGCAGAATCTTGCACGTCGGAAAGTACAAACTTCCTGCCGCTACTTTTACCTATTTGATCAATTAGATTGTGTCCTTCCTAGGTTTTTGTCTCTGACTTTTAAGCTGCTGGGCTCTTGCCTCTCTTGTTTGATTGCTTCCTAGGCAGCATTTCTTCCACCATTTCTCAAGATCATCATCCTCATGTTTCATTACAGCAGAGTTCCCCAACCTTTGTGGACTGATGGGGTGGGGAGAAGACAGAATGGTTCTGTGGGAGCGGTAGGCATCTGCACCTGCTGCTTGTGCAAATGGAACATGCTCATATGGGCTTGCCCATTGCTTTTGCACGTGGGGATACATGTGTGTGCTTGCCAGGCACTTCTGTGGCCCAGTCCCAAATGGTTCAAACTGGTAATGGGCCGCAACCCAGGGATTGGGGACCCCTGCATAACAGAACAGGAGCTCCCTTTCTCATAACTAACTGCCCTCAAATCACTGAAAAGGGGCCTCTCCTTCTGATAATATCACCATGTCAATAGGTATCTTGGGCCTATCTAGAAAGACAAGGGCCTTTGATGCTCCCAAACATCGCCTGACCCACTTCATAAGCACCAAGATCAATTTTTCCACTAAGTGAATCCATATTAGTACAATGAAAGCTTGGATCATTGGTCTTTTAACACACAACATAGTATATTTTATTTTTTATTGCTGGATCAAATACATTCCTTCTTAACTTCCACAAGATTCTTGTGGAACCTTCCACAGTTATGCAATTGCTATCAGTCATATATATGAATCTTGGATGATACGAAACAGCCAACCAATCTACAAACATCAACTCCATTTACCAATCAGGATGCAACTGCACAGCCAATCAACCCACTTACAGCAACAAAGCCAGCACTCCACACATCCCCATCAAGATTTATAGAGACGGCAGCTCCGACTATGCTTTACTCGCAGAAGCACGAAGTCGAAAACACCAGCCTGCAGATGGCGAGTGGGATCTCGCCGAAACTTTGCCAAGACAATCTCAATCTTACACGGGAAAGACCCGAATACAACAAGACCAGCATATCTACACCTGTGAAATATATATATACACACATACACACACATATATATATACATATATACATATATACATATATACATATATACATACATACATACATACATACATACATACATACAGGGAGAGAGAGAGACTAAAATATTTGTTGGGGAGGATGTGGAGCAGAAACACTACTATGTGGAAGTATTCTCTGTACTTCTCTATATTTGTGATATACAATGAATTGTTCAGTTCCTTATTTTATGAAGATAATTATTCAAAAAATCATGTCCAAAACCGTAAATTGGAGCAGAAAGCTTTAGGGGTTGCTTACTTGGGAGGCATTCCTCACTCATCTGCCTAACAAAAACCTAAAAAAGACTACAATGTAGCTGCAAAGAATCCATCTGTTAGCAAAGATTTTGTACGATTTGCTAATGTGGTCCTGGATTAATCCTCCATATTACCATTTTCACAAAGAAGAGTTGTGGAGGTAGAGTGCATCAGCCCAGCGTCTGTAGCATATTTTACATTCTCCATCATATCTAAAATCGTGGCTGAGAAGACAATGACGTTTTGCTAATTGCCTCCTTACATCCTGACTCCTTTAGTTCAGCTAGAGCACCTCCAAAGAAAGGCTCAGATTAAGCTCATCCCCCTGGGGCAGTCTGTGCTTTCTCCCTTACTGTAAAAGGGAAGGTATTTCTTAATGGGGATTGCCTCATCCCAACATTGTATGTGAGAGGAGGAAAGAATGAAGACAAAGACAAGTTGCTATCATGAACACCAACATCCTTCAATTCACCCTAGATGCTTGCTCTTTCTTTCTTTCTTTCTTTCTTTCTTTCTTTCTTTCTTTCTTTCTTTCTTTCTTTCTTTCTTTTTCTTTCTTTCTTTCTTTCTCTTTCTTTCTTTCTTTCTTTCTTCCTTTTCTTTCTTTCTTGCCTTCCCACCTTCCTTCTCTTTCTTTGCTTCCCTCCTTTCTTTGTTTCTTTCTTTCTTTCTTTCCCTCCTTGTTTCTTTCTTTGTTTCTTTCTTTCCTTCCTCAGTTTTCTTCCCTTCCTTCCTTCCTTCTCTTTCTTTCTTCCCTCCTTTCTTGTCTTCCCTCCTTCCTTCTTTTTCTTTTTTCCTTTCTTTTTCTTTTTTCCTTTCTTTCTTTCATTCCCACCTTCCTTTTCTTTCTTCCTTTCTTTCTTTCTTTCTTTCTTTCTTTCTTTCTTTCTTCCCTTCCTTCCCTCCTTCCTTCCCTACCTCCTTCTCCTTTTCTTTTCTTTTTCTTCAAGTTTTGTCCTTTGACTAAAACTATCACCTCTCCCTTATCCTGTTTTCTACTTCTAGACTCCAAAAAAAGGACCTTATTTTTTTTAAAAAATCACAGGTTTGTTAATCCATAAAGCCATTGTTTTCAAGACAGCTTTCACACTAAATCTTTCAGAAAAATAACACAAGCTATGGCATTGGTAAAACATGAGAAGAAAGTTGGTGGAAGTTTATTATTTGCTTTACAACAAAATGCATCCTTATATAGTTACCAGCAATCATATTCTTAGTGTTTTTCATAATTCAGTACTGCAAAAGCAAAATGATGCAACTAAACAAGGCAATATTATTGATATATGGTAATTAATTCATGAGTTGCAATTCCTACTATGATTTATGTGTTAGCTAAGCTATATAGTCATAGATTCCTCTGATGTTGCTGAATGCCACATTGAATACTTCAGCAACTCATTCTGGATATTTTCAATGATTTAACAACATTTAAATGTTGAGACCCCGCCCCCACCCCGCTCTAACCTAGAAAAGAAGAAGAAAAAGAAGTTGTTTAATTGTAAATAAAGCATTTTATGTACATGAAAGGAGATTCTGACCTGATTTCTTGGAATTTTGTTGCCTTTTATGGACTTTAGCAGTTGTCTCATTTAAACAGATTGCTCTTTTATCATTTAGTTTTCTTAAGCTGCATTTTAAAGATTCTTTGATTAATATTTATATTATCCCCCATTCAGTGGTTGAATTATAAATATTATGATGACAGAATGAGCTTGGGTAGAGTGGTTTGTACTGAAGAGTGTCATTGGAAAGCTGGTTGATGGTGCCTTATTTTCTCTTACGTTCCTATATGCAATTTGCACCACAGATTACTGCTTGGTAGTACCAGTAATTATGTTTCTGGCTCAGAAGTCCAAGAAATGTTTGCAAAAGTATTATGTTAAGCGTTAGTGAAGCAGAGACATGCAGAGACTGTGATGCTAATCAGGTAGTTCTCCAGCCCATGAGTGAAGGTGGCCTTAAAATGTCACTCCGTAAGTCTTCCCTTTGATGCACTGTTATTGCTTCTTTGAAATTTTGCATCTGTTTTATCATACAGTTTTTTTTATTTGTTCTGTCTCTGTATCATATTTAAATAGCAATTTGTAGATACATCATAATACATTACCTTGGTTCTGTATAAGTATTTTACATTCTGTCATCTTCCTTATGCTCCCTCCTTCTTCTTTTAAGATTGTTTTATATTTTTCCAGTTATTTGCCAATACATTAACCCATGGCAGATTTCTTCCTTTACTGAGCAATCTTTGTGGTTAATTTTTGTGGTTTTGTGGTCTTGTATCCAGATGTATTATATCGGATTAAATAATCCAATTTTTCTGACTATGATTATCTTAGAACTAGAAAACATTTGATGGTGGTGTTAGTGGTGAAATAACTGGACTTATCTTTGCTTTTAGGGAAACCCCATTTTTTAACCAATTTTCTCTCATATGCCCCTTCAGATACTTAGCTTTGTTTTCTTTACACAATGAGTGTCTATGTAGCCCTTTGGCTAAACCTGCTCCTTTTATAGATGCTATTCTGTTATTAGGAAATATTGTTGATACTGTCTATAGAGATTCTCAGTCATCCCAGGTCATGGTTGTCCCAAAGGTGCTTTTTCAAGAGGCAACTGGACTTTCTGGTTTTTCTTTGAAGACGTTTCGCTTCTCATCCAAGTAGCTTCTTCAGCTCTGACTGGATGGCAGGGAATGGAAGGATGTATACTCCATCCAGGAAGCTGGACATTTGCATTCTTTTAGTGAGTTGTTAAGACCACCTGGATGACATCTGTGTCATCAGGGTCACCTGAGTGGCGCAAATGGGTGTGGAGCAGGGGTGAAATCCAGCAGGTTTCTGGAGAACTGGTAGTGGAAATTTTGAGTAGTTCGGAGGACCTGCAAATGCCGCCTCTAGCTGGCCCCAGGGTAGGGTGTGAATGGAGATTTTGCAGCATCCTTCCCCTGCCATGCCCACCAAGCCACGACCATAGAACCGGTAGTAAAAAAAAATGAATTTCACCAGTGATGTGGAGCCTTCTTGGAACTGTTGAAAGGACTGTGTTGTAGATTGGAGACAGTTAATGTCGTATTCCTCCCCCTCTGTTGAGGGAGGGCTGCTCAATTTTGACATAGATGGCCCCTCTGGCCCCTCTTTCAAACCAATAATCCCCTCTATCCAAAATGTGGACTTTGCTGTCTCCTTCCATTCCCCACCATCCAGTCAGAGCTGAAGAAGCTTCTTGGATGAGAAACGAAACGTCTCCAAAGAAAAACAAAGAAAGTCCAGTTGCCTCTTGAAAAAGCACCTTTGGGATTGTCCATACTAAAATCCACGATAAACAGCTTGCTCTAAAACTACATTAGTATGGACTTCCCTGCCTCTGTTGCACCAGTTCTAGACTGCTTAAAGGGCTACTGAGTACGCATGTGCAGTCCCTGAGAATCAGGGTGGATGGTTGTTTCCTCTTGCATCGCTGCCTCTCCTATCCAGCATCCTGTTCATCAATGAATGAGACAGAGGCAAGACAGGGATTGGCAATGGGAACAGTGCATTTGAGGCCAGCATTGTTTATTTCTGGTCCAAGAAGGATCGGAGAGCAGGAACTCTATAGTGGGGAGAGGTCTCAGCACCTTCCTTTCCCAAGCCATTGTTCAGTGAGTTTCCCCCCACTTTACAATCTTTTTTGCCACACTTTAAGTAAGTCACCGCATTGTTAAGTTAGTAACACAGTTGCTAAGTAAATCCAGCTTCCCCAATGACTTGTCAGAAGGTTGCAAAAAGTTATCAAATGACAACGGGACATTGCAACCGTCATAAACACATGCCAATTGCCCAACATCCAAAGTTCAATTGTGATGCTGTAACAGTTGTGTGAAAAACAGTCATAAATCACCATGTTTTTAAAGTGCTGTTGTAACTTCGAACAGTCACTAAATGAATGGGTATAAGTTGAGGTCTACCGGTAATCTACTACCCCATGGCAAACTTGTAATAGTAAGAAGAGGTGACAGAGGAATTTTAGCTTCTTGCCATGTTGAGTGAAGATTCTGGGTTTTTGCAACGTACCTGTAAGGCACAAGATTGAGGAATGATTTGAGGTCTAAAGCAGAGGTCTCCAACCTTGGCAACTTTAAGACTTGTGGACTTCAACTCCCAGGATTCCTCAGCCAGCTGGCTGAGGAATCCTGGGAGTTGAAGTCCACAAGTCTTAAAGTTGCCAAGGTTGGAGACTCTAAGTCCACAAGTCTTAAAGTTGCCAAGGTTGGAGACTCTTATTATTCCATCTGCTGCGTAGGACTTATTGTGCACCTAACAAGTCATATTTCACAGGCCTTTACATGAGCTCAACCAAAGCAGCAGGTTTCTTAAATTCATCTTTATAGACATTATTACCACAGGTAGTCCTTGGCTTACAAAAGTTCACTAAATGGCCATTCAAATTACAATGGCATTGAAAAAGGTGACTTATGAACATTTTTCATAGTTACGACCTTTGCAGCATCCCCATGCTCATGCGATCAAAATTCAGATGCTTGGCAACTGATTCATATTTATGACCATTGCTGTGTCCCAGGGTCCGGTGATCACCTTTTGCAACCTTCTGACAAGCAATGTCAATGAGGAAGCCAGATTCACTTAGCAAACAGGTTACTGATTTATCAACTGCAGCGATTCCCTTAACAACTGTGGTAAGAAATGTCGTAAAATGGGGCAAAGCTCACTTAACAAATGTCTCCCTTAACAACAGGAATTTGGGGCTCAATTGTGGTAACAGGTTGAAGACTGCCAGTATATTTTTTTCCATCATTTGGGCGATGGTTTCTAAAAATACTACCATCAAAGTGAGAAAATATAATATTTAATATGTGTATATCATCTTTCTCTTTCCAGATCATTCAAAACAGCATATACTAGCATAGGTCAGTGATGGTTAATCTTTTTGCCGTTGCCTGCTGAAAGCGCATGCACACAATAGCACGCACCTGTGCACCCACACTCATAATGCAATATGTGTGCGACACCCCCCTGCACATGCACCCACGACACCTCTGTTCCCCACACATGTGTGTGCGTCTCCCACATGCAACCCACTCCCCACGTCTGCGTAGCAGAGACCCGAAAATCAGCTGGCCAGCGGGAGGCGCAGGCAAATGCGTGGTGGAGCTGAACTGTGGCGACGGCTTGCATGCCCGCAGAGAGGCATGGGTGCCATAGGTTCGCCATCAGGAGCATAGATGGATTGAGAGCTGTCCAAGGAGAGGGCAAATGATGAAAGCAGAGTTGTCCCATCATGATACAAGCTCCAGTTTGTCACATAACATACAAAAAGGATGGAACTCACTGCATGACATCGCCTTTGTCATTTTGATGCCTCTGGATGTCTCCAATAATTAAATCAATGAGGAAAAGCAAAATACATTTGACCATCAACCCTGGTTTTTTTTTCCCCCTTCCCATCTAGGAAGGTAGTGTTTAGTCACCCATTCATTCAAGGCAAGAGGACAGTTATTCTTTGTGAAAACTCTGCAAGGAACAATGTCAGGGAAATGTTCTGCTCTGGCCCTGCTCTGGCTTCAGAGATTCTCACATATAGGCAATAATGAGGAGAGAACAAGGCAGCAGAGACATTTCCAACTTAGGGAAATGTTAATGGTTCCTTTCATGTCTCTAAAAGGAACGAGAACCAGGGGTTGAAAAGGAGTCAAGTTGGAAGACAGCAGACGGATGTTCCATCTCTTTGAAACGAGGCATGCAGGCTTGAATAAGCCAAAGGAAGCATCATTCTTGTCAGGGACCGTGGCAGGGTTTAAAATACTGGCCTTTAGATCACCGTGACTGCCTCTGATGTGAGAAAGAACGGGCTCAAAAGCCAGAAAAGAGGGTCATGAACCAAAGAATCTTGGCGTGGAAGGGTTAGAAAGAGATTTGAGGATCCTCTAGTCTAGTGTTTCTTTTAAAAAAATTCTCTGGAGGCTACTTCCTACCTTTAAAAAAATACAGAAGACCCCTCAAAGAGCTTCCCCTCCCCTCTTCTTTTGGGTGGGCTATACTTATCCACCATAATGAAACTTAAAATAGATGCCTTTGTAGAATATTTATTTTTTTAAAAAAATATTTTAAACTGGTGGAATAGGTAACAGTATGTGGGAGAGACCATGGGAGGCAGAAAGAAGAGCCACAGTCTAGACCAGGGGTGTCAAACTCACGTCATCACGGCGGTGTCACGTGATGTATCAGGACTCTCCCCCACACACACCTTTGCTAAACTGAGCATGGGCGTGACCAGCACATGATGCATCCAGCCCACGGGCCGGGAATTTAATATCCTTGGTCTAGACAACCAACACACACAGGGTATCTCAGCCCGCAGAAGCAGAAGGGACACAGGCAGGGGTGGGTTGCTGCCGGCATTACTGCCTGTTCGGCACGCACAAAATTTTGCTCGCCAAACCAGCAGTAATGTGCGTGTGCATTTGTACCTAGAAAGGTTTGCACATGCACAAAATGTTTTAAAAAGGAAAGACCAGTACATTTCTGCAATGGAAATTGTTTTGCGCATACGCGGAACCAAAAATCAAGATGGTGGCGCCATAGGAGAACTGGTTTGGGGGCGTGGCAGGCCTGGGTCGCTGCCAGTTCCAGCGACCCAGGCCATCAAGTTACTACCGGTTTGGCTGAACCAGTCCAAACCAGTAGGATCCCACCTCTGGACACAGAAAACACCTTGGGAGGGACTCTTCTTAGGGTTTTTTTTTTTTTGAAAGTAGATGCAGAGGAGTGGAGAAGTTCTTTCAGATTAGCAAGATTCTGTTACTGTACCCTAACGATGAAGATAGTATTTAGAATCGGATTTATGCTTCTTGTCTGGATTATCTCAAAGGGTTGACAATAAAAGTGAAATACCCATACTGCACCGACCTCACATCCTCATCCTCCCCACCTCGTCACATCCCCAAACTAAAAGGGCCCATCTTACCCAACCATAAACAACACGGAATTAGATCCCAGCCAGGTTACCTGCTATATGTTTCTGAAACCATTCAGCAGCATTTCCTACTCCTCATCCACACCATCAAACTTATTCATTCCTCGCCTAGCCTCACCTCTCATCAGGGCCACTGGAAACCTCATCTTTCATTGGCTTGGCAGACTGGAGCTCATTCCTGCCTCAACCTCCCATCCAGGGCAGAAGGCAAGATCAGCTCTATCCGGGTCCCACTCCGAGAAAACTATCCAAAATCCACCATAACTACACCACTTCAGGTCTTTCGTTTAGCTCATCAGCCATTAAAAGCAAATCAAAACAGTCCAAATGTTGACTGTTGTAGTTTCCTCCTACAAAGAGGAAACAAGAAGCTACTAAGATGCTGATGGACAATGTGGCTGGATAGGTGGCAGCCACAGGACAAACATTGATTCTCCCACATTACCACCATCCATTTCTGCTTCCACTTCCACCATCTACTTAACCATTTCGGTCCTCCATTCAGCCTGGATTCCTCCTCCAGGGCTCTAGCTACAATCATCTCACTGCATATAGACAGCCAAGTCAACTGCTGTCCTATTCCCAGAGTGGACCAGAAAATGAAGGATGGAAAATAGGCCACATCCACTCAACCTCTGCCCTGTTGGGTCTCAGGAGCCAGGCCAAAAGCAATCTGTTGCCTTGTCAGCCTCCATCCCCAACCCACTACAACATTCCATGCTTCTGATGTCAAGATATGCCAGTGGCACTTCTCAAATAGTTTGATATGATTTTAATAATCATTATTTTTCAATATAGACTGGACTTTACAGATCCCTAAGTCAGCTTTGGGGGACCCCCAGGAGACCCCAGACAATACTGAAACACTGTTTTAGTCCTGCCCAATGCAGGCACGAAGCCAATTTGTTGACCTTGGGCTAAATGGGCTAATGGCTTTCTTTCAGCCCTAGGAAGCAAGCAAGGGCAAACCACATTTGAAATCTTGCCAAGAAAACTGCAAGAACCAGTCCAGGCAATTTAAGGCACACATGGGTGCACACAAATACACACACACACACACACACACACACACACACACACACACAAGCTTGGGAATACAGATGAAATGGTGTCCAAGATTTGGCACAAGTGGTTTTTTGAACATGCTTCCAAATGCTTGGGGAAGAAGCTTGAATCAGTCAGTGTCACAAATTGCTCCCTCCTTGATTCTGCTTGTGTATAAACAAGCTTCCATAGAATTAAGCCAGAGTAGGCTGCTTGTAACTTTTTAGAAGCATTTTCAAAGGAACCAGTGGCATTAAAAATGCAAATACAGTTCTTTCAGAGTTCTACCAACATTGACAATGTCTATATGACACTAATTAAAAAAAGAAAATAGAAAATAGATTTTAAAAAAATTTAGAAAAGGAAAATAGGGAAAGAAAAAGGGGGATAGCCTGAAAATCTATATTATAAACAAAACACCAGAAAATTTTACCAGTTTTCATTATTTTTTTAAAAAACCCTCTTCCTTGCTTTTCTGTTGGTAAAAAAAAAATGTTAACAAAATTCACATACTACCAAATAAATGACTGATTTTTCTATTGATGTATGACAATTATTTGTCCATTTCCCCAGCCCAAAGGGTCATGGATATATATCAAATATTGGAGATAAAATCATCATCATGATGATGTTAGCCATTCAGTTGTGTCCGATTCTTGGTGATTCTATGGGCCAGTTCTCTCCACATCTTCCAATCTTATATTACGTTTTTGGGTTGTTCTATTCTCTGGCTGGCGTCAGCTTTGATAGTGTCCAGCCATCATGTTCTTTGACAGCCTTGGTTTCCTTTTATTGCCAATGCTTCCAAACACAATTGCTTTCTCCCCCACGACATGGCCAAAGTAAGTGAGACACAGTTTTGTGATGTTGCCTTCCAGTGACATGCCTGGTGTTATGTGCTCCACTCTCTGCTGGTTAGTCACCTTTGCTGTTCACAGAATCCACAGGAACATCGACCAAGTCTACAGTTCAAACAAGTCGATTTTCTTCCTGCCTTGCTATTTTTAAGGTTCAACTTTCACAACCATTGGTAGCCACAAGGAACACAGTAGAGCAGACCAATCTACATTTGTCCCTGCTTTTCCATATTCAGCTCATGCTCATCATTGCTGTGCGACCGAGTGCAATCCAGCATTTTATTTCTGTGCTGCATTCTCCGTTTTCAGCTATCCGTGATCCTAGGAAAGGGGATTTCTCCATGCATTCTATCTCTTCACCGTCAATTTCTATTTTGAGGTTTCCATTCCCTGAAGTGGTCATGAGCTCGAGGTTTTTGATGTTCAGAAAGAGATGACAACTTTCACTTTCTTCTTTGATTTTCTTGATCAGCTGTTCCAAGCTTTCTTTGGTTTCTGAGAGGAGAGTTGTATCATCATGCTGATGATATTGAAGACTCTTGGATATTTCTTTCACCAATTTTTACCCTACTTTTTAGCTTCCTTGTGATAATTTTGGCATACGGGCTAAATAAGAAAGGGGAGAGAACACAACCTTGTCAACTCCTTTCTTATTTTAAACCAATTAGTGTCTCCATATGATGTTCTCACAGTGGCTTCCTGATTTGTGTAAAGTAATTGCACCAACTTGACCAGATGTGCTGGTACCCCCCAAGTCTTATAGGGCTCTCCATAGCTTCTCCTGAGCAACACAATTGAAGGCTTTCTTGAAGTTAATGAAGCAGATGTAAATGATATTTTGATTTTAATGGCATTTTTCCACGATCCGGCGCAGATTTGCAGTATAGTCACACATGCCATGACCTCTGCAGAAATCAGGTTGGACATCTGGTAATTCCCCGTTGATAGTTGGTACATTTGTTGTATAATTTTAAGGAGAATCTTGCTGATGAGAGCAATTGTGCAATAAATAGAGCAATTTTTAAAGTCACTCTTTTTCAGCAGTGGAGTGAACCCAGAGCAGTGGTTGGTTTCAAATTTTTTTAGAACCTCTTCTGTAGGTGTGGCCTGCTTTGTGGGAGTGGCTTGCTGACCATGTGACCAGGTGGGAGTGGCTTGCTGATCATGTGACTGAGTGGGAGTGGTTTGGCAGTCATGTGACTGGGTGGGCATGGCCATCTTATAAAATGTGGTGAAACTCACTTAACAATGCTCTTGCTTAGCAATCAAAATGTTGGCCCACCAAACTCTGGCATTTGAAGCACGCAAGTCTTAAAGTTGTCAAGTTACAAGACCCTTGCACCCCTAACCCTTTAGAAAAAAAACCCAGGGGTGTTCAAACTTGACAGCTTTAAGACTTGTGGACTTCAACTCCCAGAATTCCTCCTCTCGCTCTTCATCTTGATGATGTGCGTACGGGCGGGAGGAGGGAGCTGGAACCGGTTCTAAACGACACTGTAGATTTGTGGAACCTCTTCTATAGAAGAGGTTAGAACTGGCAGGAACCCACCCCTGACCCAGAGCATTTCCAATCCTATGGCCAGGTGTTGGTTTCCCAAATTTTCTGGCACAGGTCTCTAAAGACCATAGGTGATAAGGTCTCAGTAAATCTGCAGGGACAGTGTCAACACCTGGAGTCTTGTTGTTTGGCGGTTGGCTCATCACCCATTTGATCTCTTCCTCAAGGATGGCCAGTTCTATTTCTACTTCTCTTTCCTCCTCATCCTGAGACTGGGCCTCTTTGCAACCTGCATACAGCTCTTCTGTATATTCTTGCTATCTGTTTTCGATGCCTTGTTGCTTAGACAGTTCTTTCCCTTGCTTGTTTTTAATGATGCCTTTACAAGCAATAAATGGCACTCGGATCTTTTTGACTTGCATAAATGCATTCCTGGTGTGTCCCTTTACATAATCCACTTCCAACTGTTTACATTGTTTGTCCCAGTAAACGTTGTTATCTTTCCTTGCTGCCCTCTTTAAAGCTGCACTCAGTCTTCTTATATTTCACAGAAGACGTAGAAGAAGATACATGTCTTTGCAAACAGCAGTCATTCTAAAACCATGTTGGCAATCCTGTTAAATCCAGCCCAAAATATGATCAGAATAGGACATATCCAAATTCATCTATGTGCGTTAATGTTTCATCTCCTAAATTACAGTCTTAAGAACAAGATCTGTATTTGCTGAAATGCCAGGGCATTTTTACTGTGCAGCACAACACCAATATTTAGCAGATTGAATGTTTCTTTCAATGCTTGATTTAATAAAATAAATATTATTCCCACAAGAGGATTTTCTAGAGTCTTTTTTCTACTGGCACTTCATCAGCATAAATGTGTCCTGGAAACCCTTTTTCTGTGTAATATCACCATCTGGTCTTCATTTCCTAGAAGGGGTAACTTCAAGTCCTTAGCTGTTCTGATTCTAAAGTAGAGTTTTCCCTCTTACTCTGATACTATTTTTCCAATGGGTATAATCTGTAATACTTCATTGACATAGGTGTTTCGACCAGCACCTATTGACCATTTTAAGTCAAGTGGCATCCTCCTTTCCTCTGGTTCCCGGGCACTGTCTTCCAAGGACATTCTGGTTAAGTCAATCAGGAGAGTCCAGTTTCTTTCAATCTAGTCTCTCTCTTAACACCTGCCAGGTCTCCAAGCCGATCCCCAATTCAGTCTGAATGGCATCTGACCAGCAGTGGTGGGGGCTGCACATCAGCTGATATTTGGGCTTCCCCTGAAGATGAATTTAGTATTCTAGTAGAAGTACGAGTTCAGGTCCTTCTGAACACACTCATGTAAAAAAAACATTTGTGCAAAACCAGAATAAATATTGGCAAATATCTAAACCCACTAGTCTTGCCACCTGTCAAAATTCGTCTCCTTATCTTGGGACCTATCCCACATTAAAGAGAGCAATTAATGTATGTTTTCATTCTGGCTGGTAGGGAAACAAAGTCTCTGGAGTCTTCCAATTCCTATCCCTAACATGCCCTGTTATATGCCCTGTACAAGATAAACAAAGAAAGCACCCTTTGTTAGCATTATCCTGGTGATGGCATATGAATCACCAATGGAGGCAGCAAACTTTTATACTATACTATTTTTTTGTTAGTGGTGGTGATAATATGGTTGTGATAAAGAGCCTCTGGCCAACATTTCTATTTTGTCATCAACCAGCCTCAAATAGAGAATCTTACAGTAGTCCAGATAATATCTGCCTTCTTAATTCTTTATTGTTTACTTACTGCTTTATCCCTCTTCTTTCTAGCCAGAAAACGATGTCTTTTTAGGAGAAAGGAAGAAATCACAGAACATGATAGTACTAAGAGCCACTGACGTGAATGCAGGCTGTTTATTGGAAACGTGTTCTGACTAGCCACGAATCACCTAATTTCATGAGATCACAGCCTCTTCTCAGCTTGATATTTTGTTTCTTTCAGAATTATGAATTTTCAGCCGATGTCATCTGAAGAGTTTATTCTTGAAGTATCAAATGACCGAAAGCTAATGTTATATCTCTGCTGTGACATGGAAAAGTCTGTCTCATTTCTAGCCACAGATGGATTCTGCACCATTGACTCATTGAGTTATGTTTCTGAAGAAAGTATTATGGATAGTGAAACTGACATACTATGCCTTGGAAAATGTAACTTGATTATTGTGTGGCATGAAGCCAACTAAGAAGGCATTTGAATTTCTGTGTCTGCTAACTCAGAACAACTGTGACAGGCATGTGTCCAAATCAGAATGTGCCTAGATTGGTTTGGTTTGGTTTGATTTGATTTATTTGGATTTATATGCCGCCCTTCTCCAAAAGGACTTGGGGCGGCGTACAACATTAAAAAACACACATCCCAAAAGTTAAAAAAGATTAAATCCATATCCAAAAAAACCCAAACTGAATTTAAAAAAAACCAATACATTTAAAATAAGTTAAAATTAAAATTAACAGGCCATTTAGATTCCTCTAAAGCAGGACTAGGAAGTTTTAAAGTATAGCACTGTAGTAGCGAACAATAAATAACTATTGAAATTCTGCCTCTCTTTTGTAAGATAGAAAATTAGTCCCATAAGAAAGAAGAGAATGGGCGGAAGAGAATGGTTTTAGCAGTTGAATATTCTGGAGAATATTTTGGATAATTTGGCTATTATTTCCCACATAATGTGCATAGATGCATGGTTATTTATGTATGTATGGAGTGTGAGAGAGGCTCAGAAAATGTGAAAGAGAGGTTAAAAGGGGGCCCTGCGAGCTGCTGACAGCCATTGGATTGCAACAGGGTCAACATGCAATAAATAAAATGAAATAAAATTGAATAATGGGCTGGTCAGCCTTGAGCTCATATTCAGTGCTGAGAGGAAAGTTGAACACCCAGCTGGGTTGGTAGGACTTGCTCAGAAGTGCCCATTAGCACGACAGAGGACATTTAAGAAGTTGCAAGTCAAGAAAATGAAGGAAGCCCAAAATAATGTCAGCCTTCTCACCCCAAGGCAGCCCAGAGAGGCAGAGAGTTGAATGAAGTGCTAACCAAACTGGATTCTGGCTGATCACGTCATAGAGAGCCCACTGCATCTGCAACCTGTCCTTCCTCTGTGAAAATGAAGCTGCAACAGTTGGGCATTGTCTTCTGCAACTCCAGAAGCTGCACACAAGCCAGCAAATGTGAAGTGCTGTACAGCCACTTGGTTCAAGCATATCCTGCTTTAGTCTGCAAACTTCTGTGATCACATCTTCAGAAAAAGTTGCATTTTATCTCTCACTGGAATCCACCTGGATCAGATTCTTTGACCTTTCCCCCTCCGAAACCCCTAAAGCTTATATTGCTTTAGTAAGATTATTTGCTATGGTATTTCCTGATAGATTAAATTCCTTGTATTCTGGGATTTAAGGTGCATTTCACTGACAGAATTGCTAACTTTTAAGAGTGCTGATTCCACGTTTATCAATCAGTCCTAAATATGTCCGCTGCATCAAGCAACGTACTTGTTACTAGCAGGAAAACCACAATGGATTTGAACCAGAAGAAGTTGTGAATGAAGGTAAATATACATGTCCAGGATAATGTTGCAGAAACCTTTGGTTCCAGTGACCGACTCAGACTGGATCCTGCAGAAGAAATTGTCTGCTTCATTCGGAAGGGTTTTCTTTTTGCTATCCAGAGACATATATGAGAAGCTCAACAATGTCATCTGAAGTGGGGGAAAAGAATATATTCCTCTTTCAGATGGATGAAAGAGATGAAAAAGTCCAAGAGAAGAAAGGGACCGAGCAGGAAGACAAATAGGCAGGAGAAGGGTAGAAACTTTTACAAAACTGGCACATTTCTCTTTCCAAATTAAATCTGGGAATAGCCGATAACACTGTCAGCAAACGTCCAAGGGTGATGAATGAGTTATCCACAATATCTTTCTAACGCTAGGTTGGGAAGAGTTCCATGAGACAATTTTAAAAAATTGAAGCGAGCAAGCGAGGAAAGATAATCCCAAAAGAGAAAATTCTTTTCGGTGGGTGGGGGAGCAGGAGAGGGCTTTCCTGGAAGCAATTTTTGTTACACTGTCTGCGGGAGAAGCAATAAAAGTTGGACATCAAGGGCACAGAGGAGTCGGTTGCTATGTGAGGTGAAAGCTGTGTTTTGGAAACTGGTGTGCGAGTCTCGCATGCATATGCGCACATCACTGCTGAGGTTGCCAGATACCTTTTATCTTCCTGACGAACAGGTGTCCCTTATTTCATCACTTCCATAGGGCAGGGTGGACACACACACCCCACACCCTTATTTTGTTTCAAATGCTACTATTCTAAAGTGTCACGCTGGATAGTTAGCTTTTCAGATCCCAGTAGGGGTCTGTAGATTACTCTGGACTTGTGACAGATAGGGGACAGCCGCGGATGGTGGAGGTGGGAGTTCTGTTTTTGGCAGCTTCCCTGCCTTTGCCTGTTCTTAAAATAGACCAGGCAGAGATAGGGTAGGGACTAGGGAGAGGCTGCAGCAGCTGCCGCCAATCACCCCTGGGCAGTAAAATCCCGGAAATAGAATTTCCCATTGGGATTGTTATACTTGGAAATCAGCAAGTCATTGAACAGACATTGAGGCTAGGAATTCCCTCAAAGAGCCATCACCCCACCCAGATAATCCTCCCCTCCAATCCCTCATTGCCAAAGCCAGGTGTTTTCAACTGGTTTGGGTGCCTTGACCAAGACTCAGAAATCAAATGCAGGTAGTCCTTGAGTTACAATGGTAATTGGAAGCAGGATTGCCGTCACAAAGAGATGCAGTCAGAAAGGACTATGCCATGGGGGCTACACGCTTAGCACAGCAATCCCAGCAGCCTCAGTTGCTATTGTAACTGCAGGACATGCAGGTTGTTAAATGGGAAGAGGCAGGAAACAACAGGTAAGCAGTTTGGGGGGAGGGGCTCTATGGGGAGGGGCTAGGGAGAATGGGCAGGTCTGTGGAGTCATGGGAAGGTAGGCAGAGACTGCAAAAGAACTGGTGGAAGCCTATGGAGTGGGGGAGTGTTATATAGGATTAGATCCCTGGGATCCATAGTGGGCTCCTCAAAGGAAAAGTAACTTATTGGGGCAAGTTCTCTCCTTGCTTCCCCATTGACTTTGCTTGTGGGATGCCGGCAGGGAAAGTCACAAATGAGAATCACACGACATGGCTCACTGCAAGCTGATCACGTGAGTGCCTGGATTGTGATCACATGACCACAGGGATGCTGAGATGTCCAGAACTTCAAGGGCCAGTTGTTAAGTCCATTATTTTAGGGTCACCACTGAACAATTGCCTTACAAATAGATATAAGCAAACCCACTTCAGTGAATACAAAATAAATACATTGCTGGCTCAGAAAATTCCGTATCATTATAATGTCTAATTAAAAGTGTTCCAAAGCGGTGTTTCACAAAATGAACCAAGAGTGAACAAAACCACCTTTCTTTGAAGCACTAAAACAACTACCTTGTAGGAAATGACCAGGCTGAGGGAGGGGTCAAATGCGTCGTAAGTCTCGAGTCCCTTCATGATGCCAAAAGCCCAGCCCACCTTGAGTTTCATTTATCTACTTCTAATTTGCTTTGACTTAGTAGTTCAGATTCATGTAGAGAGCTGAAACTTGCAATAAACCTACATATTCATTTGAACTGCCTGGACTTCTGATTTCCCGCGCTTGACACACCTCCTTTGCAAAGATGCTGCAGCCGTTTTGAAGATTGTCCCCGATTGTCTGCACAGTGTATTCATGCCCAGTTCTTTCTTGCTCTGATACTATCAGTGGAAAGAGCATCAATGGAGATGATCAAGGACACCCTTGAAAGGAGCTTCATAGATTTTTCAAAGGATACTGCTGCTTTAATACTTCAGAAATAGATGCTTAGGCCACCATAATGCATTTTGCAAACCACCTTTTCCAAGTGCTTTGAACAATCCTAATATCAATGTGTACATATTTGCCTTTGAGATCCCACCCTGCCTCTCTTAAGAGTCTCTAAAAACTGTCTTGCCAATGATTTGTTGTTTGTGGCATTATCTCTGAGACAGGTAGAGTTTCCTGCAATCTAAAAGGTGGTGATGGGGAGGACTTTACAGCATTCAAAAGCAGCTTTAGATGCAGCCAATTTGAGCAACTATAGGCTGGTATCCAATATTCTATATTTAGCCAAGCTGATGGTAAAAGGAACTGGCACAGAAGCTCTAGGAACTGAATTATCTAGACCCTCTTCAGATGGAGGCTTGGCACAGAGACAATTGTGTGTGTGTATGGGGGGAGGGGTGATGCATGCAGCCTTCAGCCACTTGTCTCCCATGCTTACATTGACTGGAAATGATGCCAATTTATGAAATCCCTTTCTGGATTTCAATTCCAGTTTTGGCCATAATAATGGCTGTGTATTTTGGACAGAAACCATTCAGTGGTGGGATCCTGCTGGTTTAAGAACTGGCTCGGTGATTGTGTGCTCTGCACACGTGCACCATTTTAAGAATATTTACCTTCTGCGCAGTGGTAAAATTCAATTTTTTTTTACTACCGGTTCTGTGGGCGTGGCTTGGTGGGTGTGGCAGGGGAAGGATACTGCAAAATCCCCATTCCCTCCCCAGTCCGGGGCCAGCCAGAGGTGGCATTTGCTGGTTCTACGAACTATTCAGAATTTCCGCTACCGGTTCTCCAGAACCTGCTAAATTTCACCCCTGCTTCTGCATTACTGCTAGGGAGTACCACAGCTGAGGCGTGGCAATCTGCTCTGCTGCGCAAATCAGTTGAGAAGATATAGGCCAGTATATCGCAGGGGCGGGTGGGCCCACCTGATTGTGGGAGCGAACCGGTTCACCTGAACCGGTCCAAACCGGTAGAATCCCAACCCTGCCCGTGTTGCTGAATTATCCTGCATCCTTTCCCTTCCCATTCATGCCAGGAAAGCAAGTGCAAACTGCTTTCCATTCTGTGCATTATTATTATTATTATTATTATTATTATTATTATTATTATTATTATTATTATTATTATTATTATTATTATTTATTAGACTTGTTAGTCGCTCCCTCTCCACGAAGGGACTCGGGGCGGCATATGCCTCTCAATGACCAGTAAAAAACAACAGCAATAATTCCATATCAGTTTAGAAGGGGAATCTTGGCAGAACTTTTGCCAATTTCACTGTGTTTTTAAAAAAGAAATAGGAATAGAATAACAGAGTTATTGGGAGGGGACCTTGGAGGTCTTCTAGTCCAACCCTCTGCTTAGGCAGGAAACCCTAGACCACTTCAGAAAAAAATGGTTATCCAATCTCTTCTTAAAAGCTTCCAGTGTTGGAGCAAAAGAGACCAACAGTCAGCATTTCACCTTTCTGCTACTGAATCTGGGAGAAAAATGTTTAGCCTTTCATGGCAGGCACCCAGTAGCTCTGTATGAAATCGCCACGGAGGGCAAAGAGCCAGGAGGACGGGGTTGGTCATGCCTAACAGAGGACATACCAGCCAATTGGTAGGGAGGCACATGACATAACATGGAAAGGAATGAAGAGCAGCCAGCAGACCAGACTGTTCTCATTGTGCTGGCAGAAAAAAGCAAAACGCGTCTCACTTTCTGATGAAAACTCAGATTCAGGTCACCTTCCCAACAAGTCTAAGATTGGGCCGAGCATGATTTTCTGCTCTCCCGGACGACAAGGTATGCTATTTTGCAGTGATTCCACTCTTGTCTCTTGGGATGGGATAGGATGGGATGGAATGGAATAGAATAGAATAAGAGGAGAGGAGAAGAATAGAATAAAATAGAATAGAATAGAACAGAACAGAATAGAATAGCTTTATTGGCATCTCCCCTCCTCTTTCCTCACGGCCACCATTACATTCCATCTCAACTGCAGTGCACTTTTGTGGGCGGGGCCTTTGAAGATGGAAGATGGAAATGGAAGCTGGCTTAGAATGTGTCAAAATGGATGGTGTGTGGTATACAGGTAGTCCTCAACGTAGTGACTGTTCAAAGCGACATCATCACTGAAAAAAAGTGATTTATGATCATTTTTCACAGTTTCAACCATTATAGCAGGGGTGTCCAAACTTGGGAACTTTAAGACTTGTGGACTTCAACTCCCAGAATTCCCCAGCCAGCTCTGCTGGCTGGGGAATTCTGGGAGTTGAAGTCCACAAGTCTTAAAGTTCCCAAGTTTGGACACCCCTGCATTATAGCATCCCCACGGTCATGCGATCAAAATTCAGATGCTTGGCCACTGACTCATATTTAGGGGGGTTGCAGTGTCCAGGGATCATGGGATCACCTTTTGCGGCTTTCTGACAAGCAAAGTCAGTGGGGAACCCAGATTCACTTAACAACTGTGTTACTAATTTAACAACTGCAGTGATTCACTTAACAACTGTGGCAAGAAAGATCATAAAACGGGGCAAAACTCACTTAATAAATGTCTCACTTAGCAACAGAAATTTTGGGCTCAATTGTGGCCATAAGTCGAGGACTACCTATATATTTTTTCCATCATTTAGTATTAAAAATACTACCATCAAAGTGAGTGGCTAGCTGCTCTCTTGACCCCATTCAAGGATCACATTTGAATGTATAAAACCTTACATGGAGAACCAAGAATACTTGTGCTGTCTCCTCACACTCTTAGATTCTCAGGCTTGGTCATAGTTATATGTAACATAAACAGCAAATTCTGGTTTTTTTCTAGAGTGGGGATAACAGAATAAATAGCTGTTGGGATTGACGTGCCCCTTCGTCTTCTTATTACAGTTTAGGAAGATAATCGAGCCTCTTCTTTTTCATCCAGGGCTTTTAAAACTTTAAAGTCTTTGAAATTGTTTAAATATTTAACTAGAACATTAGGATTGTTCTAATTAGTTGCAGAATTTTTAACTATATTACAGAGGTTATAGAGAGAGAGCTATATAGAGACACTGGAGGGGGCCATAGACATCTATAACTGACTAAATAAGAAACATTACTTACAATTATGAATACCGAAAGCAAAACTTATGAGTCATTTGCATAATTTAAAGCAAAGATTATTCTGTACCCTTTATTTGTTATTCAACGATTCCCCTGCTTATGGCAAAGTAGCCGAACTGCGCCTCTGTTGTTAAGGGAAAAAAAAGGCATCAGCAAACAGGGAATAACCCTGAGGCCAACAGAAGGATGATAAGGAAGGAAAGCTCATTTTATTATTTAATTTTGTCACTTTTTTTTTTTTTGCACCGCTGTAATCTAATAAGGACTCTTGGTGATTCACCACAATAAAAACATTTACATAATAAAACATCCATGGTACGGATTTAAAACTTCCACAGTAAGTACACAAAATCAATTAAAAACAATAAAACTAAGCATAAAATGAAACCATTTTTCAAAAAGAGTATAATATAGATCTTACCGGCAGTGCCACCATCAATTACCCAATGCTTTCCGGAAGAGCTAATTTTCTTTCTCACTGATGTAGCTGCTCCTTATCCCTCACAATTTATAATTCCCCCTTTTGCTCTTCTGCAGGGTATTAAACCTCGGGGTGTTGCCCTCCTCCCTTCTGCTTAGGACCATTGCTTATCCCCAATTTACAATCATCAGTCAACAACTACTCTTGCACTCTCGCTCATCCAACAATGAATTTGGGAAAAGGGTTCCTGAAAAGAAAAATCCGGAAATTCAAATATGAAGAGTTAGAAAAGCATAACTTTATTGTCTACTGATCTTAAAAAAATATTAACCAATATTAACCAATTAACCAATATATTAGGGGAGCTTCAACCTCAGGTTTATGGGGCGATATAAGCTCAAAAGTAGCGCAACTCACAAACTCACAAGTTCCCAGGTTCAATCTGCAATATCCCACACACACATTTCAATGATGTCCACTTAGAAGACCATGGCAGTATAAAGAGGACCCAACACAGTGATATAATCCCTCTTAGTTGCTCCTACTACACAGGTGGTAGGGCTTCCTTGGATTTAGATAATCTAAGGGTGGATTAACATGCAAAACGTAACATGTATTGCTAAATAGTGATGGGGAAATGGGCTTATTGAAGATCAGCTGCCTCAGTTTTCAGATCCTGCGACAGTTACAACACCAATTCCATTTAATTTAGTAATTTAAAACTCAATATAGCTTCTCATGTCTTATATTGATTGTCACAGGTCAGGTTGCTGGAATGAAGGGCTCTCTGGATGTGAAGCAGAAAAATTGTCATTATATCTGATGCATACCAGTAATAGATTTTTCTGCTACTAGGAAAAATCAGAGGTAAAGGACTGCAGGGAGCCACAGTTACGACCTTGAGAAAATAAGCAGAAGCAAAAACATTCAAAAATCAAAAAAATAAAAGTATGCTTTAAGCCCAAGAAACAGAGAAACAGTTAGAAAGAAGTTCCAACAGATTCTACCCCCTAGTTTACTAGGTTATAAGAGGGAGGGAAAGGAAAACATTGCCAGGCCTTCAAAATTCTGTTTCCATTTTATATCAATAAATACACAGTAGTTCCAATCAAATGTAAAATGTCTGTTTCCTCCTCTGGCCCATTTCAAGAGGCAGACATCAATCTTGAAATCTGACTGTGTTTTACCTGTTTGGCTGCATCAGAGGGACTTGATGTGAATACTGGAAACAGAAAGGATTATATACCCTCTGTTCTCAGGCAGCAGCACCAGGACATACAGCCATTCAATGAGAAGTTTAAAAGAATTGACTAAGACATGAGTGGTCTTTGAATGAGTTTTCCAAAAAGAAAAACGGCCTTTCCTGCTGTTACAGAAATAACTGGTTCAGTTTAAATCACAAATGATTTAAATTTCAGCCTGTTGTCTTATCTTTTCATACTTTCAAGGAGTCCCTGTCTTCAAAGGAAAAACCCAGGTGCAGAGAGGAACCCAAGCAAAACATCTACAAGCATTTCTCCAAAGTTGCATCCTTTCAACCTTATCTAAAACAGGTGTTGGAATGTGAACATTTACTGTGAAGTCAAAGACATCTTCCAGCTGTGCCCTCAAGTTTCATCGAAACTTTAGCACTTTATGCATCACTGTACATTTACACATGAATGGCATTAGAAAAACTTGCACTGTTCTGAGCATCTTTTGTACAATTACTCAGACTAGAGCAAGCGGGAAGCCGTGCTTCTTCTCCATTCAGTTCTAGCCATATGATTTTAGGTCCCTTGTATTCTGCTGCTCTTGCCTTCTTTCTTCTTCTTCTTCTTCTTCTTCTTCTTCTTCTTCTTCTTCTTCTTCTTCTTCTTCTTCTTCTTCTTCTTCTTCTTCTTCTTCTTCTTCTTCTTCTTCTTCTTCTTCTTCTTCTTCTTCTTCTTCTTCTTCTTCTTCTTCTTCTTCTTCTTCTTCTTCTTCTTCTTCTTCTTCTTGCAAGGGCCTGCTGGTTGCTGCTTGGGCAATGAACAGCAATGTGGCCTATTTCTGTCTCTTTGATGTTTGCCCAGGTTGTCTTTGGTTGTCATGGAGATCTAAGCAGCTGAAATGACATCTTGAGTGGCAGCAGGGGATGTCCCATGGAATGAAAGCGGGTGGGCATAACGTGTATGTGTGTGTCTCCAGCATCTGATGGAAGACTTCTCAGCTTGAAATGGATTGGATTTCAGGGTTGGTCTGCTATTCTGAGTTCTTCAAAGAGTGGCACTTTGCCCTCTGCTCCACCCCTGACTTAAATCTAGCATTGGTTTTTGAGAATGGTAAAGGATGACATCTATCATAGCTGAGATAGCTTGTGACACCCTTTGCATAGATAGACAACAGAAAGTTAAGGAGGTGGGAATTGATACTCTTGGAACTGAAATGTGTGAACTTCAGGTCAGCATTCTACTTTTTCTTCTGTGCTGCATAGAGTATTGCCTTCTTTAATCCGAACAGAAAATTGAAAATCAAGAAGCAAACGAATGCTACATCGGCTCTTATTCACCCACTATAGGAAAAGGATATTGGGTGGTGAACGAGTTGATCCTTGGGGTCCTGGAAAGTATGACTAGTTCTCTGTGAATTCACCGAGATACGTTCTTTTGCATATATTAGATCCAGGTTATAGGGCAGTAATGGCAAACCTTTTTCTTACGGCATGCCAAAATTGTGCACGCTATCGTGTATGTGCCCACACCAATTTATTCATCCCCACCTATCTGCACATGTGCACCCCCCGTACATGCATGCATGACCCCTCCCCAGGCTCTAGAGGCTTTCTTGATGCCTGGGGAGTGCAAAACGGCCTCCCCCAGCCCCCTCGAGGCCTCCCAGAAGCCAGAAATGGATCATTCCTGTTAAGTTCGGGCAACGAGAGAACAGACTCCAGACGATAGTGACAACAACAGCTCTTTATTTAGTAGTAGTAGTGATCCAGCTTGGCTTTGGGTCTAATAGCTCCCCTTTTATAGGGATCGGGTACACCTCCCGTCCAATCAGAACAACCCCTTGTTCCCGCCCTAGTGGCGGACCTGAGTGGAGACTTACAGCGGTATATGTTAATATCTAACACCCCTCCCTTCTTAGATGGAGTGTTCCGGTTTGTGACAAAGTCCTGTAAGTATGCCGGTTTCTGCTTTACTCGGGTGGACCGTCGGATTTCGGGTTGAGTTGGAACGGGCGTGAGATCGGCGTGTTCCTCCTGTTCCGTTTCGCTGGCAGGGGATGGTCGGTTCCCCTCGCTCGGAGGCTGTTCCGCTCTATCGTTGATCTCAGGTTCCACCCCAGGCTCCGTGCTGCTGAAGTCCTCTGTGCTCGGATATTCGGGTTGTTGCATTGGCTGATTTTCCGACGGAATGAAGTCTTCGTTCGCTGATCGTAGGTTGGAGTGCGTTAGGCGACCTCGGAGTTGGTCTATGTGCCTCTTCCAGTTCCTCCCGTCCTCTAGTTCCAACAAGTATGATCGAGGACCCGTGATACCAATTGCCGGAATCCACAGCGTCCCCCCTGCATAGTTGTGGGCGTATACTGAATCCCCTATGCTAAAGTTCCGAATTTTGCTTGTGGAGTCTGGGGGCGATGTGGCAGAGTAGTTTTGGTGAAGCCGGTCCAGGTGAGACCGTAAACGGCGACCCATGAGGAGTTCAGTGGGGCTCCTTCAGGTCGTGGCACTAGGGGTAATGTGTTGGATTAGTAAGTAATGGTCGATTCGTGTTTGCCAATCACCTGGGCCCATCCTAGCGAGGGCCTCTTTTGCAAATCGCACCATTCTCTCCGCCTGTCCGTTCGATGCCGGATGGAATGGCGCGACGAGGGCATGCTGAATTCCCTCACTCGCTAAGTATGTTTCGAATTGCATGGCCGTGAATTGGGGCCCGTTGTCGGAGACCAGGAGGTCGGGCAGGCCGTGAGTGGCGAAAAGTCGCCGAAGTACCTTAATGACTGCCTCTGCCATGATTGAAGTCATTAGGACTACTTCCAACCATTTGGAGTATGCATCCACAACTATTAGAAACGTTTGCCCTTGGACTGGCCCTGCGAAATCAATGTGTATTTGCGACCAGGGTGCTTTTGGTTTGTCCCATTCCGTGGCGGGCGCTTCAGGGGGGGGCTGGTCTGGACTCTTGGCACGGATCACAAGTGGCTACCCATTCCTCTATCTCCTTGTCCATGTTAGGCCACCAAACGCAACTCCTAGCTAACGCTTTCATCCTTACGATCCCTGGATGCCCAACATGTAAAGCCTCTAATACATTTCTCCGCAGTGCGTATGGTACAACAACTCGATCCCCCCACAATAAACAACCTTGTAAAACCGACAGTTCATCGCGCTTAGACCAAAACAGTTTGAATTCGGGTCCCACATTCCCTTTGGGCCACCCCCTCCATACCCAAGTTTGTACCTGTCTGATTACATTGTCCTTAGCATAAAACCTAGCAATGTCCACAGAAGAAACTGGTCCTGAGTCCAAACAGTCAATCAAGAGAACCGGTATTTCAGGAGTGGGGTCTGTTAACAGTTCTGGTAGTGGGCAACGGCTGAGTGCGTCTGCGTGCCCTAATGTGGAACCCGGTTGATGTATCAACTTGTAGGAATACGCAGCCAGGAAAACAGTCCACCTGGTCATGTGCGGGGAGAGTGAGACCGGTGTGGGGCGGTTTCCCGCCAAAAGACCCAGCAATGGTTTGTGGTCTGTGATAAGTTCGAAATCGCGGCCGTAGAGATACTCGTGGAAACGTTTGACTCCAGCCACAGCGGCTAATGCTTCCCTGTCCATTTGGCTGTAGTTTCGTTCAGCCGATGATAAAGTCCTTGAGTAGAACGCTATGGGTGCTTCGTTTCCGTTTGGCATTCTGTGGCTGAGTACTGCGCCGACGCCAAAAGGTGATGCATCGCAGGTCAATACCAGTGGTAGAGTTTGGCTGCATTGGATGAGTAGCGAGTCGGTCGTGAGTAGACGCTTGACTGCGGCGAAGGTGGCCGCCTCGGAACGTCCCCAGTTCCATTTCGCGTTCTTGGCTAGGAGTCGGTGTAGCGGCTCAGCGACGGTAGCTTTCTGTCTTAGAAAAACGCTGTAGAAGTTAAGAAGTCCAAGGAATGCCTGCAACTCGGTCTGATTTCATGGTGTGGGGGCGTCCTGGATCGCCTTAATTTTCTTCGATGTTGGGTGTATACCCAGCCCATCGATTCTATACCCCAGGAATTCTACGCTAGGGACATTAATTTGGCATTTTTCCTTTTTTAGGCGGAGACCCTTTTCTCTGATTCTGGCCAAAACAGTTCTAACACGTTTTAATAGTTGCTCCTCGTTTGCAGCCGACACCAAGATGTCGTCAAAATATGGGACGACTCCTGGTATGCCTTGCAAAAGCCGTTCCATGACGCTTTGGAACAAACCTGGAGCGATGCTTACGCCGAATTGTAACCGGTTGCATTTGAAAGCACCCCTGTGCGTCACTATAGTTTGGGCCTCCGCCGTGGCGCTATCCACAGGCAGCTGCTGATACGCTTGTGCCATGTCTAACTTTGCAAATATTTTTCCTGGCCCCAACGAGTGCAATAGGTGTTGGACTACGGGCACAGGATACGCGCTCTGTTGTAGGGCGACATTAATTGTGCATTTATAGTCCGCGCAGATGTGGACTGACCCATCTGGTTTAACTGGGGTCACGCTGGGAGTTTCCCATTGCGCGTGATCCACCGGTTCAAGGATCCCTTGCTCTACGAGCTTATCGATTTCCTTGTCAATCTTGGGACGGAGTGCAAAAGCACTCTTCTAGGTTTGAGTCGGATTGGCGCCACTTTTGGATCTAGATTGAATGATATTGGTTTTCCCACATACTTACCAAGGCCAGGGTTGAACACATCCTCGAACTCCTTAAAAATCTGCTCAGCGCTGCTGTTCTCCACGGCGTTGATTCCGGTGACTTCTAGCCCCAGGGCTTCAAACCAATCCAGTCCCAGGAGGCTCTGTAATGGCGCGCTGGTGACGGTCACGGGCAGCTGGGCTATGATGTCTTTGAACTGGACCCAAAACGTGCCTTGACCCACGATGGGGACTCTGTTCCCCTGGTAGTCTCATAGCAGGATGTCTGGTGTTCACAGTTGGCGCTTCTTAAGGCTCGGAATTGCTTTTTCATGGCTGACCACGAGATGATCGTCAGGGACGATCCCGTGTCGACTTCAAGCTCGCAAGGGGAGTCCTCCAGGAGGACAGTGAGTTTCAGCTTTTTAGGCCGCTTTGTGCGGACCTGACCTATCGTTGTGAGATAGGTTCTCATGGGTTCTCTCTGGGGATACTCTCTCTCAGTTTCCTGGGAATACTCTCTCTCGGCTCTCTGTGAATACGCCCTTTCAGCTCTTTGGGGATACTCTCTCTCGGCTGACTCCCTCGGTTCTCTCTCTGGGCGCCCTTTGTTTTTCCGCCAAGCCCCTGGGTTGGGCTTCTGTCTGCGGTACATAGGAGGCTGCCATTGTGTGGCAGGGACTTCACTCCGGCACACTCGTGCGATGTGCCCAAGTTTGTCGCAATGCGAGCAAACAACGTTTCTGAAACGGCAGGTAGACCGGGGGTGGTTCCCTCCGCAGCTTGCGCATGGTGGCAAATGGAATTCGGGTTTCCCCACCGGTCTTGTGTGACTGCTCCGCATGCGATGGCTGTCTTCGAATTCGCTGTCCTCGGCCTCTTGATCGGTGGCCTCATAGTGCACTTTGGCTTGTCTGGTTCCCGGCTGGGTCGCGCTGTATCCCCGTTGTATTGTTTCGGAAGATTTGTCCACTGATTCAGAAGCTCTCGCCTCGTCTAGCGCGATTTGCAGGCTTAGGTTGGGTTTAGCCAACAATCGTTTTTGTAACAAAATGTCTTTTAACCCGCATATCAGGCGATCCAGGATTTGCTCGTCCAGATCCCTGAAACCGCAATGCGTGGCTGCTTTCCGAAGTGCTGTAACGTACTGGTTGATGGTTTCTCCCACCTTCTGGTTCCTCGTGTTGAATCCTTGGCGGCAAAAGTGGCGGGAAGGTTTTGGCGCGTAATGTGTTTGCAGCGTCTGTTGCAGCGCCATCCATGTTACTGCCTGGATGGGGGTTGGCTCTGAGAGATCCCTGGCCGTCTCGAAAACCTCTCGACCGCAGTAGCTCAGGAACATATTCTTTTTCCGGGAGTCCGGTACTCCCGTGAGATCGTTTGCCTCGAGGAAACACTCAAATCTCAGCATGTAGGATTCCCAATGCTCGGCGATTGGGTCGTATGGAGTTGGAGGAGCATGCATCGACATCTTGTCTGCGTTTGAATTTGCTGAGATGGCTGCCGGAACTTCTGCCGAATTCCGGGGCTGGATCGGATCCGTAGATTTTGGAGGTAGCTTCTTCGTCCTATCTGTCTCTCGATCCCACCTTCGTCGCCAATGTTAAGTTCGGGCAACGAGAGAACAGACTCCAGACGATAGTGACAACAACAGCTCTTTATTTAGTAGTAGTAGTGATCCAGCTTGGCTTTGGGTCTAATAGCTCCCCTTTTATAGGGATCGGGTACACCTCCCTTCCAATCAGAACAACCCCTTGTTCCCGCCCTAGTGGCGGACCTGAGTGGAGACTTACAGCGGTATATGCTAATATCTAACAATTCCCGAACTTCCGATTGTCCCGTTGGGGCTGTTTTTCGCCCTCCCCAGCCTCTGAAGACATTCCTGTAATGGCCTCCCCCGGCCCTCCGGAAGGCTGGTGTGCCACCTGTGGCATGCATGCTATAGGTTCGTCATCATGGATATAGGATCTAAATTCTCCACAAATTCCAATATTCCTTTCCCAACCATTTGCAAACTGTAGTTTGGGAGAATCCGTTGCATATGCTGTTGTTTAAATGTTGAAAGTCTGAACTTGGCATTCAGTGGGCTAACGTTTGTGGCATGAGAGTTTTAGCAGTTGAAAAATCTCACATGACTCTGTTCTAGATTTTCGAGATTATCATTAAAGCAAAGTTTCCGTTGAGAGAAACTTTGAGTCTTTCTGTACTTACTGTAGCATTTGTACCAGACTCATCTCAATGCCACACAGACCATTGTGCCTAACAATGTCTTAGCTGTGGCTCACCTCAATTTACAAAGCTTCTCTTTATCAAGGTTCAGTGCTTGCTCTCTATAGAACTGGGTGTCCCAACAGATGGGAATTGATGTCATGAGCCTCATGGTAAATTATTGCATCACGAAAATGATGCAATCATTTAAATCATTTAGGGAATGTACCTAGTGCAAATCCAATAATTATATCGTGAAGTTATAGCAATTGCTAACAGATACATATGGCTTGGAGGCATATGGGAGGCTGTTTTCCCATTAGCTAAAATTCTTGCCTTACCCTACTGTTTCCTGATATCTGAATTTGGATTTCTTTAAGAGATTTCATAGTTACATTTATCACTGGGTATTATTATTTATACGGGAACATGGTGGCTCAGTGGCTAAGACACTGAGCTTGTCGATCAGAAAGGTTGGCAGTTTGGCAGTTCAAATCCCTAACGCCACGTAACAGAGTGAGCTCCAGTTACTTGTCCCAGCTTCTGCCAACCTAGTAGTTCAAAAGCATGTAAAAATGCAAGTAGAAAAATAGGAACCATCTTTGGTGGGAAGGTAACAGTGTTCCGTGTCCCTTCAGCGTTTAGTCATGCTGGCCACATGACCACAGAGACGTCTTCGGACAGCGCTGGCTCTTCGGCTTTGAAACGGAGATGAGCACCGCCCCCTAGAGTCAAGAACGACTAGCACATATGTGCAAGGGGAACCTTTACCTTTACCTATTATTATTTAAACAATAATGACAACTCAGGGAAGTTTACAGTAACAAAATATACAGTTAAAGGAATTAAAAACATAATAATGAAACAAAACTGTCTGGATTAAAAAGCAACCATAACAATATAAAGACACAACACAAATACACTGTGTCCCTGACCCGAGACCAAAGACATGTCTTAAGAGCCTTCCAGAATCGCAGAATAATGAGCAGTACAAGGGGTACTCCTTCAGCAATCACAATTAGGGCCAGTAATTTGTTCATTAAACCAAGTAATTACTAAATGAAGCCGCAATGATGCTTATGATCTTACTTCAGCTTCTTGCAAAAGTCATAAATCTGAGGCTTGGTTGCAAAGGTTTTTCGTCGTTTTCATATCAGTGAGTGGTCACTGTCTGAAGTAGGAGGGCGGGGAAGAATATACGGGGCAACCATTTGTCTGAGATGGTATGAGGACTCCTACCTAGGGCAGGGGGGTGGATTAGAAGACCCCCCCCCCAAGTGGGAATCAAATTCTTTTACTATCAGTTCTGTGGGCGTGGCTTTGTGGGTGTGATGTGACTTTGTGGGCGTGGCTTTGTGGGCGTGGCAGGGGAAGGATACTGCAAAATTTCCATTCCCTCCCCACCCCACTAAACTGCTTTCCAGCTCTGTTCTCCTGTTCAGGGCAACAAAAGATCATCAGCTGGGAGGCAGCAGGGGTGGGGCCAGCCTATTTGCCGGTTCTCCGAACTACTCAAAATTTCCGCTACCGGTTCTCCAGAACCTGTCAGAACTGGCTGAATACCACCTCTGCCCAAGGTCCCTTTCAACCCTATGACGTGATGATTTTTATCACTATCTATATAGGTGTCCCTGAGAGGTGTTGTTCCAGGGTGGGATAGCTAACTTTAGCCTTTCTAATAAAATTCACAATTCCTATTAAAAACTACCCAACTTGGTTTTCTCTTCTTAAAACAATATTATGCATTCAATTCGCCCCATCTCGCAGCCTTTGGTCTCAGCAAGCCATTTCTCTACACTACCACACATGCAGTGAAAAGGCTGCACACTGCAACCTACAGCCATGCAGCTGTTGGAGGGGAAATGTTGGCGGCAGTACTATGGTGGTGCATCACCCTTGCAGCATTTAGCGGGAATGTATATGCAGAAAGAATGGCAGATTGATGACCAGGCAGGCCTCCCATCATACCAACAGCTTAGATTTCTTGGGAAATTGCCACACACACACACTCACACAGAATTAGTCCTTGATTTATGACCATAATGGAACCTAACAATAACGGCCGTAATTTGTGACAGTCATAAAGCGGTTCCTCATGTGACTGATCCAGTTTTATGACTTTTGCAGCGGCTGTTAAACAAATGCCACAGTGAAAGTTGTAAAGTGACTGCCACGGTCATTAAGAAAACACGACAGTCATTAAGCAAAACCGTGGTTCATTTGGTCTAGGACAACTCACTGCAGCCAACTCGCCATGGCCAACTTACTGTGGCCCATTTGCCGCAGGATATCGACAGGACAATTCAACAGTGCTTTCATTGTTTCATTCAGGTACGTTTATAATTGGTGATCACATTTTCATCAAAATTATTGCAATTCTTGCATTTCGGGATTCACTACATTTTATTATTATTGGCCACGGTTCTGTCAAAATTAATTTAACTTTTGTATTTATTGAATTCGAGTTGTCCTGCTGTGAATTCTCATGGCAAGTTGGCCGTGGTGAGTTGTCCCCTTTTGTGGTTTGCTGTGAGACATGTTTGCCAAAAACTGGAAGTAAATGCTGGTTTTCAGCAAAAATGTTGTGACTCACAATCAAATGACCATAAAGGTAAAGGTAAAGGTTCCCATTGCATTGCTAGTCATTCCCGACTTTAGGGGGCAGTGCTCATCTCTGTTTCAAAGCCAAAGAACCAGCGCTGTCCAAAGACGTCTCCGTGGTCATGTGGCCGGCATGACTAAATGCCGAAGGTACACAGAACACTGTTACCTTCCCACCAAAGATGGTTCCTATTTTTCTCTTTTCATTTTTACATGCTTTTGATCTGCTAGGTTGGCAGAAACTGCGACAAATAACGTGAGCTCCCTCCGTTACGCAGCGCTAGGGATTCGAACTGCTAAACTGCAGACCTTTCTGATCGACAAGCTCAAGGTCTTAGTCACTTAGCCACAGCATCTGACCATAGGATGTGCACAGCATCTGACCATAGGATGTGCACAGCATCTGACCATAGGATGTGCACAGCATCTGACCATAGGCAAATGACCATAGGATACTGTAAACAGCTGTAATTGTGGGCAGGTTGTCGATTGCTCAAAATGCAGTTACCTGACCATGGGGAGTGGAAGTGCATGGCTTGCCATTGGAATTTTTTGGAATTGGGTTTTGGGGAAGGGGGGGATCATAACGTTGAATAGTTGCTAAGTGACCTGTCATAAGTCAAGGACTACCTGTACTTTTCTCAGAAACGAGGGGATTTTTTTGTTTGTTATTTCTACAGCTGAAGCAGCTCAGAGAGTGTGGCACAGACTAAATCATGATTCATCAATCCTTCTATTGGTCTGCTGAAACAGAAGTGGAGACAAAGTTAGGCTGGTTTCAGAACAGTCTGATGGCCTTCAGAAGGGGACAGGATGCTTTACAAAATGACCTTATCCGGTAACAACTACACTCACTTACTTATTGCTGGGGGGGGAGGGACAGGAGGGTTGCAAAAAGATTTGCAAAATTTAAATGCTGCACTTTGACGTTGAGACTGTGTGGAGAAGGGAGGAGTATCTTGAGAAAGAACAATGGAAATGCTGGAATATATGCTTTTTACAATGTCTCCTCCCTGGGCCACATGTTCTGATTATTGATTTTTCATTGCGATATAAATTGTCAGTCTTTGCTTGCTTGTGCCAGTAAAGTATCTAAAATCAAAGTTAGATTGATATGAAGAACAAGCAGAACTGTCAGTTTCCTAGAATTTACCATCAGGAAAAATTATTGTTGCAACAGCAGCTCCCCCTAGTGGGGCAACAGAGTCAGCCTCAGGGAACAAGAAGCAAAATTTTAATTTGTATTTAATTTATTCTATTTTTTTTAAAACCACCTAAAAGCCAAAGTTATTGGGGAAATGACTTCTTAAACAGCTTCCAGAATATCTGTTGCTTCGCAGTTCCCTTGATCCGAAACCAAATGTTTCCCTCATTTACCACTTTCCCAAAGTTCTGTCACAGAATTGTAATTTTGAATGTGATCAAAAAAGAAAATGAATTAACATGCAGGGGGCCATCATGCTATATTTTACAAATTAAAATTAAATTGAAGTTGCTTTATTAATCCACATTTAGTTTTTGGAAGCATCTTCCCTATGTATGTGTCTGCTTCTGGGTAGGTTACTTTTTCCACAGACTGAAGAAAACATATGCAGATCCTAAATCAAGATCAAGCTATTTTCCAAAGCACATGAAGGCCAGACAAGGAATAATAGATGGAAACTGATCAAGGAGAGATTCAACCTAGAAATAAGGAGAAATTTTCTGACAGTGAGAGCAATCAACCAATGGAACAGACGTTGCCTTCGGAAGTTGTGGGAGCTTCATCACTGGAGACTTTCAAGAAGAGATTGGACTGCTATTTGTCAGAAATGATGTAGGGTCTCCTGCTTGGGAGTGGGGTTGGACTAGATGACCTACAAGATCCCTTCTAACTCTGTTAATCTGTAAAAAATACGGTATATATTGTTAAGAATTAAAATTGCCAAAACCTAATCTGGTATCTCTATATTCTGCTCAGTTCTGTAAATCAGCTGCCATGCCGTAGTTCTGACAATGTGATTTGAATCATTTTCTTTTGCCCTTACTGCTCCTGCTACTGGTTTGAGCATGCAAATTCCAAAGTGATGGAGAAACCTCTTTTTAGTGGGCGAGAGAGCTAGCAGATCTGAACTGGAAGAATCCAGTTAGCCACTAGATGGCAGCAGACATTTCAGTGGCTTTAGCCCTACACAAGATTCAGTATGTGGTTTCTTCTTTTGACCTTTTTTCCCCCTTGCTTAAAAAAGCCACTTCCTTCCCACAGTGAGTTTTCTTCCAAGGCTTATATTGTTCTTGCACACAATGAACTTGCAAACTATACACACAATTTCTAAATCAAATTGTCATCACCAGGGCCACATGGGGACTAGTTCATTAACCTGAGAGCTGCAATACTGAGGCCTTCTTTCCATTTACACAAATGTCCTTAGTGAGTCAGAAATGAAGAGAATTATGCTATACCATTCAACATACATTTATTAAATTTTAAAAAAAAATATTACTGCAAAACTTTCCTGTGAAATAGTGCCATTTCCCTTGGGCCACATGGCTGCCGGTGTTTTTCATTAATCAGAACTTCAATATTAAGCTTAATTACTGGATTGAATCAGTAAATAATATTTTTTTCAAAATCATATCCATCAATAATTATGTTATGCTGATGCTACTACTCTGAAAGTTGAAAATGCAAATGATGTTTGCACTTTAATAAAGTCAAGGAGCACAGTGAAAAAAATGATTGATTGTATAATGTTATTCATTGTATAATCTAATTCCAAAGAAGATCAAAATAATGACAGCAGCAACAGAATTGCATTTTGGAGTGATTATCAATAGTAAAGGAAGCACAAGTCAGAAATGTGCCATAGACTTGCATATTGGAAACAATATTCAGATGTTGTGATATTGTGAAAAAAAGACTTACGTAAGCAAGTCTTTTGTTAAAGAATCATAAGGACAGTTGTCCTTATGATTCTTTAACAAAACAAAATTTGGAATCTGAATATGCAAGATAGAAAGATACTTTTGAACTTTGATGTTGGAGAAGATTCCTGAGAACAGGATGGCCTTCCAAAATAAACAAACAAATGGATCATAGATAATTCAGAATGAAGTGTAAATGATCGGGCTGAAATAATTTGCCTTCTACAGAAGGATGTCTCTGAAAATCTTCTGACGACAAGTGACATTCTAGCTGCTAGGCCCTCAGCCTGTAGTAAAACCCTTTTCAATCCATACCGGTACTAACTGGGGAGAGATTTGTGGGACTATTTTAATATTCAAAGGTCTATACCAGTGATGGCTAATCTTTTTTGACTCCTGTGCCAAAAGCGGGGGAGCGCAGGGGGGTAGTGCACTGGTGTGCCACACCTATAATGCTATGTGCATGACCCACCCCATGCGTGTGCATGCGCGTGCATTCAGCACACACAAACCGGCTTTTGGCTTGGTTTTGTTGCCCTCCCCGGGCTCCTGAGGCTTTCTACGAGCCTGGGGAGGGCGAAAACAGCCTCCCACCCCCACCCCAGAGGCCCTCCGGAGGCTTCAGGAGCTTCTCTGAAGGCTCCAGACAGTGAAAAACAGACCTATGGGGAATCCGGAAGTTCAGGAATGGTGAGTTCCGGTTTGTCTGTAGGGCCGATTTTTGCCCTCCTTCAGGGGTCTTCAGGAGGCTTCCCTGAAGGCTCAGGAGAGCAAAAAACAGCCCTACGAGGAAACCGGAAGTGACTTCTGGTTTGTCTGTAGGTCGGTTTTTCACCCTCCGGAGACTTTAAGGAAGCCTTTTGAAGGCCTCTGAAGGCTCCTGAGGGCAAAAAACGGACCTACGGGGAACCCGGAGTGTTATGTCCTAGCTTCGGAGTCGTGGCTTCGTCTCCGAAGTTTGCCATTGGTTGAGACGCGTGTGTGTGCCAGAGTGGGAGAGTCTCTGTTCTCTGATTGGCTAACCGCAGGACTGCCTGCATATAAGTTGCTGTCAAGCAGGAGCTGTCCTTTATCTTGGGTTCTGAGTTGCTGTTGTGTTAGCTGTTTAATAAAGCCGTGTTAGTCGGGCCTTGCCTCACCTCAGTCATTGCCACCCATCGAATCTAATACTGGCGACAAAAGTGGGATCCTGCTGAGGCGTAGGAAGAGTGTGTCACGTAAGGCAGACTTTCGTTGTTATACAAGACTCCCTGCTAATCGCTGAGGCAATCTCCTCAGATCGTGTCTCCCTCAGAATGTTCACCTTGAGCAACTTTGCCCCGTTTGAGCCAGCGTTAGAGTCCTGGGAGGCTTACATTGATTGTTTTGAATGCTTCCTCGAGGCAAACCATCTGGCTAATCTGCCCAGTGAGGGAAAGAGGGCTCAGTTCCTGAACACGTGTGGACGTGAGATGTTCGGGACAGCCAGGGCTTTGGCAGTCCAGTCTCTTTCATGGGAGACCCTGTTGATGAGACTGCAGAACCATTATGCCCCAGCTCCGTCTTGCATAGCTAGGCACTATGCGTTCCAGCAAAGGCTTCAGAAGGAGGGGGAGTCGGTGAATCAGTATGTGGCTGCCCTCAGGGCTGCAGGACTGCACTGTGAATTTCCTAATTTAGACGACACTCTATTTCAGCAATTCGTGTGCTGGGTGACCGATTCAAGGCTGCGTCGCCGTTTGCTGGCCCGTTCTGAGCTCAACCTACAAGCGGCGTTGGATGAGGCTCACACCTCTGAGATGTCCAACGAGTCCTCCGCCGAGATTGCGAGGGGTCAAGCCGCAGCGGGGCCCGCATTATCATCTATTAAGACTGTGCCTATTCATCATGGGGTGGTGGATGAGCATTCTTCGTCTGACGCCGATGAGGCTGAGGTTGACCACCTCAAAACAGCAGGTGGCGGTGCGGGGTGATCACGAAAATTTTTACCTCAGAGCCATTGTGCTGGTTGTGGTGGGAACCATGCCCGTGCCTGGTGTCATTTCAAATCAGCTATTTGACACAAGTGTGGAAAGAAGGGACATTTAGCTAAGGTGTGCCGCGCACCATCCTCCCCCCCCTCAGGGTCAACCAGCTGACCGATCATATAACCACAAGCCAAAGCCACGGTCTTATCACACGTCGGAGGACTGTTTCACAATTGTCCGTGAACAGGGGCAAGCCATTCCACTGACCAGCCAGGCCAACACAATGTCGGGAAAGAAGATTTACCTCAGCATCCAGCTCGAGGGCAAGCCCTGCTGCATGGAGGTGGACACCGGCTCCTCCAAGTCTATTGTCTCCTGGCCCACTATCAAGCGTTTGGTGCCTTCCTTAGCCCAGAAATGCCTGTCACCTTGTTTTATGAAGTTGCGGGACTATCAGGGAAACTATATCCCAGTAGTTGGCAGTGGCCGGTTCCAAGTGGTCACTCCAAGTTTTAAGGGCAGGCTTCCTCTCATCATTGTCCAGGGCAACCTTCCCAGTCTACTCGGGTTAGACTGGTTCGATGCCCTGGGCCTCAGCATCGCTGGCGTGCATGCAACAGCAGGCCATGATCAGTTCGAAGGCCTGATGAAGGAGTTTGCTGCAGTTTTTGATGGGTCGTTAGGTAACTATAAGGGAACCCCCATTAGTTTTAATTTGGACCCTCAGATCATTCCCATCCGTCTCAAGCCCAGAAGGGTCCCCCTGGCTCTGTGTCCAAAAATGGACGCTGAACTAGACAAATTGGTTGCCCAAGGGGTCTTAGAGCCCCTAGATTACTCCAAATGGGAGACCCCCATCGTGATTCCCCTGAAATCCGATGGCTCCATTAGATTATGTGGAGATTTTAAATGTACCATAAATAGGGGTCTCCAACCCAATCCCTACCCTGTCCCTGTAGTACAGGAACTGCTTCATACATTGGGGCAGGGCTCCATTTTTGCCAAGCTGGACCTCACCCTAGCATACCAGCAGCTCCCTGTGGCTGCTGCTGCTGCGGAAACACAGACCATCGTCACCCATAGGGGAGCTTTTAGATGCCGGCGGCTCCAGTTTCGGGTCAGTGTAGCCCGGGCATTTTCCAGAGCCTCATGGAGCAACTGCTCCATGGCATTCCGGGGGTCGTCCCATACTTTGATGATGTGCTTATTTCTGCCAGAAACAGCACTGAACTCATGGCGCGGCTGCGTGCCATCTTATCAAAGTTCCTTTGGGTGGGGTTGAAACTTAAGCCTTCAAAATGTCATATAGGGGTACACGAAGTGGAGTTGTTAGGGTATCTGATTGATGCCACAGGCATCCATCTGACCCCCTCTAAAATTGCAGCCATTAAACAGGCTCCTGTACTCAACAATAAGGCCCAATTGCAAGCTTTCCTTGGCCTCCTCAATTTTTACTCTGTCTTTTTGCCCCATAAAGCATCTGTTGCATAACCCCTGCATCGGCTTCTTGATAGTGAGACCACGTGGAGGTGGGGTCGGAGGGAAGCAGCCGCTTTTATGGCCATCAAGGACCTGTTAATTTCCAACGCTGTCCTCGTCCAGTATTGTGACGACCTTCCCCTGATGCTCAGTTGTGATGCTTCTCCTTTTGGGGTGGGTGCTGTCCTGAGCCACAAGCTTCCTAATGGATCTTAGGCACCCTTGGCGTACTTTTCCAGAACACTGTCCCCTCCGGAACGCAACTATAGCCAGTTGGACAAGGAGGCATTAGCAGCAGTAGCTGGAATTAAACGATTCCACAACTACCTGTACGGATGTTTTTTTGAGCTAGTGACAGACCACAAGCCTTTATTGGGTTACTAGCAGGTGATAGACAAACTCCTGTGATATTATCGCCTCGCATGTCCCGTTGGGCTGTCTTCCTTGCTGCTTACAATTACAAACTTTTCTATTGGCCCGAGAAGCAGGTGGGGCATGCTGATGCCCTAAGCCGTTGCCCCCTGCTGGCATCCGGGGATGACCTGGATCCTGACCCCCTAGTTTTACTGATTGAGGACCTCCTGGTTCCCTTGACAGCCACAGACGTTGCCACTCATTCGATTAGGGATGCTACTTTGGCTCAGATTTTAGACTGGGTAAGGAGGGGTTGGCCGCAGACACCAGTTCCCTCACAGTTCCTGCCATTCAAACACAGGCAACATGAACTGTCGGTACTAGGGGGGTGCCTGCTGTGGGGCCATAGGGTGGTCATTCCCCCTCAATTGCGGGAACCTATCCTCCACTGTCTGCACGAGGGGCATCCTGGGATAGTAAGGATGAAGGCCCTCAGCCGGAGCTACATGTGGTGGCCTGGTTTGGATCAGGATATTGCGCAGTGGGTGACTAGGTGTCAGGAATGTCAGCAGTCCAGGCCAGCTCCCCGCAAGGCAAAACCTAGGAAATTGGAGGACCCCAAGACTCCCTGGGCTAGGATCCATGTGGATTTTGCAGGGTCGTTCCACGGCCAGATGTTCCTGGTAGTGGTCGATGCATACTCAAAGTGGGTGGAAGTCGTCCTAATGTCATCGACCACTACCGAGGCTATCATTATGGCATTGCGAAGGAAGTTCGCGACTCATGGGTGCCCGGATGTCCTGGTGTCAGATAATGGCGCCCAATTGACATCTGCATCTTTCCAGATGTTCCTAGTGGGTCATGGTATCCGCCACGTTCTGGTGGCCACTTACCATCCCTCCTGCAATGGCATGGCTGAACGGATGGTGTGATCTGTTAAAGAATCCCTAGCTAGGCTAGGGCCAGGGGATTGGCAAGCCCGAATTGACAGATACCTGTTAGTACAGCACACAGTTCCATGTCCCCAAACCGACCACAGCCCTGCAGAGCTGTTAATGGGCCGCCGCCTCCGGACTAACCTAGATCGACTTCACCCCAGCTACTGCAATGACAAACCTATTGTCAACAATAACCCCGCCAGGGGTTTCGAAATGGGGGATCTGGTTTTTGCACAGAATAATGGGTGAGCAGAGATGGTTACCGGGGCGCATTCTGCAATTAACAGGTCCCTGCTCTTACAGGGTTGGCCTAGGCGATGGGCGCATTTGGCGCCGCCACATTGATCAGCTGCGACCGCGGATGGCCTCGACATCGGCGCCAGCTGATCTCTTCCCAGTTGAGCCTATAGATTCCCTGGTTACTGTGGACACCTCCGTTGAAACTCAGCGTTGCCCGTCCCAGCAGTCTGGTGTTCCGGCAGCAGACTTACCTGAGCCATCAGAGTCGCATCCAGAGTCGCCGGGGAGGGAGTTAGTACATTCACAGGCAGTTCCCCTGGAGAAGCCTCCTCCTGCCCCTTCTACAGCGTCAGTTCCAGCCAAGCCAAGAAGATCCGACCGCAGGCGCAGGCGGCCTGCATATTTGCAAGATTACGCTTGTATCTGACTGGTGGAGAGAGGAGTTATATCCTAGCCTCGGAGTTGTGGCTTCGTCTCCGAGGCTTGCCATTGGTTGAGACGCGCATGTGTGCCAGAGTGGGAGAGTCTCTGTTCTCTGATTGGCTAACTGCAGGACTGCCTGCATATAAATTGCTGTCAAGCAGGAACTGTTCTTTATCTTGGCTTCTGAGTTGCTGTTGTGTTAGCTGTTTAATAAAGCCGTGTTAGTCGGGCCTTGCCTCACCTCAGTCATTGCCACCCATTGAATCTAATATGGGGGTTCAGGAACGGTGACTTCCAGTTTGTCCGTAGGGTCGATTTTTGCCCTCCGGAACCTTCAGGGGTTTTCAGGAGGCTTCCATGAAGGCTCAGGAGGGCGAAAAACTGACCTACGGACAAACCCAAAGTCAGTTCCAGTTTCCCGTAGGGCCTTCGGGGAGGCTTCTCTGAGGGCTCAGGAGGGCAAAAACCGGTCATACGAGCAAACCGGACGTGACTTCCAGTTTGTCCAATCATAAGATGAGGCAATTCTCTGGTAGCCTCAAATAACTATGAATGGCATATCACTGGTGCTTCACTCCCACCCACCAGTGCGATTATATGTAAGATGACTTTCATTTTTCTATCTGGGTCTCTATTCCAGTTTTCCCAGAAATGTGTTGCCACTGCTCTGTTTTTAACCTAAGCTGTTGGGTGCTCAAATAATAGACTTTTAACAAGACGTGTTGCCTAGACATACATTGGTTTTTACATATTGTATTTTATATATTATTGATTGTTTAAATTTGTGACCTGTCTGGAGTCCCTCAGGAGTGGGATAGTGTCTAAATCTAAGGAAAGAAATAAATTAGAAGAAAACGTTCCTAAGAGGAAATTCAGATCACACCTTTTATCCTAGACGCTCCCTTGTTCCCTTGGCTTGCAGGCTTGGGGCGTGGAAGTATTGTATTAACTTATTTGTTCTGCTTGAATTGAATGGGACTGAGTAATCTGATTTCCAGTACAAGCCTGACTGCAAATGAAGCCGATGACCTGTTGCTATCATGTCTACAAAAGAAAAAAAGAAGCTGATTTTCAACAGAAAACTGAGGCACAAGTGCTGGATGTGATTGACTGTTCAAGTGTTTCCATGTGCTATCCTGCCTTTATATAAGAATGCACATAGCATAAGCCAGTTCCTCCTTATAGGGCATTAGGACTTGGCAGTGAAGATCATAGATCTGGTGTATCTGTGTGGACAGACTGCTCTGAAGCAAAACAAGGGTCACAGCTGCTTTTAGATGCAGAAAATGCTAAAATCAAGTTGTTACGAATTATGAATATGGAGGTAAAACTTACACTGCCTAGAAAGAATTACTATCTGTTCTGACTTAATTACTATATATCAAGTCATCCACTTCTATTTTTACTCAGAAATTCAAATACATTAACTCTTTTTCTTAGTGAACTATATGGTTTTTTTTTTGCCCGTTTCTTCCTTTTTATGTGAGCACTCTTTATTAAAGGTTAGAAACATTGCTAAAAGAAATTATCATCTTGGGTAGCGTAGGCTTTTACAATCTCCCATATTCTGACTCAGTGCAAATAATACAAGCATTTCTTTTTAATTGCCGGAAGGATAGCGCATTCATCTACTGCAGAAAGTGTAATCTTGTAGCACTGTGAAGGTTTAACTATTTATAATACATAAGTTCCTAATTAATGTCATAAAACAATTATCATTATAATTACTTCAACTGGGAAAAGAGAGGGTCAAGGGGAATCTCTCGGATTCAACAAAATAGCTCAGTTATGGCTTTTTCAAACCATTCCTGATACCTCTAGCAGTGCAGGTTTTGGATTAACTGCGAGCTGGGTGGTCTCCTGTTTCTTTAAATAGGAAGGAAGTTTGTTAGGCATTCTCATCTTTTAAATCTTCCCAGGAACTGTGGTTGACTGTGAAGAAGACAAAGATTTAAGCCCATTCCTATTAAGGTGAAGTCATCCATGATTCAGGAATTCCATGTACTCAAATTCCTAGTTGAAGTCTATAACCATTCATTAGAGTTTTGATATATATTTTTTGAGGGGGGAGATATTCTTGGATCTTGTCCAACTCTTGTCCATTTCGTTTCAAAAGACAATTTTGGTATCAATTTGTATCTTTAAGTGTTCTAACCTTATAACATGCCTTAGAAGGCTTAGGTCAGAGTATCACTGACTACTAGATATTGGCTGAAGATATATTGGTATTTTTCATACAAAAGAAAGGTGAAACATTTTTTTCTTCTTTTGGAAGAAAAATGATGCTATAACCCTGGATGAGAAGAAAAGAAGATGATGGCAGTGAATATTTGTTGAAGACAATAACTTCTACTTTGTCTTTGGATGAGGCAGATTCTGTGTGAGGGGATATTACAGTGACACTAAATTTTTCAAGTGCTAGAAACAAGATCCTAAAGATCCTTGGTGAGAATACATAATAAATGTTAACAGAATAGAAAATGTGATTAGTAACGCAGACATAAAGCAGACAAATGAATTGGCAATCTTTGGGGTCATAGATGGTGGGCAGACTACAAAAATGGCACCATAGGCATTGAAGGACAGACAATGGTGAGCATGGCAACTTTCAAATTATTTCCTTAAACTGGAAGATGAAGTAGCTTTCTATAAGACTTTTTTCCATGCTGAAGACATTGCTGCTGCATGACACTAGAGGTGATCTCCTGCTTTGCAGCTTCAAAACTTCCTACATCAGTTTTAAAAATTAAAACAGTCTTCATAAACGTCAGATAGGGAAGAGAGACTAGGAGGGGCCAATGGAAGTGTTTGGGACCCACAGATAATATTATTGCCTACCCTTGATTTGAAGGAATGCATTGGCACCAACATTAAGCAGGAGTTAGTTTATACAGGTCTAAAGGGCCTCTGGGAACTCAAGAGTGGGATGGAGGTGAAAGCAGACTTATACTGTAAATGTCTCTTGAGTCAAGCTTAATTCCTTGTGACTTCATACAGTTTAGGAGGCAGAATAGGCTAGTGCTTTGTCACTGCCTTTTACAGGCCTGGGATATCCTGTTGGCCTCCCATCCAAATTCACACCAGATCTGACTTGCCTAGCTCTTTTGAAATCAGCCAAGATCGGCCAGCTTCTGTCACCTTACCCCGAAACCAGTCACGCATCAGGAATCAGACGCTCTTAGAAGAAAGAAGAAGGGCCTATAATAGCTTGGGGAATTTTCCTTCCTTGGTTAAGTCTAATAGCCAAACGGCCGTACCCAGGGACACCTGCAGAGGGCTCCGACCCACAGCTTCCCTTCCCAAGTCCCCAGCAGGCCGAGCGGTGCGGGGTGGAGCCGATCGCACTCTTTCCGAGGCGGGGTGGCCCCGGGTAGCGGCGTCCTGTTGGTCTTGTGGGGGGTGCAGAGTCGGTAACAGCATGCAGGTAGAGGAGAAGCGGGAAGCGGTTTTCGCGCTCCCAAGCTCGTTCGCTGCGGGAAAGAGCGGGCGCTCGGAAAAGCTCGGAGGGCGGGCTCCGTTTGGGTGGGCGATCGCTAGTTCAGCGGGGAGGCTGCCGTAGGGGAGACCCGTTTGGAGGGACCGGGATGGGGCGAGTGAGTCCCGCCTAATTCGACTGCGGTATTTTCCCCCTTTCCAGACCAGCTCCAAGCAAGCGGTGCAAGCGGCGGCGCAAGAGCTGCTGAAGTTTGTGCACCGCAGCCCGTCCCCTTACCACGGTAAGAAAGAAGCATTCGGCGAAATCGGGACCTTTGCCGCCGACCCCGGTGTCACCAGAGGCCTTCCCGGGGTGGCTGTGCACCCTTGCCCGGCTGTTAACCAGGCTTACGATGCCTTTTCTTGAATCTTAGGCCTGGTCTCACAGTTAACATGAAAAACCCCATTGCCCCCTTTTCAGATTTTTTTTATCCAGCATTGGAGTATTCGCGCAGGATTAAAGTTAATGTACTAAAAGCAAGTAGAATGGGGGATATTTCTGAGTTTGATTTGCCAGTATTGTTACCATTTCTTTTTCTTACTCCTGTGGTTTTCCCTACTATTGTCTTTCCATCCTCGCAAAATAATCTTTTTTTTAGTGTCCCTATTCTTCTTTGCCACTGCAGTGTGAGAAATTATTAACTTGTCTTTTATCATACTTGTGAGCATTAGGTAAGACAAAGGATAACATTCTTATTTCTTCCTGAGCCTTCATAATCTTTTTTTTTTTTTGCAGAACTTTGCTCCTTGTCTTATCTGCAAGCCATGCTTAGCATAATTTTATATTGTTGAATCATTAATGGCACCTTAATTACTTCTTTGAAGCAGAAGCTCACACTTTTTAAATAATATACAGAGACAGCAAATACAATTTTTAATATCCTTAATCTTCTCTTCCCTACGCCCGTAGGATTTACTATAATTTGATAGTTGGCAGAGTCCATCTTTAGAATGGCACGTTATCAAACAACAAATTAACTATTTGAATAAAATTCATAATTTTGCCCAATCCTTTTCATTGCTGTTTTTTCTCTCCTTCCTGTTTAAAAAAGTTAGAAATTATATGCGCATTTTGCTGACAGATCTTATTCTTCCTATCTTTTATAAGCTGCTAGTAGAATGTTAATGTACTTCTAATGTTCATTTTTGTACCTGCATCAGAATTACTGAACTGTAACCTCTGAAGCAAAATAACACAATTTCCAAAGGCTAAACACAACGTCCATATTATACAGGTATTGTGGGCAGGAGCATCTGCAAGGGAGGGCAAAAGGGTTAGATGATGTAAGCATTCCCCCCTTTTGTATGTGCATTGTGCCATCACAATGTATGAAAAGGGTGAAGCTTGCAGTAAAACAGCTGCTTTCGTCATTTTGACAAAAGTATCAGATTCTGCAGACGTCTCTGACTGTAGGCACATTCACACAAAAGATTAAGTTACTCAGGCAGTGTAACATGAGCATGCGCCATGGATACAAATTCAGGCTAATGTTAACCAGAAATGGTGGCTGCTTCAAAATGGTCAGGAAACTTAACAGAAAAGCCACAAATTGGTGCTAGGGAGTTGCATGGAAATGACCCTAAATATTCATATTAAATAGCCCAACTGGTTTTAGCATATCTGCATCCATGTTTAGCATCCAGGGTTATTGGTTAAGGTCCGCTCTCCTACATTAAAATGTTTTTTTTTAATCTTTTAAACCTGTAAGCCACCCATCTCACTTGCAGCAACCTTGGGTAGCTTATAGACATTCAACTAAAATGCACTGTAAAAAATTAATAAAATAAGGATCATAAATTTAAAATTCAAATGAAATTAAATTCAAATAAATTTGAAGTCAGTTAAAATTAAATTCAAATAAAACTAACCAGAATGGAGAGGGAGGGAGAAAAGTATATACAGGGAGGGCAGTGGGTGTTACCTACTCCATTAGCCACCTCCAAAGTACTATATCCCCAATGGGACCCCAGGCTGCTTGGCAAAGCCATATCTTCAAGGCCTTTTGGAAGGCCAAAACAATCCACTTCAGGGGCCATGATCTTCCAGAGGGTGGGAGCCATAACAGAAAAGGCTCTTCTGGATGTCGCCAGCCCCAAATACTTGGCTGACAGGGTCTGCCGCGTGTCCCTTCTGCCTTTGGGATTGGGGTGGAGCACTCCCATTGGGAATATATTCTTATACTCTTTTTCAAGCATGGAATCATCATAATAAAATAAAAAGCTCTGTTCTTAGAAATTTTGAAAAAGAATCTAAGAACAGAGCTTTTTATTTTATTATGATGATTGAATTAGGGCACTGAAATTATCACAGGGAAATTTGGGAAGAATTTTTAGTAATACATTCTCTAACACGAAGCCTAGAGTAAATATTGAGGTTTTATGCGGATGAGGAATCTATTTAGAAATCCAAGGTGCAAAATGCATTGTATTTGCCCTATACGTATATGCCTCTCTTGCATGCACATATGTATTTCCGATGTAACCACTTTGTTTCTATCTAGCCTCTTTGCTTCTTGTCTAATTTCATTTTGTAAGCATCTTGTACCTTCTGTCTTGATCTGCCATCCAAAATGTAATAAATCAAAGTAAGTGCATTAGACTTGACAGAAGAAGATCACATCTTGAAGCCTTAGGGTCAAAGTTGTGTTGACAGTCTCAGGACAATCTTCCTAATAATTATAAAACCCTAAAATTGCTCTCCAGGTTTATTGACCTCCAACTTCGTTGGGACTGCAACTTTCAGAATTCTCAACTAGCTTGCCCAAAAGCTGAGTTACAATTTGGGGAATTGCAGCCCCACCCAAGTGGTAGAAGGCTGCCTGAGGGTAGCCAGGATAAAGTTGTCATCACACCATCTATTCCTAAGCTGGGTCAAACAATTCTGTTAGCCTGACGAGCACCAGTAGAGTCACATGGCATCCTGTTAATTTGTAGGTCACCCAGAATTGTGGATCTCTGGAGGGATTTTAAAGCAAGCTTTCTTGCCCACATGCCTTTGCTGTTTCCTTTTGTGATTACTTCTGCTCTTCCTTCCGGCAGTGGTTGCTGAATGTCGGAAACGCCTGCTTCAGGCTGGTTTCCAAGAACTGAAAGAAACTGAACACTGGGATATCAAGCCTGACAGAAAGGTACGGAGAAGGATGGACATAATGACTTTTCTGTACCTTGCTTTGATTTATAGTTGTGTTGCCTTTCACAGTAAAGGAGGGTGGGGTGAAAGTACCGCCAGCTAACTTCCCTGAGGGACAAAGCAAAATATTGATGTCTCCATCTCTTTCTGTACTCTTTTTTTTCCCCCCTCAGTATTTTGTGACCCGAAACTTTTCAACGTTGGTTGCTTTTGCTGTGGGAAGACAATTCCAGCCAGGTAATGGCTTCACATTGGTTGGAGCTCACACTGACAGTCCCTGTCTGCGGGTAAGCAATGATGTAATCCTTGTCTGACAGTTTTTGTTCTTGGCTGGATCCCCCCCTGCCCCCGGCTTCTACTGATTGTCTTAATTTTCCCTGATATCACATTCCTCTGATTGTGCTTCAATCTGTACGGCTTCATCTTCTTTTCCTCTTCACAGCTACAATTATCTGTATGGTGGCACTATTTCTGATACTTGTTGGAAGGATTTCTGGTTTGGTACTTAGAGCTTCTTTCTTTTGAAAATGACATTAAGATGCCACGTAGTAATTGAACATGGTTCTTGGGGGAGACTTGAGATTGTGGTTGTGTCTCTTCTAGGTGAAACGGTCTTCAACATGTAACCAGGAAGGTACAGTCCAGGTGGCTGTGGAAACATATGGAGGTGGTATCTGGAACACCTGGTTTGACCGTGACCTCTCTGTGGCTGGAAGAGTAATTTTCAAGGTCAGTCCTGTCTGAATTACTCTCCTTCTACATTTTTAGATTTGTACAATTGGAAAAGAACTTGTCTCCATCCAGTATTAGAAGGATGTCACATAAAGATCTACTCTTCTATTGCCTCAATGTGTGGCAACAACTGTAGTGGATTTCTTCCCACGGATCCCAAGAAAACATAACAAAAAAGAGATGCCCCATGGGAAAAAGTTAATAGGGCAATTTTCCCATCTTAGGTACCTTGAGAAGGTATATGTTAACTTAAGTAATCTGATTTACCTAACTAGAACCAACTGCTCATGATTTTTAGTTAACTTTTGGCAGTTGCTTTGTGAAACAGTCACTGCTCTCTTGGAATGAAGATGATGGAGGATTAAATGCAAACGTATAAATGTGTGTTGGCATTTAATCCTCCATCCAAATGTCAATGTGTTGTAAAATAGATTTTCAGAGCCTTATTGTGTAGAAAGCCTGTTTTATATTCATTTCTTGATTGGAAATAGAAGCATTAATATTACAGAGAGAGTCTGCAAGATCATATGTATGGTACAGAGCCTGATTTTAATATTGTTTGAGTGGAACTAAAACCAAAAATGACTAATACATTCAAAATCTGATGTTGCTTCATATTGAAGATGCAGGTTTGTCCACCTCCACCTGGGCACAGAGCTTCCAAACAAAGCCGATTTTGTTTTTGTATTGAATTGTGTTATTAAGACATGCTGGTACAAGAGGAGAGATATAGTGTGATTACGGTACTAATGTACTGGAACATGTTATTTGCACATGTTCAGAGAAGTTAATGTTCTCTTCATTTAATATGCCTAGAAACAAAAATTGCTGCTGTTTGCAATTTGGAACATACCGACAAGTGACGGAAATTAAAATATGTCCGGTCATTTTCTATCTGTATAGGATGAGCAAATTGTTCCTAAGTTATATTAAATTGGGTGCCAGATACCTTTTTTCCTTTTGTCTTTAAAAAAATTATGTTGCTGCAAATGCCCATTTTTAAACTTTAAAAAGAGTCTTTTTAAAGGGGTGCTCTGCATACCTAATAAATAGATATTAACTTTAGGTAAAAGTGCCCTTCGCATATATGTGCTAGTCATTCCTGACTCTAGGGGGCAATGCGTATCTCCGTTTCAAACCCGAAGAGCCAGTGCTGTCTGAAGACATCTCCGTGGTCATGTGGCCAGCATGACTAAATGCCGAAGGCATACGGAATGCTGTTACCTTCCCACCAAAGGTGGTTCCTATTTTTCTACTTGCTTTTTTACATGCTTTCAAACTGCTAGGTTGGCAGAAGCTGGGACAAGTAACGGGAGCTCACTCCGTTACACAGCACTAGGGATTCAAACCGCCAAATTGCCGACCTTTCTGATTGACAAGCTCAGTGTCTTAGCCACTGAGCCACTGCATCCTAAGCCACTGCGTATCAACTTTAGATAAATACATTTGTGTATAAAAAGTTGCAAGACTGCTGTACGTATCAGGTTTAGTTCTGAAACCATTGTGTGACATCAACAAAACCTCTTAAGGATTCTCTGGGAATTCATTAAAACTAAGGATTTAAACTGAAAGTTTAAAGTATTTGCCTTTTAGTGTCCTCTCTCTAACTTGCTTCCCATTTTAAGTTTCCAAAATTAGGTTTCCCTTGTTACTCAGATGAGCAAAGCATATATTCTACCATGAAAAATACTCCTCTGGTGTCAAATGTTGCTTGGGTTTCAAAACTCAAGAGGAAAAAGAGAAGAAAATCTTTTTACCGCATCTTAAAAATAATTTCAGCAAGGCTGTGTTTGATTGCTCTTTGAGGAATGGTGGGAAATTAATTTTACCTATTTAGGTTTGAAAAAATAGTATAGGAAATTGCACGTTGCATCTGATAATAAATAGGGAAAATAAAATTGCAGCTAGAACCTGTTTATTATAAACAGATTACTTTTGAGAAGATTTGCACACAGTGGTTATTTTTGCCAGATTATGAAATGAGTTTGCCTTTATTCACATAAGTTTCTTGTTCTCATGTTTTTAAGAACATCTGAAAATACATTCCAAATTTATGCCTAGGGATATGCAGTGCTTTTTGGATTGGAAACAGAAGGGAACATGAAAGTGCATGTTGCGCATAAGCTTCCATGTCCCTTCCAAAACACTTGTTTTCTGCTTCAGATTTAAACTGCTGCACACCAATGCAATGCCCTAGAAGGATAGGATAGGAGATTTCAGCAATTGGCAAAGATGCACTCTGTGAGCTGCTAATCTTTTTGTGTATCAACACTTGTCCCTCTTGATTTGTGGTTTCTCAAGTCCATGCTGGGTTTTTATTTCTTTAGGTCTGCTGTGTGAAAAGGGGACTCTTGAAATCTTTAGGATTTTAATATGTATAAGGAATATGGAGACATAGAAAACACTGAATCAAGCCTTTTGACCTTCCAAGTTTAGTAGAAACAAACATATCAAGAGTTTGCTGATGGGGCAGGTTTATGCATCAGATTATTTGAATATATAGTATAAATTAGGAATTGCAAACAATAATGATTGCATTTGTACCAGAGGTGGGTTGCTCCTGGTTCGGCCCGGTTCGGCCAAACCAGTAGTGGAATTCAGGCCTGGGTCGCAGAACCGGCAGCAACCCAGGCCTGCCACGCCCCTCAACCGATTCACTCACTGCTGTTGGGCCGCCACCATTTTGGATTTTAGTGACTGTGTGCGCAGTTCACTGTAAATTGTTCTGTGCATGTTCAAAGAACAGTTTACATTGAACAGCTCACACGTGTGGGGGGTGCGAACCGGTAGTGAAACCGGTGGCAACCCACCCCTGATTTGTACAATATGCAATCGCTTGGGACCAGCTAACCTGAAGGATTGCCTTTTCCCAAGAGTCTCTAGCCATCCCAACTCAGTCTAGCAGAATGGGCATGCTGCAGATCCCGTCAGCCGAAGGGGACGAGATGGCCTTTTTCTGCTGTGGTTCCTGCCCTGTGGAACATCTTCCCTTTGGAGATTAGAATGGCCACAACCCCGGTAGCCGTTCACAAAGCCCTAAAACCTGGCCATATTCTAAATTCAGGGTGATGAATGTGTCAAGAGCCCCCTTTCCTGGTTTTATTGCTAACTGGCCAACTCTCTCTGCTGCTATGTACATTTAGTTTGGATGTTTTCATTGTTTTTCTTGTTTTAAAATATTTTTTTATGTCTTGTAATATATTTTTTGAATTGTGAGCTTTCCAAAGATTGAGATGGATTCCATTGATTGAGATGGATGGCTATGGGAAATGGAAGGAAGGAAGGAAGGAAACCCCAAAGAAGCCCTGTTACAGCCTGCATATAGCATGCCAACTATAAAAATATGCCAATAAGAAGTCTGCAAGTGTAGATTATCTCTTCCTTGCATTCTCCAGATGTGATTCCCAGAATTTCCTGCCATCAAGATGGGTGGCAATTTTGGGAACTCCGTTCCCAATATTTCTGGATAACCAAATTATGTGAAACTGGTGTATTAAGGACTTGAGAGTTTATTAAACAGTCGATAACTTCTAGATGAAGAGCTGAAGGTGCTAAAGTATGGTAATATCCTTGCTGAATGGAGATGGATAAAGATTGGTTCTAAAACTTGGTATTTCTTCCCGTGTCGAAACCAGCACACATTTCGTTATGTGCCACCTCGAGTATTTCTGCTTAAGCAGACACATCTCTGAAAAATAAAGTATGTTGCGCGCACACAAAAATAGAATCCTGTGGAATTTTTGTAGCTTTGTAGGTCAATAATGGTCAATGAAAAGTTCATCTTGAAAAGCACTTGTGGCTGAAATAGACATAATACAAAGGCTCTGTCTTCCAATCACCAGTTTCCTATTTGGTAGCATTGTTGTTAAGGATTGTTACATTTCCTCTTTAGCCAGCCACTAAACACTGGGCTTGGGAAATTAAAAATAAAACTGGTCTGATAAAAATCAGAGCCATGAAATTCGCCCCATCTGTTCTTAGTTAAAAGTTCAATGGTGCATTTATTCAGGCCATTGGAATTGATTTTCTTTTGACAGCCTCTAAGACAGAATTACTTGCTGGAGCTCTTTCCTGAAGAAACTTTCCTCTATGCTATTCTTTTTTTTTCTTTTCTTTTTTAATAAATATTTTTATTTCAACATTTTTTAAACAGTTAAATCACAATTACGCTTTTACAGCTTTCCGTTATCGATATTTTTTTCTAATTTCGGGTTTTCCATTCTACAACCAATTGTCATTATATATATTTCTCCTTGTTTCATAATTACTCATTTTACAATATATGCATGTATATGTATATGTGTGTGTGTGTATGTATGTATGTGTATATATATATATGTGTGTGTGTGTGTGTGTGTGTGTGTGTGTGTTGTTTCCTTTATCAGCTAAGCCAGGGAACTAAGTATGTGTTTGTGTTACAACCCCTGGTATTATATTATATATATATATATGTATTATATATAATACATAATATATATATATGTATTGTGTCACAACCCCTGGTATGCCCAAATATGGGAGGGAACACACTGCTTCCTCTTTCTGTCTTTCGGCTCACTCCAGGAGACCATCCAGGCAGAAAACTATTTTTAATGTTAGTTTTGTTATATTTGTGTTGTATTTGTGCTGCTATTATTTATTTATCAGCACAAATAAAACACACATACACACACACACACATATATAATTTACATCTCTATTACTTTCTGAATATATACATCTCCTTTTATTATATTTTCTATGTGTTCATTATGCATTGATTTTACATCTCTTCAAGCCAATTATGGCACCTATTCCATGTCTTATAGTACTCTGTTTCCTCTCTTGTCTCTTAGTTCCATCGTTAATTTGTCCATTTCCGCGCATTCTAGCACTTTTTTTTTATAATCTCTGCATTTGAGAAAATGGCTACCCTTTTTTTCATCATGAGATTTATAATCATGGCGATCAAACAACAAGGGTTTTCTACTGCTTTCTTTTTCACTGCAGGAGCTGTCCACAGGGCGGCTGGAGCAACAGCTAGTGAAGGTGGAACAGCCCATTCTCCACATCCCAAATTTGGCCATCCATCTCCAGCGCAACGTGAATGAGAGCTTTGGACCAAACACTGAGAAAAACCTGTGAGAGAGTAAACAGTCCTTGTCCTGTACTGTCTCAAACAAGGAGCCTTTCTTGGAAGCTGTTATGTTGGGTCCAGTCACCTAGTCAGCCTTTAGGGATCTCGGAAGCCCCGTTTATCGACTTCCTTTCTAGCAAGGGCTGCAATGCAAAAGAGCTTTGCTAGGTTAGACCAAAGCCATATTTATTGCAGTATGTTATTCCCACACTATCAAACTAAATGGCTGTAGGAAATCCACAAAAAGCAGGGCACAGGTGTGATAGTCTAGTCTCCCTACTATTCCCCACCAATTGGGGAACAATCTTGTTTGTTTCTTAAAGGTATATGTGTACTCTGTGCTATGTCTTGCAGTACTGAATCCTATAGATCAAGGGTGTCAAACTCGAGGCCCGTGGACCACATCCAGCCCACAGAGTGCTTAGATCTGACCCGGGGGGCTGCCCTGGAAACAGCAAAGGACCGGCCCATGGTGCCTCTGCCAGCGAAAATGGAGCACGTGACCCATTTTCTCCATTTTCACTGGCAGATGGTTGCAGGAGGCCATCACTGAAAATGGAGATCAGGAGCCCGTTTTCACTGGCAGAGCTCTTGGGCCTCCACAGGGACCTCCGACGTTAAGCTGGCTATGCCCATCCCGGCCCATCTCGGCCACCCGAGGTCAAACACAACTCTGATGTGGCCCTCAATGAAATCGAGTTTGACACCTCTGCCATAGATTAACTCTATGCTGTGGACAAAAGTTCTTATTGTCTCGCATGAATACACACACACTCACACAGAGAGTAACCTTTTATTAGGTACGATTCTGGAAAAAAATGTTGCTGTTTTATCATAGTTTGTAGGTGGGATTCAGGAAGGGCTTTTGCCAATGTGGCATTCTGAGTTGCTAAATACTTCTCCAAGAGATCTGCCTCAAGGCTTTTTCCCCTGTACATTTTCTCTTCTCTTTGAATCAAATCATCTGGCAAACAAAGTATGAATTACCTGCTTTCAATACGTATATACCGTATTTTTTTGGAGTATAAGACGCACCAAGATTTGGAAGCAGTAAAAAAAAATTTAAAAAATTTTGCACTCTGCAAACCTCCCAAACCCCCTTGCACACCTCATTTTTTATGAAAAACGGGGCATGCAGAGAGTTTGAGAGGCCTGCAAAGTGTTCCTGGGAGCTGGGGGGAGGGGCAAAAACGAGCAAAAAAACCCAGCCCTTTTTTGTGAAAACAGCCCCGGTTTTTGCCAAAAAAGAGCATGCATACCTTTAGGAGGCTTGTAGAGTGCTCCTGGGGGTTTGGGGGGGGGGAAGCAAAAAACGGTCCATTTTCCACTCGTTTTTGCCCTCCCCAGCTCCCACGAGAACTTTGCAGGCGTCCTAAAGGCTATGCACGTCTATGTTTGTGAAGAGGACAGGGTTTCGGGAGGCCAAAAATGTTGTATAAGATGCACCCAGTTTTTTACCCTTTTGGGCGGGGGGAGGGGGGGGAGAAGGTGCGTCTTATACTCCAAAAAATACGGGATATGATACTGCTTTTATTACGAGCCCATTTGATTTCTCTGGGTTAAGGTAGTTGCTATTAAAGTACAGTCCACCTTAAAATAAACATATGTAAAGTTACAGTGTTTGGACCAGATTTACTCAGAGTAGATTTCTTGAACCTGTGGAATAATAAGTATTGCTATTCTGTCCAGTTCCCTGCTTGATACAGTAAATCATGAGCAATTTAGAGTATCCTCATTCAAGAGCACCCAACGTAAAGACTACTAGAAAGGGAGGGCTTCATTCATTTCTTGGCAATTCACTCCATGGGTTTTCTACTTTTCCAATGATCTTTTCTACTTTTCCAATGATCAGAATGCTCCCACCGATGGGAGTGGACCTTTAGTGATTTCCCATCTTCCTGCCTTTCAATTTATCTTACTGTCCTAGAGGACCTACAGTCCTATGGAGCAGTTACCGAAGTGGAGATAGAAGATTACAAGTTCAGGAAAAAGTTACGAAGGTTGTCTCTTCCTCCAGTCATCCAGCAGCCTTTCTCCTTTGGCTTGGAAACCTCTCGGGATCTGACCACGATCTTCACACTTTTACTTGAGGGCTTAGTTTGCATTTGTAGTAACTGAATAGAAGGATAGAGTCAGCCAGGGGAATAGAGTTCATCTCACAGTGATAAGGGGAAAAAAACATGTTCACATTTTCTTTCAGAAAACTGCATCTGTATGCAGAGGAGCCTTGTTCTGTTAGAAGTGGTGAACTACTAGCCCGGCTAATCTTCAGCTCTTGGATGCTTTGGCAGTACTCTGAATGTAATGATGAGAGAGCATCCTGAGAAAACTAGGAGAAATATCTAGACTAGTTTTCCAAACATCACACCCTTTAGGTCAGTTCGGCTAGATCCCCATCTCTCCCCAGTATTTTGCAGATTGAGAATAACAGGTGATGTAATCCAGGATTTGTGATACACTACCTTCTATGGGTGATAAAAAGTGTATAACTTACTAGGTACATGCAGGATGTTCTGCTTGCTTCCTCAGCTGTGAATTCTGCTGGCTCTGTAATTTTAGCTTCTAAGATGCTCCAGGGAGCAACTCATAACAGCCAATTCATTGGCTTTTCACAGGGTTCCAATTCTCGCCACTCAAGCCCAGGAGATATTGGAGAAGGGAGACTCCATAACAGAAGACAGCTGCACCCAATCTTTCCAGGTAAGAAAGATTGGAGAGGGGTTGCAGTCAGGGATGGGTTCCAGCTTCTGTTACTGCTGGTTCGCTCAGGGGCGCACTTGATGCGCGCTCTGTGCGCATGCACAGTAATAAAAAAATTGCTTATGCGCATAAGCAAAAAACAAGATGGTGGTGCCTATGGCGCCGCCAATAAAACTGGTTCGGGGGGGTTCCAGCCGAGTTACCGAAGCGGTAGGAACCCACCTCTAGTTGCAGTAGAATCATCAGTCTGTTGTCAGTCATAAACTGTTGGCTGGGAAAAGGGACGTGTGAGGGAAAGGCTGTCTGTCACCATAGAGTGTTTGCCAGAGTTTTGCGCATTCCTAACTTCTCTTTTTCTACCAGAATCGCCATGCTCCAATTCTGATCTCCCTTCTCTGCTCCCAGCTGGAAGTGAAACCTGAACAACTGGTGGAGATGGAACTGTGTTTAGTAGATACCCAACCCCCAGTAAGCACAGCTTTATTTTATTATTATTTTTTGCATTGCTAAATACCATTTTTTTTCGGAGTATAAGACGCACCGGAGTATAAGACGGACCAAGATTTTGAAAAAGCAAATTAAAAAAAAAAGGTTTTGCACTCTATAGACCTCCCAAAAACGGTCCATTTTTCGCTCATTTCTGCCCTCCCCAGCCCTCAGGAGCACTCTGGAAGCCTTCTAAAGGCTCTGCACGGCCATTTTGGTGAAGGTGGGGTTTCGGGAGGCCAAAAAAGCTGTATTCAGTGTATAAGACACACCCAGGTTTTCACACTCTTGGGGGGGAAAAAAGTTCATCTTACACTGTGAAAAATACGGTAATGAGTTGGGGTCGATGTTCATTCAGATAGCTTGTGTTTAAACAGTCCTACCTTTTGAAGGGCTAGTTGCAACAAAGATAAGATCATGTTCTTTTGTAATATAACTTGATTTTCTAGAAATACCATTAGGTGAGATTTGTCAGGAAGTTGAGATTTATTCCAGCTTCACAGTCTCCTTTGTTTTCATTCATCTGCTCACACGTAGGCAGTATGAGAGATACATAGATGAGGGTATACTAGGAAGGACAAAAAGATTTCCCAAATTAGGGTGTTGCAGCTGCCAAAAAGGTAACTGATGTTTAAGAAAATATTAACAAGAACAAAAGAGTCCAGAGTGTGAGAAATAATTCTTGTATTTTGCCTTGGTTATCCCTGCCGTGGTTATACTCCTTTTAGGGTGTTGTGTCCAGTTCTGAGCATTGCAATGCAATCAAAATGGATCTCAAACAATTGAAGACAAGAAAATGAGGGGCTTGGAAACCCAAGTCCTATGAGGAAAGTTTATTTGTTTGATTATGAGATTTGTTCACTGTCTGAAATCTGAAGATTCTAGGCAGGTTGCAGAACTGGGTTAAGATTGAGGGGAAGTATAATAGCAGTCCATGGGGTTGCCAAATAGATTTCTTTGTCATCTCTGAGGGATGACAAGAACCATTGTGTTGAATCTGTAGGGATTTAAACTCACGTTAGATATTCTGAGGAATTTCTTGACAATAGCAGTAGTCAGTGGGATGGGCTACCTCAGAAAGTGATGTATTTCCCCTTAGCAGAGACAAGATAGCCATCAGGCCAAAGTGATTTAGCAGATCCTATAAGCAAGACATTAAACTAGATGTCCTCTAGGATCCCTGTCAATTGTATCATTCTATATATATTTTTTTGCCCCATGACTTCCCAATAGACACTGGGTGGTGCCTTCAACGAATTCATATTCTCTCCTCGACTGGATAACCTCCACAGCTGCTACTGTGCCCTGCAGGTACGTAACTTAAGTGACGGGATATCAGGAGGCAGTGCTGCTTTCTTGTTGCTGTGCTGCTAACTCAACACCCAGGAAAGGGCTACACCGTAACCTACACCGGGTCACAGGTAGTTCCCTTGACTTACGACCATTCCTAGTTACTGACTTACGATGAGTCCTCGCAACTGTTGAAGCATCCCTGTGGGCATGTGATCAAAATGCCAACTAGCATGAATCTACCGTGTTTTCCCCAAAATAACACAAAGAAACCCCCTTATTTCGGGGGTTTCTTTGACCCCCGAAATAAGCGCTTAGCCTTATTTTCAGGGAGGTCTTATTATTTTTGAGGTGCAGGAGGCAGCGAACATGGTCACCTCATGGCTGCTGCTGTGTTGCAATATTTTGGGGGAGGGCTTATTTTCAGGGGAGGGCTTATTTTAGCACATGCACTCAAAAGCCCAATTGAGCTTATTATCTGTGGAGGTCTTATTTGGGGGGAAACGGTACTACGGTTTCAGTGTCCCAAAGTCATATGATCACCATTTGCGGCCGCCCCGGGAGCTTCTGGCAAGGAATGTCAGTGTGGGGGGAAGTCAGATTTGCTTAATGATGGATTTGCTTGACCACAGTAAAAAGTTGCAAAATCTCTGAGCAATGGAAGTTCCCTCCCAGTTGTCGTAAGTCAAGGACTGCCTGTACATGCTGTTTGCTCTCTATGCGTTGTCTGCTTTTCTGCTGTGCATTTCACCAGCCTTTAAATGAAAGTCACTTTGGAGGCCCATATGCACCGGTGTCTTCCTGCAGGTTGAGCTGAACAGGTGAGGTAAGGATCGTAAGCCAAATCCTCTGGTGACCCAAAAGTTCCTGGTGCTCAAGAGGGCTGTACGTGCTCTATTTTGTGTTCCTGGCAGAGGTCTCGGCTCAATATGATCTTCCCTGAGCTTAACAAAAAATGGCTTCGCAGGTTCCATTCCTTGAAGGAGATTGCTACTCTGGAAGCCTCTTAGGAAAGCCATGCAGCTGAGATCACCTGTTTTGTACATAGAGGTGTGTCGGGAAAGGGCTTGTGACCTTCCCATCGCAAGACCTAATGACCACACGAAGCCCTTATAAGCAGAAGAACACCAACATGCCCTAAATTCCACTGAAGATGGTACCTAGCCTGGTAACAAAATGTTCAGAAACCAACCCACAAGCCACCATCGTTCTGTTCCCGAGTTGCAGCTATTTGCCACTATTGCAGGACTTGTAATGCCGGGGGGGGGGGGGGGGATTGGGAAACTAGACTGTTGTTTTTAACTGGGCTTGATGCTTAAAGATAGACCGGATAGATAGATGCAGGGAACACAGAGGGGAAAAATGTTTGTTCTGACCTAGGCTCCCCAAAAGCACGAAGCTGACTCCTCGTCCCGATAAAACCCCTTTTATTTAGTTTAAAGTGAATTCCTCTCCAGCAAAGTCCCGTCCAACAGTCTTTCAAGAGATTTCACAACTGCAGACTTTTATCAGGCTTGGAGATATCTTCCAAATGCCACCCTGTAGCAGACAATACTTGGCAAGAATTCAGGAACAGATCTTCACTCCAATGAATTGAACTAATTGTCTCCTGCAAACTCCTCTCCACTTTCGCTCCTCTTTATTCCCTATGGGAGGGGCCATTCACCATCCACCTGTGGCTTTACTCCCAAGTCAACTCTTGTTCCTTAGCTGTTCCCTTCTCCTGGCAGCTCTGCACATGAGCACACTGGAAACAGGCTCCAGTTGTTCTTCTGCCCCACTGATGTCCGACTCTGGAGGCAGCTGATAACTGTCAGACGACTCTGGCCCCATCTCTGCCTCCAATGTAGAGCACTCGTCAGAGCCTTCCCCAGACTCCAGGACTGGTCCATGTTCTTCCCCAACCGCCTCACTGTCCAAATCTTCTGCCAGATCCGCTGGCCACTGGTGGGCCACAACAATGTCCTTCAGACAAACATAGAAGGGGAAGGAATGGCACAAGGGAAGGGAAGCTACCCATTGACCTCCCTGCAAGGTCCCTTCAGACTTAGTTTAATGAAGGAAGGCAAGATAACAGTGAAGATAACTCCTCCAACCAAAACATCCTGTTCCTCAATGCTGAGTCAATTGCTGATTAAAACATCTAATGCTCATATCGCTGAAGCCTGGCTGAACTGAGTTATTCTGTTAACACCTCCGCCCCTCATCCAGCTTTGTCTCCATGGTGTTGCATGCTAGGACCTGACAGCAGGGAGGGAGAATATCAACTTCCCCTGCACCCCAGGACAGATAACTGGTTTTGAATATGTACTGCTGCTTTGGATAACCAGGAGAGTTTATGCACATTATTTGCTCTACTTTTCACAGTCTCCTCCTGAGCTCTGGAATGACCTTGGATGACCTATGCTTTCTGTTCTAGAGCACCTCTTAACAGAACACGTGTGCTTCAGATCCATGCATGGACCAAATGTACTTCGGCTGGGTCTGTGCACAGATGAAATGTGTGGTTTGGTCCAGGGAAGGCTCATCATGTACATCCATACCTTGCACATCCCCTGTACATGAGATAGATCTGTTGGATCAGGCCAAGGCCCATCTTACTCTAGCAATCTTGTTTCTCTGCAGTACCCATAAGCGGGAGATGGCAGCATGCTCCTTGTCACTGCGGTATTCCTATAACATCTGGAGGAATGCTGCTTTCAACCTGGGGGCCACATTGAGCCTCCCACTTCATTTGGCCTTCGCAATGAATTTTTCCAATCCTGCTTGTTTAAAACCAAGCTATTGGCCTAAAGGGTGAACCATAGCAACTGGACCAATCATTGTTGGTCTGAGATATTTCGTTTGATTGAATCTTCATTGACATATTGCAATGCATTTTGGGGAGAAACCCCTGAAGATGGTGTGGCAAGATTTGGTACATTCCAACAAGAGTCTGCCTAACTAATTTTGTTCTGACTGTTGCTTGGATGAGCAACGAAACAACTCAGATCAACCAAAATTAGTCCAGTTGCCATGATTCAAATGTTAGTGACACCTTTGGCCTCGGTGATTGAGTCTTCATTGACATTCAAGTTAGTGGCCATTTCATGTGTTATGGTAATGAATTCACTGTTAACTATGCCTTGTATGAAGAAACGCTTCCACTCAGTTTTCTCAGATGGACTCTGGTCCTAATATTTTGAGGAAGGAAGACAGGACACACTCCCTATCTTCTCCCTGCCATGTTTTTTATAAAACCCAGCATGTTGCTTTTCTTCTCCAAGGCAAGAAGTTTTCGATGTTCTAATCTATACAGATAATTGGCTGCCCTTTTCTAAGCAGTTCTGCTTCTAATCCTGTTAACCATTTTTCAAATGTGGAAGTCAGAACTGTATTCACTACTGCTAACCTAGATGTATTGCAGCTTTCTATAGATGTTCAAATTTTGATGTCACTTTCCTACACTGTTTCCCCGAAAATAAGGCCTCCCCGGATAATAAGCCCAATCGAGCTTTTGAGCGCATGTGCTAAAATAAGCGCTCCCCTGAAAATAAGCCCTCCCCCAAAATATTGCAACACAGCAGCAGCCATGAGGTGACAATGCTCGCCGCCTCCTGCACCTCAAAAATTGTAAGACATCCCTGAAAATAAGGCCAAGTGCTTATTTTGGGAGTCAAAAGAAAATAAGGCCCTGTCTTATTTTGGGGAAAACATGGTATAATGACCTGGGACATTTGCCTTTTCATAGCTGCCACATGCTGATTTGACATCTACAAGTTCTGTTGCATGATCAGTTATAGACCAAGTGCCGTCAGTGTATATGGGGAGTTAGTGGGATTTCCTCCATTAAACCTGAACTAACTTGAATTGATGTGCCATTTGGTTGACCATTCACCAATAAATGGTAGCATGTTTTGGAGTTCTTTACAAATCCTTGTTCTTTAGCCCTTTGAAAGTTTAGCATTGCATCCAAATGTGTCCATTCATTGCTTATTTCAGAGTCATGATTAAGATAAAAAGTTAACTTAATTAAGTTAAAAACTAATGGTTCCAATTCAAATCCTTGAGGGAGGGATTCCATTTCTTACCCTGTTACTCTAAATAAAGGTTGATGTATTCCTATTCTTTGTTTTCTCTTTAACTAATTAGCAACCCATAAATGGTCCTCTTAGCGCATAGCCACTAAAGTTAAACAGAGCCTTTGATGAAGAATTGTTTCAAAGACTTTTTGAAAATCTAAATAAACAGTGTCAAGTCATGTCCCAGTTGACACTTTATGAGGCTCTGCTGATCCCAGTTGTTTACCAGACATAAGTTAGTCACGAATGAAGGCAAATATACGTGTCCCAGGATAATATTGCGGGATCCAATCTGGGTTGGTGAGAAAGAAGTTCCTTGAGGATGGGCTCCGGCATCGGTCTGAAAGCTCGGAAGACTAAACCTCTGGTCCCAATGACTGACCCAGATTGGCTCCTGCAATAAGTTAAAGTGACGATGCGACTTTTTAAAGCCCTAAATAAAAGTAAGATTCACCTACCTGCCCAATCTTATTCAGCCAGTTAGTTCTTCAGTAGAGTGCCTGCCTTCTGAACACCTTAATGCAGTCAAGAGACCTTCTCCACTGTCACTGCCAAACTATGGAGTGCATTTTTCTCTCATACACTCTTGGTGTTCACAAATTCCATGAAGGTTGAATATATATAGACTATCAAAGCATCCCACAAAGGCTGATTGAACAGATATTAAAACCAGGTTTCTCTGGGAAACAGTCACAAAAAGGGAATAACCTTGCCATTTTAAATATGGAAGTGAAAGTAATTGCACATTTATGCATACAGAGCATTAACATTTAACAACATCTTTAGAAGGACAGAAGAGAAGCAGTACAAACGGAAAGATTTGGAGGAACTGAACAAAACTAGTTGGCCAATGTAGATAGAGGTCAGCATTTTTTAGCAATTAGTACCTATTATTTATAGTTGTATTACCCTCTTCTACCAGTGCAATGAATTTCTGATGTAGAAAAGAGTAGTGTTAAGAATTGGGCGTAGGGGAGCTACTTCTTGCTGTAATGTAGCAGCAGTTCCAGCTTAAAGGAACTGGAAAGAAATCAAAACACTCTATTTTCCTAGGCTGGTATATTTTTCCACATGGGCGTTTTGGAAGAACACTTAGTCAAGACTTACAAATAGACTTCCTTGCTGAGTGGGAGGTATAATTCAGGTTTCTTCTTGTATGAATGATCTAGCTATGAACTGCAAATCCTTCCTGTCCTAGGCTTTAAGCTTCCAGAAGCCCCAGTGTTGTTCTGACTGATACTAACTCATAAGCCAAGGAGAAAGCCGGCAGAAAGTTTTTGGAAATCCTTAGGCGTTACCTGTGTTATCAGTTCACCTGAGTCCCTTGTCTACCTTCAGGCTTTGATTGAATCTACCGAAGGGCCTGACGCTCTTGCCCGAGAGCCAAATGTGCGCATGATTGCACTCTACGACAACGAAGAGGTGAGTGGTAAGCTCTTTTTCTGGATAGGAAGTTGAACATCCTATTCTGATCTGAAGGAATACTTAACATGGTTAAATCTAATAGGGTTGGGAGATTTTTTTTTAGCACACTTTAAACCACTTGACATCCAAAAATGGTAAGAGGCCCTAGCTGGTACTATGAGGAAACGAGTGGGACCAAATATCTCAGCCAGGAGGTGGGGCTCATTTAAGGAATGAAATGAGTTTAAGCCACTCTCAGATTGTTCTGATTTAGAGGAAGAGCATCTCCTACCCTGAAGGAATATATAACATGGTTAAATCTAATAGACAACATAGGTTGGGAGATTTTTTTTTTAGCATACTTTAAACTCCTTGACGTCCAAAAATGATAAAGAGGCCCTAGCTGGAGATGCTGTGAGGTAACTAGAGTGCAACCAAAAATTTTAGCCTGGGGTGGAGTTCATTTAAGGAATGAAATGAGTTTAAGTCTTGTCTCTTAAGCCACTCCCAATGGCTCTTAAGCCATTGTCCTGATTTAGAGGAGGGGGAGGGCATTTAAAAAAGAGATCTGACCCCCAAAAGAAGATTTAAAAGGAGGACGTCAGAAAAGCGTGCCGAAGAGTTCCGTTTTGCCTACAATAATTTATCAATCACTCGGTAGGGGGATTATGGACAAAATAAACTACAGATAAGAAGCAGTAAGGGGATTCTGAAACTGATGTCCAAATTGGGATGGCAATTAAAATTCCGGTAGCATCAAAATGCTTCTCGATAGTTCGCCTTTTGAATGCCATCTTTCCGGCAGGTTGGTTCAGAAAGTGCTCAAGGGGCTGCTTCGCTCCTCACGGAGCTCATCCTTCGTCGCATCTCAGCTTCGCCCCAGAACATCACGGCCTTTGAGGAAGCGGTGCCCAAATCGTGCATGATCAGTGCAGATATGGCTCATGCGGTGCACCCCAATTATGCGTGAGTATGTTGTCAATGGACAGCGTGAGACAGTGTACCAGGGCTGGGCAAGCATGACATTCAGTATTGGATATTCTTGCAGATATATTTCACCACAAGGAAGCAGCTGCTTTCAATGAACTTACTGTCAGGTTCCGTTGTAAAAGTGAGGGGGGGGGAACCCCAAAACCACAGTTCTGAATTGAGTATTTTTTATCTCCCTCACAAGCACTGGCACGAACTCACATCCATTAACAGGCAATTCAAAGTCAGGATTAACCCTCCAGTAACTGTCCCACCTTTTTAAACTGTTCCCTAGCTTCGCCCGCCTTCTATTGTTCCCTAAGCCGAGTCAGTAGCCATTTAGCAGGGAAGCCAGCAGAGCCCCATCATCAGCCACACTCATGCCCACAACCTTCCATTTTGGCTTCAGCCGCTTGGCCGCCCATCAGCTGTTCGGTGTTGATGTCAGCAGTGGCGACAGGTCTGGTGGTGGACTCTGCGGTTTGGTGGGTTTAGCGTCGCGGTAGCCATGTCCCTCTGTAAAAGGCAATCTCTGCTTCTCAGTTCCCCACCGAAATGGCATCCCTGGGTTGCCAGGCACACCAAGGCTGATACTTCCTTTACATGTGTTACCCCCAATTCCATCCTTCGGGTTGTATGAATCTTAACCGGGAAAGCTACTTGAATCATAAAACCCTCAGACTCTTTTGTAAGGTGCTTTCGTTGTACTTTTCCCATATCTGGAAAGCCAGAGGGATATTAGAAATCTCCCTATTGCTTTGGGGTTTCAGGTAGTCTTTGACTTACAACGATTCATTTAGTGACCGTTCAAACACTGGAAAAAGTGGCTTATGACCGTTTTTTCACACTTATGATCGTTGCCCCATTCCCATGGTCATGTGATTTACAGTCGGCTGATTGACAGCTGACTCACCTTTATAATGGTTGCGGTGTCCCAGGGTCATGGGATCACCTTTTGCAACCTTCTGACAGTAATGGGGAAGTCAGGTTCACTTAACAACCGTGTTGCTAACTTAAGAACTGCAGTGATTCGCTTAACAGATGGGGCAAGAAAAATTGTAAAATGGGGCAAAACTCACTTAACAAATGTCTCGCTTAGCAACATAAATTTGGGCTCAATTTTGGTCGTACTTGTAAATCACAGAGGTTCGACGACTGACATTCCTCTCAAAATTATGAATGATTCCCCACTATAGATATGTACGCGCGTATTTAGTATCTATAGTCACCCATATATCTTTAAACAAGTAACTCTAGGCAGCAAGCCATGATAAAACAAAAACAACATGAATATCATTCAAAAATAAATATATATGGCAAGAAATGGCTGAGAAAAAAATGTCATCATAAATGTCAATATATCCAGGAAACAGGGCCCTGAACACGCTCAAGGCACAAACCAGGTCTTCAATTCCTTATGAAAGGCCAACAGAGTTTGGGGGGGGGGGGGTCATTCTCAGCTCTGATGGGAGAATGTTCCAGAGGGCAGAGGCTACGACAGAGAAGGCACATTTAGTCCTCCCTAGCTGATCTTCCTTGGCTGACGGAACCCACAGAATATCCAGCTTGTTGGGACGAATTGGATGCGTAGAAAACGTTAATTTTCCTCCTTGGAAGCTCTGCCGTAACTTCAAACTGTCGCTAAGCAACCAGTCATTAAATGAGAATTGCCTGTATGACGAAAATCACATGAATATGCAAGTGGGTCTATGCAGCCCTACATGCCTTGTGCTTTCTAAGCTTGAGACCTGTTTCAGAACTGGTGCTGAAATGGCCTCCTTCATCCTCTTGCTGATGTGCTACCGAATAAAGCAATTTTATTCTAATCATTTGAAGCACTCCTCTCTCTCCAGGCCAGACGTTCTGTTCTAATGAGGGATCTGCACAGAGGCTTCTTCACTGCCTCTGTCAAAAGGGCTATCTGTCTCATCTATTAAAAATGGCTTGAATGCATTACAGCGACAGCACCTCTTTCCTTCGGTCCTCTGATCTTTGAAATTCAGGCACAAGGAAGCATGCTTATTGAAGGCTGTTTTTTTTTCTCCCCCTCCCGCAGGGACAAGCATGATAAGAACCATCGGCCACAGTTTCACAAGGTAGGCAACGTGGACTGGTTGGCCGCAGCGTGGCGTTGAAAGCCAGGCGTCTCAGCGAGCCGCACAGGAACAACTCTCTGAGGGGCAGATGTCAAATGCAAAACCCGTTCTTGAAATGGAGATTTCTTTTTTCTTATTTGAGAGCCAGCTGTGGGAGTGCCCAAAACAATGCTCAGAGTTTTGAATAGATTCGGGATTGGGGAGGGCTCAGGAGATAAAACTCCATATGGCAGATGACTAGTGGAAAAGCACTTTCTGGAGATTATGCTGTTGTTTTGGTGGCCTAGATATGGGAAAGTATGCTAAAGGTAATTATTTTGATTATCGGAAGATACTTCTTCCTCCTTGTTGAGCGCAAACACGACAAAGCCGTTGTGCTTCGCCTAGATGAAGAGACGGGGGAGAGTTGGAGAGAAGCACACGGATAGGAAGAAAAACTCTTTTTATAGATTCTGTATCTTGCGTCAGTAAATTATTTATGTGGAAGAGATGTATCATTTTAAGAGTTCGGAGTCTGGTGGGAAGCAGCACAAGTCGAGCCCGTCCTGTTAGGATGGAACAATTGCACATCTCAAGAAATTCCAGGCAGAATTAACAAAGAACAAATTTTCAGAGTGGAGAACCTTCCCTTCAGTCTGGTGATTTTCTATACAGGGACCTGCTCTGAAAATAAACAGCAACCAACGCTATGCCTCCACTGCTGTCACAGAGGCATTGATTCGTGAGATTGCCACTCGTGTCAACGTCCCTCTACAAGTAAGTGTTGTGAAAAGTAAAGATTCCCTTTATCCGTGCACTTTCTTTGGAAACACTATAGGGGTGGATCTCTGGTATAGCCCAGTGTTTTCTGTCCAAGTACTAAGCAGACCTGACCAGAGATGGTATTCAGCAGGTTCTCACCAGTTCTAGAGAAACGGTAGCAGAAATTTTGAGTAAATACCACCTCTGACTGGCCTCGCCCCCATCTATTCTCTGTCTCTCGAGTCCCAGCTGATCGGGAGGAAATGGGGATTTTGCAATAACCTTCCAGTGAAGTGGGGAGGGAATGGGGATTTTACAGTATCCTTCCCCTGCCATGCCCGCCAACCCAGGCCCACAGAACCGGTAGTAAAAAAAATGGAATCCCACCACTGGACCCGACCCTACTTCCATTTCCAAGCTTAAGGAAGATTGACTGTATGCTACCAATGCTGCATGGTGCTTCCATGGCACTAACTGGCACTACACTACATCACTGGGTAGCACTCCACTGGGAGCAAATCATCCTACCTGCTAGGAACGGGGGAAATAAGACCATGGATATTGGGGCTTTATAGTGAAATGCTAAATGAAGGGCTTCTCCCTCTGAAGATGTTCCCTTCTCCATTTTCACTTGGTGGTTCAGTCCACGTTAGAAACTTCAACTTGATTGTTGGATTGGACTGGCCAATGCCAAGGATCCAAGAACCCCAGCGATATCCATTCGAAAGATTCAGTTCTATATCCTGCCCCCTCCCCCTTCTCCTTCATTGCTGTCAAAGAGATTCTCAGCAGTCCCGTCCTTTTTTTTTTCTTCTTTCTTTCTTTCTCATGTCGGTTGCAGGAATTTATGGTTCGAAATGATTCTCCTTGTGGCACAACCATTGGACCCATCCTGGCTTCCCACCTTGGTTTGCGTGTTCTTGATATGGGTTGCCCACAATTAGCTATGCACTCCATTCGTGAGATGTGCTGCACCTCAGGGGTTCTTCAGACCATCACTCTCTTCAAGGTAGGGGATGGCTTGGGTGCTTCTGCCCTGGAGATGGGGCTGAAGATGGCATTGCAAAGTCATAGGCTGCCTCTTTTTCCTTCTGCCCTGCACCTCCCAGTGAAGATTAGTTGAGCTAAGCAAATATACCTAGGTGGCTAGCAAAGCTCTTTTGCAGATAAGCACCCTTCCAACCAGGAGTAGCAGATTTGAAGGAGCGAAAGGAAAGAAAGAAATGGGGTTTTTGAGGGGTGGGGGAGATAGGAATAGGTCCTAATCTCTGCCTTCCTCCACTCCCAGTTGCTGGGTTGAGGTTTGGGCTTTGGTTCTTGCAACTCTCTAATTCTTCTTTGTAATCTTGTCTTCATGTTGCCATGGCTACAATGGTGGCCTTGAATCAGTGATGGGTTTCCATGGTAACACTGTGCCTCACGATTCTCTGGCTGCCATGGTGACGCCATTGTGTGTATTGACAGCTGCCTGCTTTTTTTCCCCTTTGAGAGCCTTTCTCTGCATCCCCTCTGACCCTGACTTCTCTCTTTTCTCCTTCCCAGGGCTTCTTCAATTTGTTTCCCACCTTGGATCAGGCACTTCTGAGCAGCTGATGGGCAGCCTGAATGCTGAAAGAGGCTCTCCCTTTTCCTTAGGCTGGATAATAATTAAAGCAGCTTTAATCCAGTGACCTCTGTGCAGTTCAGAGGCTTGCTGAGTTTTGATTTGTTTTTCTGCCTCGCCTCAGAACAGAAATTACCTCTTAGGCATATTTACATTATTATGGCTGAGCCCGAGAGGCATAAAATAACCTTTGAAACCCCCCCCTTTTTTTCCCCCCTTTCTGTCAACAGAAAGACGGTGAAATTTAAATACTGGCCCCTGGAATAATCTTAATATTTCAAGTGGGAAGTAAAATTACAGATGACATTCTGGTGTTGGTAAATGCCAAATGATGCAGACCTCCGTTTCTCCTTCCACTCCCACATCCCCTGCTTGCACAGGCTGTGTGAAGTTAGCAAGGCGATGCTGGCTCATCGAGTAACATACAAAGGTCACGTATGCAGAACTGCTCCGCATAGATTATGTTCTTAGAGGACCTTTTTAAGTATGCAGTCACATCATAATGGGAGAGTGGGGGCCGTTGCATGTTGTACCTCTTTGCATAGCTGAAAGATTTTAAAATATTGCCGTGTGGGGAAAAGAGCAATCCAGAGTCACAAACCTGGATGTTACTAGGAGAACTAGTGCTGCAAAGATGCTAGCAGAACATTTCCTCCCACTATCGCCGTATTCTATTCATCAGCCATCACAGATGAGCGTTCCCTATACCCTGATACCCTGGAGGTGTGTTGATCCAATGCCTTCGTTCTCTAGCCAGCAAAGTTGCAGGTTTTGCTGACAATTCAGTGGTACCATAATCAGTTTATAATTGGTCCTTGTGAACAAAATGACCTGTAGAAGATACTGAGTGGCATACAAGATTGAAAGAAAATTGCTATGACCTTTCAGGTTTTCTTTTTTTTTTTCCCCACCATTGAGAGTAAAAAGACAATATTGTAAGCACTACCGTACGTTTTTACTTGGATGAGTTTCTCTACTTTCACAAACATTTATTATTAAATTATATACTGTCCATCTCATTGTTTTGGGCAGCTCTGGGTAGCTATTAATAGTAATTATAAATTATTTCAGATTAGGACCATTAGACCTCACAGCCACAAGAATAAATGATAAGTGAGCTACTCCAAACACACACAGTACTGCATATTAATTCTTCAGGATATATGAGAGTTTTTTTACAGCTGCTGCTCTGTTGCCTTTCAAAGCGAAATCAAATGGACTTTAAGGAACCCTGTTTAGATAGTTGCCTATCAAATTCTTAGAATCACAGAGATGGTGGCAGTCTAGTCCCAATGACTGATTTTCTTCTGCAATTGATTCCACTGTTAGAAGCTTCTCCTGGAGTTAGAATAAGTTTCCTAAGATTTATTTGGAATGTGTCATCTTACTTCAGGATTGAATAGATGGGAAAAATTTATGCAGTGATTGAAATTTCAGGTGGCAGGAAGCCAAATGGCATTCCTGGGCAATGTCATATTTTGTTTGCTACCGTTTTCTTAAGTGTGTTTAAATGAGAAGCTGGGTGCTTTTTAGAGACATATCTGCAATTGGGTTATCATCCAACCTAATTTGAGGGTATGGCAAAACAGACCTAGAGAACTGACAATAGCTTTGTTCTAGTCTCATAGAAGATAGATCATCTGAAGATCAGAAAATATCCCTCCAGTTCCTCTGAATCACTAAATTAATTGGTGAAATAAGCCCCGCTGTATTGAATGCATACAGAAGCAGTTTAAAAAGGAAGCGGATTCATAAAAGGATTCCCATCAAGGGCAAAATGCTAAAAAAAATACCCATCCTTGCATTTCAACATCCTTGAAGAATATTTAGATGGGTTACCTTAAACCTAATGCACTTAACTATTATAGATGCTGCTGGAAGCAGAGTCTGAATGACGGTTGAGCCGAGACTGGCTATTGTGTCGGTTTCTCTGTTAAATTAATAAGGGGACTACACTTGAGCCTTGCTCTTTCGTTTGAACTAAAAAAGAAAAGTGCAATGTTAAGTACCACAAGGGCACATCCTTACTGTTTTTTTGAGGATAGGGAACATCCTTTTTCTGTGTCCCTTATACTTTAAAACTGCCCCCTTTGGGGCTGGAGAAAGCCAGCTGTACTACAGTCACACCACTATCTTAGAAGTGTCATCATGAAAGTCACCCCTTTATGATTTTGGGTTTTTTTTTAAAAAAAGGTAATTGCACTGCAAGTGAAGAACCGTGAAGCCATAGTTGAGTATTGCTGGCTTTCTGCTTTACTATTGTAGTGAATCATTAGCATTTATTGAGACAGGAATGAGATGGGTGCCGCAACACGTTTCCAGATGCGATGTAGTTACCACAGAGATGTCCTCTCCAAGAAATGATGCTATGGGTTGCAGTTTTGCTCTTGATTTATGAAGGTATCAGGACTTCTTTACAAGATTTGAGGAAAAGAAATGAGATAATGCTGCTCTGGGCTTGCCAGCTTTAGGGCCTAAGACCAAGACTTTTCACCCCTCTAGCTGTGGGCCATGTGAGAAAAAGTAGATAGTTGTCAACCTTCAGGCTGCATAAGCTTAGAAGAGCTTCAGGTTTGTAAGAGGCATAGTACAATTGAAGCTTCAAATGAGCCAAACCTAGAGCTGTGCTTAATGCCTGCCTGCAGGAGGTATAATTTACCATCTTCCCTGCATTGTGATTGATGCAGGGCTGAAACATGATTAACCAGAAGGGCGTCGACTTAGAATGGTAATGCAATTGATTGGAGGAGGCATTGGTAGGACTTGGGAACGCACCAGGTATAAAAGCAGGTGGGAGAGGTGAGGCTTCATTTTATTTATTTATTTTTAATTCGTAGGCGTAACTCTAAAAGCCGGGCGTGGCCAGGGATAGTTAAGCCCCGCGTTTCGAATTCAGGCGTGTCCTTTTCCTGGGCTGCGATAGGCTGATGGGCCCGAGAATCCATTTTGCATGGGTCTCGAGATTGGTCGGCTGGCGGGGCGGTGCCGTGCCTGTGTTGGTCTGGAGGGGGCGCTGAGTAGGGATGGTGCAGCGGCCGTGGAAGTGGCGGCTGCCCGGGCTGTGAGCTGGGGCAGCGACCGGCATGGGGCGGTGGCGGAGTCTGCTTCGGGCACTGGACGGTTTCTGCCTTCCGCTGCTGCTGCTGCTGTTGCCGCCGCCTCCGTTCTTGGCGGTCGGCGCTGCTGGAGATCGCCCGCTGCAAGCGCTGCACGGTGAGAACTGAGGACGAGGATGCGATTTGGAAAAGAGCTGCCGGGAGGGAGAGGGAAGATGCCAAAAAAAGGGCACCGGGTAGACTTGGTTTGGATGCTCGGAGCTGGAATGGGTAGGGCGAATCGTGCTTCCCCCCCCCCCCCGGGGTTCTCTACAGACGCCTGGTCAGCGTCTCCGCTTTTTGCCCTTTCTAGCGACCAGCCATAGCGCCTTTGCTTCCATATGGTTGGATGGAGTTGCACGCCCTTCTCTATTCCATGCCGGGCAGAGGTGATTTTCTCCCCCCTCCCCCTCCTCTATCTGCGTCCCCAGAATAAACTTGGGGGTGGGGTGGATTAGGGAAGCGTCTTTTTGCTGGGTGGGATTGAAAAGGGTGCCTTTGAGCGCCAAAGATGGTGGGGTTTTGGGGAAAAGGGGGTTCACTGGGCAGAAGGGCGGGGAAGGCTTCCACCTCTCCCCTTTTCTGCAGGCTGCTGCTTTTCCTGGAAGCGGCGGCAAACCGGCACCTTCCTTCTATTTTTTTTTTAAAGAGCATCCGTCAGAAGATCCGGCACCAGCTCCTTAAAAACGGAACCGAACCACTTGTCCGGCCCCGGTGGGCTCAATCCCACGCTATCTCCCCACCCCTTTTCCATCTTGTTTTGCCCCTGAGAATATTGGGGTGGGTTTTTTTTTTCTCCCCCGCTAGGCGAGTTAACACCGCGCAGCTTTCTTCCCCCCCCTTTCCTTTCTTGCATCTCCCCTCCCCTCCCCTCTCCTTTTTTTTTTTTTTTTTTTTGCTGTTGCATAGGCAAATTCTCTTTCCCCCTCCCCTCCGCTTTTGGGGCGAGTTTTCCCCAAGTGCGGATTCGGGCCCCCTCCCTTCAAAAGGCATATTGTCACCATTTTGCGTGGCTGCTTGTCATTTTCGCGTCACGGCGTTGTCAGGTTGGGCTAGCTGCGTGTCTCCCACGGCCCCCTCCACGCACAGCTTTCTGTATTCATTTACAGAGCGGATCCCTTCGAGCGCTCCCCCCCCCCCCCATACGCCGTGTTTTCCTGCTCGGTCAATTCACTGACGTCATTCTCGATGGTCTCTTCATCCCCCTCCACTTTTCCATCCTGGCCCGGCTGCCTGTTGCAAATATCAGCTGTCCCAGCTTCCTCCCTCCCTCCCTTTCTCTCTGGCTGCTGCTGGAGATCGCTCAATAGTTGTTGAGAGGGAATTCCTGTTTGGAATTAGTTCTGCATCTCTTTCCTTCCTCACTGATGCCAGAGTGCCTATGAAACACTGAAGGATTTTGACATTGGTACTTTACCATGTCTCATTGTTCATCTTTGCTACCTTGTAAGTGCCCTGTAGAACCTTTGCGTGAGGTCGGTGTAAGCAGATCCATGTTCTTTGGCTTAGGATTGTTCAGTTTGGGGCACTCCAGGGATTTTGTAATACCAGCTGTGATGAGCCCCAGCCAGGATAGACAATGGTAAGGATTGTGGGAGCTGTAGTCCAAAATACTTGTAAAGACCAAGTTGCCCTACCCTTGCCTTGGAACTACTGTGATTGAAGAGTCATGGATGAGCCATTATACACTATAAAACTGGTACAGACGACAGAGAAAACGTCATTTCAAAAACCTTTTTGATTATGAATCCAGTTTTAGAATTAGCAAGAGGGCGAGGTTTTGTCTACCAAGGAAAAAAATGTTAACGGATGGGCCCAAGCTACCACATCACATTCAGGAAGGATGTACTAAATCACATATACGTAACCCTAAAGTCCTACTTCGATGCTAAGTACATTCCTTTTTGAAGAACACTATATTGGAAACAGTGTATTAATGGAGTAAAATGTTGAAAAGCAAATACTTTTCTTTCCACAGCATCTTATGAAACAGATCCAATGGAGTCTTGCAGAAGTGTTTGCTGGCATATGAGAAAAAAAAGGAACAGGCTTCTAAAAATAAAATATACAAGGGCTGAAATTCATCATTAATATAAATATTGACTACGGAGATCTCGTGGGAAGATTGGGGTCCCATTTGGTCTCTTCTCTTCCATAAATCGAGAAGTTTAACTATCAGCTTGGATATAATACAGCAGGGTGGGTGATTGTCTATGGCTATATTTTCTACAGAGAAACTGACCTATGCTTCCATCCAAACTTTCTCTTGCAGAAATAATGATCTTCTTTTTGATGTTGATAAAACAGGCAACGCCTGGATTGGAGAGTGATGACAGGGATAAGAAGTGGGCATTATTATTTCTTTGCTTTTGGCAGATTGGCCGATGTTCTTGCCCGATGAGTGCAGTAATAGTGTCAATAACAAAAAAAATAGTAATGCTGATAATGAACCTTCATGGTTGATCACAGTCTTATTCTGCATACCTTTATTGAGCCAAAAATTTAAAAAAAGGAAGATGTTATAAATGAGAGAACAGCATACATGTGTCATTGTCATACCTTTTATTCTTGTTGAAAGATTTATGGTCAACATTCATATTATTCTAGATTAAGATAGCTGAGAAACTTTTTATTTTTCTAAATATTATTTCATACTTTCCCAAAGAGAGGCCAGGTCTCTTACTGAGTAAATTTTTTGGAATGGCTCATTGACAAAACTTTGATGTTAATTTTTGTGGCATTATTATTCTTTAACCAAGCCAGTTACATCTGACAACTGCATTCTACACAGAATGATTTCGGCAAAAATAATAATTGCAAGTAGCTTGTTAAGGAGTCAATTGCTGTGATTTCTGTATAACTACTAGATGAACAGAATAATCTATAGAGTATCACACTTGGTACCCATGTAAGAGAGAACCCTGAACCTCAGCATGCTTAATTGAGTAACCCAGACCTGAATAGTAGATTACATAGTAGATCATCAGATCATCAGATTACATTCACTGGTGATGTAGAGGAACAAGAAGTCATTTTTAAACAGCTCTAGTGATATCGTGGTATAGTATGAGCTACAGCAGCCACAGTTAATGAGATGAAATAATATGGGTCATTATTAAAAAAACATTTGAGATTCCAAAAATGGAAGAGTTGCTTTCCCTCTTTTGACTAATTCTTGAACAAGTGTTTTTCCTTGGTGCTTTAATGAAACATTGCTAAATACCAACATTTTGACTACAAGCCATATTTTTTCCCCAGTCCATTGGCTGAAATTATGGAAATGCCACACATACATATTCACAAACATGCTATTGTGTTTACATGTTATTGCCACTAAGGGCCTAGGACCTAGTTATCTGCAGGATCGCATCCTACCACACACGTCCCTGCGACCTATCCGCTCACACAGGGATGGGCTCCTCCTGGTGCCGTCCACTAGGCAATGCCAGCGGGCGACACCTAGGAGTAGGTCCTTCTCTGTGATGGGCCCAACCCTCTGGAATGACCTCCCCCCTGACATTCGAACTACCACCGACCTCCGTTCCTTCCGTCAAAAGTTAAAGACTCACCTATTTCAATCAGCTGGCCTGGCACTTTCTTAGTTTTACCTCCCGGGGATTTATTTTAATTGGGTTTGGGGTTTTAATTGGGATGTTTTTAGGTATTTATTTCTTGTACAGTCTATCTCCCCCTCTAAATGTATTTTAAATGTATTTTATTGTTATGACGGTATTTTATTTGCATTGACTGTACACCGCCCCGAGTCCCTTTTTGGGAGAGGGGGCGGTCTAAAAATCTAAGAAATAAAGGAATATGAGCATTAATATACATATCAACAGCAGCACAATATTATTATGTTGCTACGTTCTTGCCTTGCTTTGATTTCCATTCCATTTCAGTGGATTGTGTCTCTGGCAAAAAGTCTAGATTTAAAACAGGAAATTCTTCCTACTTTTTAAGCACATAAGGTTTTAGCAAAATGCCTTAAATAGAAGAGATCCGGTGAAGGGTTCCTAAAGTAGCTGTTCTGTCTTACAACACAGAAAGATAGGGCTCAAGATGGAGACCCCCAATCGGCAATCCATGGCTTTTGGAGCCTTGCTGCATATAGATATTTTCATTAGTGATTTAAAAGACTCCAAGCAATCTAAAAGAAATGGGGGATACAATAAACAGGAGTTCTTGCAATATACCAATTCTCAGTGTTGTATACATGAGGCTTTTTTTCTCTAGCCCTGAGTTTTCCCTGTGCCAGTAGATATCAGACTTTGAAGAGAGGAAACCCAAGCTCTGTTATGAGATCCTACATGGATTGGGGTAAGCAAAAATGAAGAGGATGTTGTTCTCAAATGAGCTGGGTCCAGTTATCCCATGTTTAGTTTTTTGACTCTTGAGAAATTTGGACATCTTTCCATCATTCATTTTTTTAGGAAACCTTTTTCTAACAGCTCGCTCCTTCCTTCCTTCCTTCCTTCCTTCCTTCCTTCCTTCCTTCCTTCCTGTCAGGCAGATCAAATTAATTCAGAATATAAATTTTTTTTAAAAATGGCAATACACAGCTTCATTTTTTAAAGTATAAACAGGATCCACAAAGCACAGTCTTGATTGGTGGAAAGCTTTTGTATGTTTTTAACATGATCATGGTTATTCCCTGCGGGAATTTGGGGATACCAAAAATAGTATATACCAGTTCCGATTTGTTTGAATTTTGCAATTTTGCTTCAGGCACTTGGAATCCCAAGAGAAAAATTATGGCACAATTGAAATTAGTGAATAAACAGGAAATTTGGGGAAAGATGAAAAATGAAGGACTGATGCTACATGAAACTTGGAGCCTGTTTTGATAGAAGCGCAATATTTATACTTGCTTTATAATACTGGAACATCATTGTCTTTTCACCTTATTTCACAACTGAAAACAGCCTGATCAATTGGCAGATGAAAATAATGGGGGTTAATTGGAACAAAGCTCTATTGTGATAGAATTCCTGCTATTTTACCAACCCTGGAGAGAGGTTTCCTTCCTTAAATGAAGCATGTGGGACCACCCTACATTGGAGACTCTCCTACACTTGGTCAGAGAGAACTGGCATGCAGCTCAGGAGTGTGTGTGTGTGTGTGAGAGAGAGAGAGACAAAGAGCTAGACTATTGCTCCCACTCAAATACTAGCTGTCACCCACAGGAAGGAGGGCTTTTGCATAAATCAATTTTGTGCACCAATTGCACCCACTCCTGAATTTGGAAGCCCAACTAATCACTCAGGCCTTAATCATCTCTCATTTGGATTATTGCAATGCACTCTGTCTGGGAGTACATTTTAACACCACTTGAAAGCTGTAGGTGGTGCAGAATGTAGCAGCGCAGTTATGGGCATGCCTTGATGCCCATATCCTCCACTGGTTGTCAGTTGGCTTCCAAGAACATTTCAGGATTCTAATGGTCAACTATGCAGCCTTTTGTGGCAGAGGGACTTGGTGTTTGTGGGACTGCAGAGTTCCAATGTCTCCGTCCATCTTATAAGATCTAGAGTTGGCATGCTCTAGCTCCCATCAATAAGCGGGTCATTTTACAGAACCCAGGAGGTACATCTCCTCTATCACCATGCCTGATTTTTGGAACAGCATCCCCCACTGTCGAGGCCATATGGCTCCAGCCCTGCTCCCCTTTCAAAAACCTGGCTTTTCCAGCACGCACTGGGCAAGAACAATTTGTGAACCTGCTGGAGTGAATGTATTTTAAGTTTTTCTGTCTCCCGGCCAGGTAGTTGTTTTACTGTTTTGTTACTGCTTCGTCAATTAATGTGAACCCTCTTTATAATCTGTCTTGAGCTACTAGTCAATTTGATAACCCCGTGAAACAAAATAATATTTTTTTAAAAAAACAGTCAGCTAAGTTCTGGTTTAGGCTGACCAAATTAATCTTCCTGGAAGGGCAGACGGATTTTAAAGACTGTTATTGCATCCATCTATCATTTTAACATTTGAAATTTGTCCCCAATTGTCCAATGTCTCCTGGTACTTTGGATTAAACTGCAAGTGATGGCCATTGCCATATCTGATCCTTTGTCAGGGCATCCTGTTTGCCTGTGTTGGTAGAATTCAGCTCATAAGTGAGTTGACGTGGCCACAGATGCTGCTATAGTTGGTTGCAGAATACTATCAGTACTTCTCTGGAAACCTCTGAGTCATACTGATAAAGACGTCAGAGGAGGTACAACGTATGTTATGTTAGCCCACTCTGACTCAGAGTAGATCACGGTGATATTCCATATGGAGGTGGCGGAAGATAAAAAATCTACTATTTTTATTCTCTGACATCCTCTAGTTTACCTTTTTCGGTATTTTTATGGAATCATAAATTCACAGGGTTAAAAATCCCAAGTCATATATATATATATATGTGTGTGTGTGTTTGGGACTGTATACCTAAAGGGCCTGCTTCCATGATCCACAGCTTCCTAGAGGAGCAGCAGATTGGCCTTCCCAACTAGGGTGGGCTGCTTTTGTACATGTGGAATCTGATGAGATTCTGGTTTCATCCTGATAGATTCAATTATGCCTTAGATTTTTATCTAAGCCTTGACAGCTAATATGGGCTATGTGATTTTGAAACATTGGAACGACAGGAATATCAAAGCGCTGACACAGTTGAATGTATGACTCATAGATATTTTGATTTCTCTTGATTAGAAATGCTTAGAAAAAAAACATGAATAAAATCACATTGCCTATAGTTTTCAGTTTCCCTTTGAGACAGCTTTTAATATAAATGGGAATAGTCTGAGGCAGCACCTCTGGGACCATGGCTTATTCTTTCCTTTTAATTGTTTCTCTCCTGCCAAGCTTTCACAAGGTGTCTTACTAAAGTAACTGAAAAAGCTAGGCTAAAAGAAGTAGTGCTTTAAATATACATACATACATACATACATACATACATACATACATACATACATACATACATACATACATCTTCCATATTCATAATCTGAAGTTACATGATGAGGAAGTAAAAGAGGGAAATCAAGATTAGAATATTTCAGAGCATATTTAGCCCTCTAAGTATGTTTTCATGTATCTGTAAACGTGTGCATGAGCATACCACCAACAGTTTTTCAATGCAGTATGTAACTTTACAGAAAGAGGTACATTTATAATTGCATTTAAAGCTGTTTCTTATTTTCAAAAAAGAAGAAGAAGAAAGTAGCAATCCCAAGAAGCTATGCCTGCATTAGTTTTGAATTCACAATGGAGCTGGTGATCTTTACACCTTTCCTCAAAACCGCCATCGATAATCTAAAATAATACACAAAAGGTGAGTCAAAGACTTAAAAACAGCAGAAGCTTTAAAAGGAAAAAAGGTAAGTTTTCTTAAAAGGAAAAAATGCTGTGGAGAGGAAGAAACTATTGTCAGAACCTGCTTGGAAGACATCAGTATGAATAAAGTGTTATAATTACATAACATGAATTCACAATTATATTTCTGGATAGGGATTCAGGCAGCAAAGGCCTGCATTGCGTAGCAACACAATAGCTGGGGTGGAGCAACAGTGAGGACAGCACATTACAAAGTCATCCTTAATGAATCCATGTTACTGTCCGGCTGCTTTTTTAGTATGAGAAAACTTTTTTTTTATTTACCATCTGATAAGTTGGATGTTTACATTTTATTTCGGGAAATAATTACCTTAACTAAACATGTCCAGGATTTTAGATGAATGTACATTGCTGGCTTTTTTCTGAGATTATCCTTTATTAGCCAAGATATGTCATATACTTGCATTATTCCCTCTTAATGTTTGCAATGTGAAGAATAACACTTGGAATACTATGAAAAAGTTTGGTGGAATGGGAGTTTCTTTGTTGTAGCTGGCCGTTTAGATATTGCTTGATTTTTCTGTAGGCTAAGCTTGGCAAAGCTGAGTTCAAGTCAGTGGTGGGATTCAAATAATTTAACAACCGGTTCTCTGCCCTAATGATTTCTTCCAACAAACCAGTTCACTAAACTGCTTAGAAACTTACCAACCGGTTCTTCTGAAGGGGTGCAAACTGGCTGAATCCCGCCACTGGTTCAAGTGATACAAATGATGTATAATAGGAGAACGATGGCCCTTTTATGGCTTGTGGACCTTGTAGGTAATGCTTCTTAGAGGGACTGGGTTTGTCTGGATCCACTTGTTTTATTTTACTGCTCTCTGTTTAAATTGTTTTATGTCTTATTCGATGTAAGCTGCTTAGAATCATTTTGAATTATGGTTGTCTCTAAATCTCAGAAATAGATATTTTGAAGTCTGAGATATAAGAGGAAGGCGCTCAGAGCAGTCTGGACTCCTTCCCCATTCATATCAGTTGAGAAAGGGAGGATCTATCCATGGCAGGAAACCCTGTGGTAGCCCCTTCACTCTTAAATATCCCATTCAGTGCAAGAATTATTGTAACTACCACATCCCAAGAGAAAGCAGACTGACCTATTATTACATTCCTACAACAAGGCAGAATTCTTTACCAACTTTTAAGATGAGATGACCCAATGTTCTGTATCGTTTAGTGTTACTCTGGCTGAAATATGCTTCTGAAGTTTCCACTTACTGGTTTTATTCCCTGCCCTCGGGAGAAAAAGAATACATGAATCTGAATATGTTTGTTTGTAGTTTTAAACCTTATTTTGGTTCCTGGACCCTGATTCTTGTCCCTCATCTTTTTTATTTAATTTGATGGATAAAGCAAGGAAAAGCCTCTCCTGCAACTACAATAGGAGCAGACATGACATTATTCTACCCTGATGCTATAAATATGTTTGAGTATATTCCTCCATGCATTCAGTAGAAGACTATCCATATTGTTCCCATGGATTTGCTGGCATTTCCAAGAGGTTGCTTTTTTGATAGTCGAAACAATTTTGATTTTCTTTTTTAGTTGTAATCCTTTGATTCATTTGTTTTTTGGGTTCATTATTTTGTGTATTACAATTGAATTGGATTCTATTTTGTACATTGACCATGTCTCTCATCTTGTGAATGTTCATGTTTTAAAGCATTTTTTTTTGGTTTTTTAGTAAAAAGAAGGCCACTTACCAAATTTAAAAGGCATAAGTATATTAATAAAAAAGGAAACTAATTAAAAGAAAAAAGATTACACATAACAGCGAGATGCAGCAGAACAAAACCACAAGCAGTAATTGATTGAACCATATATATATATATAGATTTGTATTTGTATATGTGTGAGTGTGTGTATACACACATACACACACACGGACACGCACACACACACATGTATACATGCATACATACATCTCTAGGTACCTTTAGAATTAACAAGGTTTTCAACAGTGATGGGAATATAAGGAGTAAAATGGAGCAATTGCTTTGGAACAATTATGTCCTTTGAACCAAAAAGAGTAAATAAAAGTGGCAAGAATTGCAGTAAATTTCCAATCTAGGCTAAATGGTTATAGCTGTTAGTTTTTTGATTATGGAACACTAGTATTTGAGAACATCTTGGATGGGTGACTGATGTATATGTGGCAGTTTTTCCCAGACCCAGTATCATACACAGAAACCTCTATGGGAGTAGTCTGCATTTTAAATAGTAAATGTGTAAGTCAGTTATATTGCATGTTTTCTCCTTCTAAGTGCAATAAACTGAAGATAATGTGCCTATGCAAACAGTAGATGGATAGAGTTATTTACATTTTTTGATATATTTAAAAGACATCATAGCACACCTGACAATTATTTGTTCTATGAAATATCCATCTATTCTTAAATGAATTTTCCCCGTGTTTCTCAGTGTTCTTCCACTTTTCTCTCATGATCGCTATTCACATGCATTACATTTTATAGATAAAACAGTGTGCTACCCTTTTGGAAAGAAAAGTAGGAAACTGCCAGGTTAGCCTAGGAAAAGGACACAGCAGTCAACGCTGCAATGCTCCCTTACATCTGGCTTTACTTTCACAAAAAGCTGTTTTCTCCATCCCTTTGAAAAGTATTTGATTCTGGGCTTGATGCATCTCCTCTGGGGGGTTTGCAAGAAAATTTGCAGAGATGTTTTGATGTGTGAACACTTCCTTTATCATTTTCTTCTTTCTTTTGAAGAAAAGTGTTAGGGCCTAGCTAAGATGTCAGTGTTGCCTTAGGTTTACTAACCTCCGACTCATTCTTACATCATTAGGAATGGAGGATCTGCTCTTTCTTTGTAACTGAGCATCCTTTGCCGGCTCCAATGTTTAGAGATTGGCTGCGGTGCGTTTCAGCACTACGGTTAGCTCCTGGCAGTCATCTTGTGACTGGCTTTGTTTAACTGTATGGTTAATTAAGCTTAGAGTAAGTTCTTATCCCCTGCTCAGTGTTAAAAGGAAGTATAACATCGGTGCCAAAATGTTGCATTCAAGGCATTTTCATTCTTAGGTGGTTTTGTTTTTCCTATTATGCAAATGTTTATTTGTCTTCAGAACACCAATTTCTACTCATTCCCCTTAAAAAGAAACAAAGGTAATAAATAATTCATGTTTGGTTTTAGTGATTGCTGCTGTGATATCTGTTAATTGCTTTTAATTAATTTGATCCTGTTTCCTGCAAGCAGGGAATCTAACATTTTAGCTATTCTTACATAAACCTGAACAATTTCTACAAATTATTTTTATTATATTTATGAGATTGCAAACGGTGATTCTGCAAGGATCCCACAAGGCAAAGCAATGTTTTGGTTGAAGAGAGGAAACCAGTAATTATAATCTCCTCTCTTGTCCCTAAAGGGAATAAAAACCAACTAAGGACAACCCAGAATATCCACATCACTCAAATAAGAATCAATTACTTTATTTAAAAGGGGAAGGGGGGAGAGGGGGGAAACTACAAATTGGAAGATATTTGCAGGAGGGACTAGGATGAACACTCAGTTATTTATTATGGATTCTTATGGGCATGGAGGAGGAAAGAGAAAAAAGAGTTTACCACCTTTTGATCAAAGGCTACGTTAAGAACTGTGTGGTAAAATCATCTTAATTCTGCATTCGGCAGTGTGGAAGTCTTCTATTGTGGAAGCAGTTTGCTTGAGACTGCAAAGGTTGGACCTAAGAAGAGCTTCTCAGTAATAGAGGATCCATGTTTAATGTCATCTTCATGAACTAAGTAATTAACAGGTAGATCAGCCTTGACATAAAGTTTTCAGGAGAGTTTGTTTCTCTCTCTCCCCATCCTTTATCATCACTGGTTGAAGCTTCTGGGAATTTTAATCCAATATATTTTAAGGATATTTTAGCAGACAAAAACAGAAGTCTCTCTCTCTCTATCATGAGAGAATAGGTCAGCATCTTTCCAGAGGTTTATATGGCCCCAGCCTCATACAAGCTGCCCTTAAAAAAACTGGCTCTTTCCCCAAGTTGGGGAAACACTGATTTAAATGGATTATATCCCTCGCCCCCCCCCCCCAATCAAAACCCTTTAGTGCTGCTTTGAGACAGCTAACTCACAAGGAGCCAGTGTTACATTTGTATTTGGCTGATTGCTTTGGATTCCTGTGTTGGAAATCTCTGATACCTAAGTACAGAAAGGCTAATTTTTCTTCCCTCAGATGCCTAATGGGTTAAAAGTGATCCAGTTGCCATATGTAATTTGCTGGATTCATAAACATTCTTCTCCAAAAGTATATCTTCCTGCTATAATATATATCCCTCTAAAATTGAAATCCAGACAGATCTGGACAGATCCCAGTTTGGAAAAAAAATGGTTTAAATTCCACATTTGAGAGCCAGGACAACCTTTTCAAGTAAAATCCAAACCAATTAGGAGTATTTAGAAGTGTAATTGAGTTATAGTCCACACTATAGGAGATGACGACTAGGCCTGAGCCCGAGGGCGGGGTAAAACGCATCCTCAGTTTTGATTCACTCTAATCCCATAAAGAGCCAATTTGCCTTAACAGTTACTAGATCAGATCCTTGTGTTTAGGTAGCATGCAATAAACTTGAAATGCAGAACTAAACTGCTGATCCTGGTTAATTGCAGTGGCAATATAGTTCAGTGGAGGTTAGAATCAAGTTCCTTTTGACCAACATAGGATGAGATATATATATGCTATAAAGGAAGGGAAAATAATGTTTTGTCATTTTAATTATTGTGTAATTTGTCCAGTACCAAGCCAAGTTCTCTTTGATCTCTATTCATGTGATTGAGGCAATTTTTAGAAACCTGTTTACTAAAATTGATTTATATTGTTTTTCCAGCTTTAATAACAGGAAGACAAACCTGAATAGTTTTTACTTATCCATCTTCTTCAGCTTGAAAGCAAAGTTGTTTTTGGTTTCTGATGGCCAAGTATTTGTTGACTCATCTTGTAATTCAATACCTTATTAGGAACTATAGTTAGATACTGTGCTAGTTCATTCCTTTAAAATTACTTAAACCTCAAAACCTCAAAATGTAGTTTCAGTTTCTATCATTTTTAATACACTATTTCAGATGCTTCCATGCCAACATTCCATTCTCTGCAAGATTAGTTCTCCCGACCCTTGAATAAGGATTTTTTTTAAGGGTTGGAAGTTGCTGTTTTCAGTAACAACAACAAAAGAATATTTGGACTGAGGATATTTTCTTTAAATTAACAATAAGCAATTATTTGCTGTTTATTTTTATTGGATTTTTTTTTAAAAGAAGGTAAACAAAAAAAGAAAGAAATGAAATTAAAAAATAAAAAGTGCAGTAGATAAGAGAAGAAAATGAATTATTTTTAAAGAAGCAACTTTTGATTTTCCCTCCCATAGTCATACTGATTGTCATTCCTCCCCCATCAAGATTATATTCTTCTTCCTATATTCAACCCTTTTCGATAACCAAATTCAGAAATCAAGTCAATTTTTTCAAATTATTTTTGACTGCTTTCAGCAAAAAGCCACCAAAGGATTTCTAGTATTTTAAGAAAGTGTTTATTGTTTTATCTCTGATCAAACAGGACACTCTTGCCATTTCTTCTTATTTTGTCATCTTCACAGTTCAAGCCTTCATAATGGGTTATTATTATATTATTGTATTTCCCCCCCTTTGCACATACGGTAGCCCCTCTGCAGTTACCATGTATAAAACCAATCTTTCAAACACCTTTTATAATTGACTACCCTTAAGTCCTAATAGGAAAAAAATCTGGTTTCATCAGTAAGTTACTTTTTTAAATTCTTTGCCTCATCATATGTATTTGCTTATTTATTTATTGGTTTATAATATATAATAAAAACTACAAAGGAAAATAGGGGAGGAAAAAGGGAAGGGAAAAGTGTGGAGCAGGGGGAAAAAAGAAAGAAAAGGCATTGACTTCTGACTCCTTTTGATGCAGTAGAATAAGATAATAACATCAAACCTCAACATTTTACTTTTACATAATATTATAAACTAACCATTTCTATAACTTTTATAACCTATTAATCAGTAAAACCAAAAATCAAAGTTTCATTTTTTTCCCACCTCAAGCATAAGCCCAGAAGCAGTTTCCAAGTACGTAGAAACGAAAGTAATTGTATTTTTTTTCATTGATCAAAGCAGTCAATTTGGCTGTCTCTGCTAACTCCATCAACTTTTGCAACCATTCATCCATTGTAGGAATCAAAATGTCCTTCCATTTTTGTGTGTCAAGTAATCCTGCTGCAGTCAACATACATAACATCAAAATTCCCAATTTTTCCCCAAGTCTTTTTCCATTAAATCCAGAAGAAAAATTTCTGGTTTTATCTTTAAATTCACTTTGAGAATCGTCTGTATTAAGATGTGAATTCTACTCCAATAGCCTCATAATACGTATTTGCAGTTTTTTTCAGTCTTTCACAAGTCTGCCATGAATGGTAAAATATCCCTTCATGCTTTCCATATTTTCAACAATGATTAGAATTATACATCTTAGAATTTAAGACTTACATAATTTCTCTGGTATCATATACCAGTGGAACATCATTTCATAGAAATTTTCTCTTACATTTTAACTCAATATGAAATTCAGTGTTTTTAACCACATTCTTTCCCATTGATCCATCTGTATATTATAACCAAAATTCTCAACCTACGGTATTTACTCTTTAACTTGTTCTTCTATTTTAAATCTCAGGAAGTTTATACATATGAGCAATAGTTTTTTTTTCTAAGTCAGTTGTTTGCTATACTAATAATATACATGACTAACTAGATGTGCTTCAACCCTGTGTGGGTTGATAGATACATCATTGCCTTTGTACTGTATGGACCAGAAATCAAACAGATAGAAAAAATTAAATGTAAGTATGCATATGTAGACATTTATTTATTTTGTCTCATTATTCTCCCATTAAAATATATTTCCATCAAATGAGAGTGCAAGTCCATTTCTTCTGCTTGCTTCATCTGTCAGTTCTGTGGTGTTTGGCACTTAGTTTGTGGTAGATATTAATGTGTGAATTCCTATCCTTTTTCTGAATGATTATTGAGATTTTGCCAAAGCATCTTTTTATCTATCCCTCAATGAACGCAATTCAGGTACTTCAATGTCAGAATAGCTTGAAACTGACTCTTCTTATTGGAGAAATGCTCAGAGATTTTTACAATGGAGGCATTTCCACAATTGAAAAGAATGCTGTTTAGGTTCATATATGTTTTGGGATCTTCATTAGTTCAAGTAAGGCTAGGGAAACTTTTGATAGCTTTCATACAATCACAACTTCCCTAGGGATTGTCCAAGGTTAATGGTGCTATGTTCTGTTTATTGGCAAGCCAGGTCTTTCCAGAGTTTAAGAATTGCTTGCACTTTTTTTTATAATTTTTAAAAATTAAGTTCAGCTTATTTAGAACTTATATCTTGGGTTCCTATTTTGTGAGGGCCAATATCTCTTTTGACATTTTGAAAACATGTGGATACTCAAGAGACCATGGCTATCACAAGGATGTGCAGATTAGCTGCCACGGTGGGTATTTCTAAAAATTAAATAATAGATTGGTATGAGAAAAACATTGGGGGATTTTAGGGTTACTCTAGATTTTTTGTGTACTTCTATCACAATATTGCAGAAAACTACAAAATTGAATTTCTAAGTTACCAGTGGTGCCAAAAACAAAAAAGCCAAAAAACCTTATTTTACTGTTAATTCTAATGCTTAAAATTGATACTTGCTTAACCAAATTCAGCCTTTACTGAAGATATGGTAGTCATCTGAGATAACCTCATTTCTAAATGAACTATCCACGTTTTAGAGAAAATCTCTTATCTTTTTTCCCTTTCTATCTCTCTGTGTTTTTCCCCCGCAGGCTGCTTATTTGACAGGAGGCTATGCTCTCAGCAGGAAGTCTGTGTGCAAGGTAAATTAATATAACACAGGGGGTTTGTGGCTAGTAGACAATCAAAAGTGTTAAAATAGCGGGAGGGAAGGTAACTCCTGCCTGTTGCTGGGGAAAACTGTGAGCTGCCTTTTCTGAGCCTATGAATTCATGTTTTATGCAGGGAGAGGCGAAGTCAACAGTAGGGTCTGTTCTTCCCCTCATTCATTGAGACAACTTCTTTCGGTGTCGATGTATGCCTTTGATATTAAATCTGTCCTTTGGATTAATAATATAATAATTATATTATATTATTATTATTAATAATAATAATAATAATAATAATAATAATAATAATAATAATAATAATAATAATTATTATTATTATTATTATTATTATTATTATTATTATTATTATTATTATTATTATTATTATTTAAGACTTAATCTTCAATTCAATTCACAGTCAGGGACTAAAAACAAACAGTTCAAATCCTAATCAAGGACCTAAGAGCTATTAAGGTAACGTCTTGAGTATATAGGCAGTTGTTATTAGCATTATTATTTTACATATATTACATACCTATATTACATACAGCTATATAGAAATATCAGTCTTCTCGGATAAATAAACGAAGGAGAGTTCAAGAGTGCCTGCTTAGCTGTTGAAAGCATAATGATTTTCCTTATCCTATTTCACCAGATACTGGGAGTGCAATCTCCACATTGCTAGGTTACGTATCCCAGCATTCCTTTGAGTGGCAATTAAATTTGAGAAACACCCCCCCCCCCCATTGTTAATTATCCATTATTGTGCACATTGATCTAAATGCTTGTCCCTATGAGTGCAAGAGGGCTTACTTCTGGAAAAGTCTGCAGCCTCAAATCCTCAGAGCTTGAAGAAGTGTATAATGGTTTTTAGTGGCTCATATACAGATCCACTGTATAAGATCCATATACAGCTCACCATGCAAATTGCATCTAGTTTGCCTGGAATTACTGGATGCTTCCTTTCTCCTTCTCCCCACTCCACCCCTGTTATTCTGGTACACGTAAACAACTATCCCGTGAATTTGTTATCTTTCCAGATGGTTTATTTGGCCAGTGCCAAGAAAGTTCATTGCGAGACCAGCCCTACTTTCAAGTCACCACACCAATGCTCCAGCGTTTGCAAGATATTCTACGGCATCTTATGGCACAAGGTGAATATCAGCAGTTAGAGGAGAAGAGCTAAGGATAGGATAGGGAAGGGAGTTATCCCTGCATCAGGCAAGATTTTGGGTGCCTCCTTCCATCCTTAATACTATAGTCAGAAACATTTCTTTTCTCTGTGTCAGGTTCACAATACAAAGTCCAGGAGGAATCTGGTGGCACCTTTTCAAGCTAACAAAGGCTATGAAAAGCATTAACTTTTATGAGCTGCAGTTCTCTACAGAGATATATTCAAACTGTGCCTCTTTTACCAATTTGTTTGGAAAGCTCTCTTATTTTAAACCTTGCGTATGAATGTCTGCCATTGATTAAAATGTTTATTCCAAGCTGCTAGAATCTACCATATCTAGAGTTCAGCTTTCTTCAGTCATTAGAGTAGGGATAGACAATTTAGTTTCTCTCAGATGTTTTGAACTCTTGGCCTGCATGGAGAACCATAAGAGATCAGAGGTATAAGGCAAAACATCTCAAGGTTATTGGGCTGCCTGCTCCTGAATCAGAGGACATGTATCTTTTCAGCATTCGAGTCAATATTCACTTTTTGTGGCCATCTACTAACTTATTTTAACTTTCTATTTTCCATATCAGGTTTATCATGGCAGGATGACCTAACACAGTATGTGATTGCCCAGGAGATGGAACACATCCCTAGGCTTTACCTTCCATCGTCATGGAATTCTGCAGCTGAGGATAGGTAGGAAGAATAGTTTGGAATGTAGCTGCTGCTGCTTCTTATCAAATATCTGCTGTTTAGTGTTAGGTTGCACTCAACAATAAACCATCTCCCTTGTTTTCTTTAGTACAACCACCTGCCTGGTCAGCAGAATGATGTGTAATGATGTGTAAATGAGATGCAAATATTGTTTGAAAAGCTGCTGTAGTGTATTGATCATCAAGCCAAGAACCAAGCATCTCCATATCCTTCCTTCACCAATATGCCCTTCAGATGCCTGGACTTCAAACCTTAGAATTCTCATCAATGGCCATCAGTGCTGGCTGGGGAATTCTGGGAGTTGAAAGTCTGAAGGCATTTAGTTTGGGATAAGCTGCTGAATAGCTAATTGGGAGAAGGGTCCAATGAAGTCAGTAGAGTTTTCTGTTGGATGAAAGTAGGAGTGTACTGGATGGTACTGTTAAGACAACCAAAATGTGAATCAAATATCAACTGGACATGAGAGGGGGAGGATATAATATTTTTTAAAAATGGAACAAAGAAAAAACATACCAAAACACAGTACAGAATGAACAAGGGTTATAAAATGGAAGGTCCCTCTTCATGCTCTTTTTACTTATCCAAGAAGTAAGTAAGTGTCTGTCTGTCTGTCTATCTGTCTATCTGTCTATCTATATCTATCTATATCTATATCTATCTATCTATCTATCTATCTATCTATCTATCTATCATCTATCTATCTATCTATCTATCTATCTATCTATCATCTATCTATCTATCTATCATCTATCTATCTGCTATCTATCTATCATCTATCTATCTATCATCTATCTATCTATCTATCTATCTATCTATATCTATCTATCTATCTATATCTATCTCTATCTATCTATCTATCTATCTATCTATCTATCATCTATCTATCTATCTATCTATCTATCATCTATCTATCTATCATCTATCTATCTGCTATCTATCTATCATCTATCTATCTATCTATCTATCTATCTATCATCTATCTATCTATCTATCATCTATCTATCTATCTATCTATCATCTATCTATCTATCTATCATCTATCTATCTATCTATCTATCTATCTATCATCTATCTATCTATCTATCTATCTATCTATCTATCATCTATCTATCTATCTATCATCTATCTATCTATCTATCATCTATCTATCATCTATCTATCTATCTATCATCTATCTATCTATCTCTATCTATCTATCTATCTATCATCTATCTATTTTTCTAATCTAATCTAATCTCTCTCTCTCAATCAAATATCTCTATGTGTATGTGTGTGTTGTGTGTATGTGAATCGTGTGTGTGTGTGTGTTTGTGTGTGTGTGAATCACCTCATATCATGCCTTAGTGCACATTTTTCCTTTTTATTTGTTTATCAAATTTATATGCTGCTTAAAGTTAGAGGTTCTTGGCAGACAGTAAGGTATAAAAATGCAATGAATATGGAAGCTGACAAGATAAACCCTAAACAAAATACAGCAGTCCTTGACCTACAGCCATTTGTTTAGTGACCATTTGAACTTACAATGGCACTGAAAAAAAGTGATTTATGACCACTGTTCACATCTACGACCATTGTAGCATCTGTATGGTCATGTGATCAAAATTCGGCCACGGCCACCAGCATGTATTTATGATGGTTGCCATGTCCCAGGGTCATGTGGTCACTTTTTGCAACCTTCTGATGAGCAGAGTTAATGAGGAAACCAGAGTGACTTAACAAACGTCTTACTAACCTAACCCTTGCAGTGATTCACTTAACAAGTGTGGCAAGGAAGGTCATAAAATGAAGCAAAATTCACTTTACTGTTTTGCTTAGCAATGGAAATTTTGGGCTTGGTTGTGGTCATAAATTGAGGACTGCCTGTATGTGGCATCGAGCTCTGTCTTCAGACTTTTCCAGAAGACAGACAATTTCGGAGGCGGACAGATCTCCCCTGGGAAGCCATTCTTTTCACTTTTGTTATGAATTACCAAGATGAAGATTTGATTGAAAGAAGAGGAAGTTTCTATTCTGTTCCCTATTGTGATCTACTTCCACACCTGCCAGAAAATAATCTTTTTGTCTCAGCCGATGTTTGCAGTACGCACTGCTGGCGCCTGGACCACAATCTAATCAGTATTACAGTGAGGGAGGAGCACAGCTTTTGCAATTCAAATTCCCACACTTGCATCAAAGGCATTTTGTTGGCTACTTACAAAGCAGAACGAAATTGTGCCCTCTAGGTAGAAGGACTCCACGGGCCCTGTTATAATTTGGCTCTGATTGTATGAAAGATACACTGGCAGAGCAGGGCATTGGATATGACCATATGTTACCATGCACGAATTATTGAACTAGAAATAGGGAACTTTTGGCCCCCAGTTTACATCTGAACACAACAGAATCTTCCCAAATGGAGTGACATATAAGGCTGTTAATGGATGGGTAGGCGGATGGACAGAGATTTTACCCTGAAATGTTCCCTTTACAGGTTGCCACCTCTTCACCTAGTTCCCCGGAGACCCTCTTTGTCATCTCAGCCTTCCTCCGCTCAGGGAGCTCACCAGCCTCCTCTGCCCCCAGCACTCCTGCAGAGGTATCTGGAATTGCTTCTGGCCTCTCAGCCTGAGCTAGGTCATAAGAATGCGTTCCTGTCTCCTTACCCTCATTACCAGGTGTGTGTATTTCGATAAACCTACTGAGAATCTAGGGGAATAGCCTCAGCCCCAGAAGTGGTATTCAGCAGGTTCTGACCAGTTCTGGAGAACCGGTAGCAGAAATTTTGAGTAGTTCGGAGAACCAGTAATTACCACCTCTGATTGGCCCCATCTATTCTCTGCCTCCCGAGTTCCAGCTGATCTGGAGGGAATGGGAATTTTGCAGTAACCTTCCTCTGCCACAGCCACCAAGCCATGCCCCAGCCACTATGCCACACCCACAGAACCAGTAGTAAAGAGTTTTGAATCCCACCACTGCTCAGCCCACTTACTGGCTGTGAATGAATTGGATTCAATGCACATGGAGAGCATAGGGAATGATGCTGTAGGACTTGCTTATTTCACATTGGTTGTGAAATAACCTGTGGCCCTCCAGATGTTATTGGACTATCATTCCCCTAATCACACAATCACATTATCAGGCTGGATGGGGTTGATAAGATTTGGAAATGAACAGCATCTTGGAAGATGATAGATTCCCCATCCACTTTTTTTTTCTTTTTAAAAACAGTTTCATTAATTAAGATAATAGCTCTTTCCCAGAAGAATGGAGGAACAAAGAGTCAAGCTATTGATTGGACCATCTCATGGTTCTTTGTAGCAATAGCATGTAGCACAGATGTACATACCACTTCACAGTGCTTTACAGCCCTCTCTAAGCGGTTTACAAAGCCAGCATATTGCCCCCAACAATCTGAATCCTCATTTTCCTGATTTCGGAAGAATGGAAGGCTGAGTCAACTTTGAGCTGGTCAGGATTGAGGGAATTGAACTCCTGGCAATGTAAGCAGAGTTAGCTGGTAATACTGCCTTCTAACCACTGCACCACCATGGCTCTTATTGTTATCTCATATACTCTAATTTAATATTATCTAAGATCCCCTTTTATAACATAGAATTGATTATGGGGTCTATAAATGCCAGGCACTCTGTAACTAAGGTATGTTGCTCCAGTAAACCAACTTCAGTTTCTGAAATTCTCAAGGAAAACTCAGAAAGATTCCTGTCTAAAGCCCGAAAAAACCCAGTGTCAGGTCCTTTCCCTGTTTGCATCTAACTATGGCTGACAAGGAAGGCAGGAAAAGTGTGTCAGCCTGTGCCACCCTGCAGCTGTGGGGGCTGCCCAGGGAAGCCTCTCCTGTTTTAACAGGCAGCCTCTGTCACCTCATAGATCATCTGTCTCAGTACCAGATTTTGACAGATGGCTAAAGTCTAGCTATCTGTCAAATCCATTTACCAATCACAACAATGTTGTGATTGGCAGATGGTTTCCTCCTGGGTGGTGACACTGAAAAAGGAGAGAGGAACAAAACCAGAGGGTTTTTCCAGTGACTTTGCTTAACACATCCTGCACAGCTAAATCAGTATACCACCCTCTAGGACAGTGCTTCTCAACCTTGGCCCACCTAAAGGTGCGTGGACTTCAACTCCCAGAATTCCCCAGCCAGCTCTGCTCTTCTGGCTGGGGGATTCTGGAAGTTGAAATCCCCGCATCTTCAGGTGACCAAGGTTGAGAAACACTGCTCTAGGAGAATGCCAGAGACGACACTTTAGAGAAAGAATAGAGTGGCAGTGTGATGCCAATAGGGTTTATTGGCGACTTGAAAAATTCAGTGAAGAAAACTTTAACACATAGCTCTTGCTATCTCCAAGAAAATTTGGGGAAGCTTCATATCAGAAACCTGGAGAGCCCTTGCAAATGAACCAATGAGCTAGATTGACCAGGATTATGACTCAGTTTAAGACAACTGGCTTCATTTGTTTCTAAATTGCCTTTCTGTGTGCTCTTGCTTCAGTTCAGCTATCCAGATGGCACTTTCCAGGGCAGTTCTGGTGGTCACAACCCAAAGCCTCCCATTTTCCTAGACCAAGCTGCTCCTTCCAAGGCCTTCATGACCGCCAGCACTGCTCCCTTCTATAGGGAACAGCAAGGGTTGGATGGAAGTCAACTTTTCCAAGACCTGGGGGCACTTTACTTAACCCAGGAACAGACAGGTAAATCCAGAAACAGGGCTGAAAACAAGCAAGATCCCAAGATAGATTATGCTCTTCATGACAATCGTAACAACCTTGAAAACAGAGCAGAGTCTCAAGCACACTCAACAGAGCCAGGTGAGACTTTTCTTATTTTTCAGTGACCTTCTAAGAATCATCTAGCTTATTTATCTCGGTTTGAAAGCCTTGATGATGATTAGACAACAGAAGCAAAACACCTTCCCCTCCTTTCTATCCACAGATAGACTTGTGCAGAGGCTTACAGCAATATTTGCCAATTATGGGATTAAACCACAGGATGTAATTCAGTTCCTTCAGAGTCCCAATAAACACGGTGAGTAGGGATGGGGACTTGGAACAGAAAAGAGGCAGGAGGGATGGTTTTGTAGCTGGAGGAGAGAGATTGGAGGAAGGTTGTGTGTCTGGATGTAAAATAGGAACTCGGTGGGCTGAATCTGAAGAGAGGAGATTCTGTGCTGTCCCTGTGCTAGCTCATGCAATCCAGGATTAAATTTGTGCTGGCTTCACCTCAGAATGTGTTTTTCCTCTGTTGGTATTTTAGCTCTGGAGCCTATGACATGGCAATCAGAGAACTTGCTTGAACCTCCGCAGAATGTCTTCCCTTAAGTGCAAGGGTAGGAAACTAGTAACTCTCTAATGGTGGACTGTGACTGCCATGACCATTGGCCAAGCTGGCTGGGGATGATGGGACCTTGACAACATGAAGAAAGTTATAGATTGTTAATTTCTACTTCGCTATTTTGAAAATAAGCACATTAAAGTTTTTTCCCCCTCTCACCTTAGAAAATAAGCACTTTCCTTCTCTAATTCTTTCCTTAGCTGGAAGACTTGAACAGGAGGCTCTGGAATCTAAGCGGGTTAGTTCACCTTTTTCCTCCAGGTTTTCTATTTTTAAAAAAATATATATATCAAATCAATGTGTGAACAGTGTGGCCCCTGGGTTTCATACATTCTAATACAAATAAAACTAATAAAATTAATCCTAATTATTACATTCAGTCAACTTATATTGACTGAATAATGCACATTTCCAATCAGTATATACATTTATATTAGGTTATAGTCGATCATCATTCAATTATTCCATGTTATTCAATTATTCCTGCTTCTTGATATACCTGGAAATCTCTGGGTCTCTACAATCCCTCCTCCCAAAAACATTGAAATGTGCTTTCTGATTAGTCAGTGGAGGAACGCAATGTACTTGAGCCAACATCTGGATATGAGAAGTAGATCCCACTAAGTCGCCCTTGATTTTTTCTCTCCTGTCATCGCACACAACTGGGCAACTTACATGTACGTGGGGCAGAATCACTTGTTTTTGTGAGTTGGGGGAGGAGCTGTTAGTCTCCAAAGGCCACAGGAAATGTGGAGGGTGATGGAACATAGCCAGAATGGGTGGCCTGCCCAATTTAGTAGGAGGTTGGGGAAGAGTATAAAGAGATCAACTGATATTTGTGATCTAAACATTTTCCTAAATCCTCTATTCATTATCTCCGCCTGAAATACCCTCCCCCCCCAAAAAAGGCCACTTGGAGTGACCCAAGAGATTTACTGGGGTCATGTTTAGACTATAGTTTGCCCACACCCTCAGAGACCAACCATGCCCAGTCAATTCTAACATGGGTGGCTCTTGTGAAGAGGAAGAAAACAGATTGTTCAAACTTGAGGATGGAACCAGCAACCTGAGGCAGAGTTTGAGAAGGGAATTTTCAAGGCTGGCTGTAGTAACAAGCAGGAGTAATCAAGATAGCTGTGGGTTGTTGGTTGAAGTGTTGAGTGCCGATGAGTGACCTTTCCGTCTTCATTTAGGTGACAGAAGCAGAAATGCAACACGGGGAGGAGCCGGAGCCATTCCTATCTCAAGAAGACTCTGTCAGTGTCATTCCCACAGAGGGGCAAATTCAGGCACACGGGGAGACATTTGGCTCAACTGGGGCCCCTATGTCAATGACAACATCTCCCCCAGACTCACACAAGCCCTTAAGCCCCGCAGAAAGTGATACCAGCAGCCCTGAGGAGCAGATGGCAATGATGAAGAAGAGTCGCATGGTAGTAGGTGTACTCAGTAAGGATGTGGGACAGCCAGAGACGCCATTGGCGGCAGAGGAATATGGTTACGTCGTCACAGACCAGAAGTGAGAGAAAGAGAGTGTCCGGGGAAATGAGGGAGGGGCAAAACAAATGGGCGAATCCAGAGAGGCAAGTTGTACCGGTGGGCCCTCAACATATGACCTATCACTTAGCTGCCATTCAGAGTTACTGCAGATTACCCAGGTCTGACATTCCAAAGGCTATCTCCACCTCCCCTCCCCATGGTCATGTGACTGCATTTTGAGCTCTCGGCATCTGGCCTGCATTCACAGCCATTTGCCGCATCCCGCAATCACGTGACCATGTTTTGTGGCATTTTTGCGGGCAAACCGGCATTTACTTGTGGTTTTTCAGGACGACTATGCAAAAAAGGTCGTAAAAACTGGATTGGTCATTCACCTCTACAACTGTGATGATGACTTACAGCCACAGTGGGCAAGCTCCATTATGGTCGTAAGTCGAGGGCTATCTATATGGCTTGGTTTATTCAAGGTGTGGATGCATTTGACTCATACATGTATGAGATGGATTTGGATCAGACAAGTGCATCCTACATCATCCCAAAGCCATGCTTGGCTAGGCTGGCTGCTAGTCCAGGCTGTCTGGGCCTAATTAAAAATGAATGTATCTGGAGTGGGCTAGGTTGGAGAAACCTGAGTTGCCCATTGACAAAATCCAGCAGATAATAGGGTGATACTTATATTAATTATTCTCATTTGCCTCTGCACAATGATTGGATACATGCACCATGTTTAGCCATACTATGGTTGGTTTATTTTTCACTTGGTATGGCATGGAAAATAGAATCAATGAATAAATTATGGTTTGTAGTCTTCTGCAATATCAAAGTCTGGTTGCATATTGGGTTTAATTGCAGCTGTGAATTAATATAACCTATTAATCTTTGTTGGGTTTTCTGGCTTATTCTTGGCTAGCGTTTTAGTTCCACTCAAACCTTTACCTATTTCAAAAAGATACTGAAAAAGACTGAGAAAGCAAATGTAGGAACTGGGTGAGCATGCCTTGATTTAGATATATATACACATACATACATACATACATACATACATACATACATACATACATACATACATACATACATACATACATATATTTAATATAGTTGGGAGAAGTCAGGCAAATAAGATGGAATAGGGGGTCTTGGAAGCCAGGATGTTAGCCCCACCAGGTAGGCTGGGCTACAAAATCAAATCCACATGATGGATAAATCTACTTTGACTGAGATGGGCTATGATATCAGACCCTTGGAAGTCTGATTGTACTGTACCCTCCACCCCTTCAGTGATTTAGGGAGGTCTTTGTCTGAGCCACTTCCAAATGTTGTCTCATTTTTCTGGACTTAAAACAGTGTTTCAGCCTCTCTTGTTTCAGTAACAATTCCTGCAAGATTATCTTCCTTACTCTCTACATACAGGGAAGCACTATGATAAAATTGAAGGTTGTAGAGGTTAATGGGTGACCCGGATATGTTTGATTCACTTATCACAAGCTATACAGATTTTTCTTTTGTTTATTGTGGTACTTGGATAAATCAGATATGAACCCCCAAAAATGGCTAACATGGTTAAGGTACTTTTACCAGCAGAAGAGCTATGACTATGTAACATTTGTGCCAGATGATGGTTAATATCCAAGATGGAACATCCAAAGCAAGGATTCCCAACTATGGCAAATTTAAGATATGTAGACTTCACTTCCAGGATTTCCCAGCCGGCATGGCTGGCTGGGGAATTTTGGGAGTTGAAGTTCACACATCTTAAAATTAATTACTTAAAGATATTTTTACCTCCTGTTTATTAACTCTTCTCTACATGCTTTGCCATTAAGTCTTGACCTACTGCATTTCTACCACCTGCAGGCCATTAAGTCTTGCTGATGGCATTCATCTCCTTGAGACGCTGGCTGAACGTGTTCACTTATCTACTGCCAGCTTCATCAATATCAGGTAAGTGATGTAGCTTAGCTGAGATCTATGGATCCACAAGAATCCACAAGTCTGCCATTATTTGGAATTGCTCTGGAAAGGAAGGAATCTAATGGGAAACAACCTGAGGAAGTACTGGTGACATAGCTAGCCAGAGTGTGATGCAATTCTCATAATGAACAGACTACAAGGACTTCCTTTTACTCTTGAGGTAACTTCCCTCGATTTGTTGTTGTTGGTTGTGGAGTCATGTCCGACCCATCGCGACCCATGGACAATGTTCCTCCAGGCCTTCCTGTCCTCTACCATCCTCTGGAGTCCATTTAAGCTCACGCTGACTGCTTTGGTGACTCCATCCAGCCACTCATTCTCTGTCGTCCCTTCTTCTTTTGCCCTCAATCTTTCCCAGCATTAGGCTCTTCTCCAGTGAGTCCTTCCTTCTCATTAAGTGGCCAAAGTATTTTGAGTTTCATCTTCAGGATCTGGATCCCCCAATTTAGTGCTCCTCAATACATTAGGACTGTAACTTCCAGAATATGTAGCCAGTTGGCTACCCCAACATACTTGTAGGTCCCCATATTGCTTTGGAATGAATTATACAATCTCCTACGCTATATCTCCTATTCTGGTGAGTTCTCATTATTGGATGGCTAACACAAAGTCTTTTCTTCGTTACATCTGAACAGAATTGGACAGATTATTTTCTTAAGTAATGAACCCTTGTTCATATGAACAGGGACCGTTTTTAGCAACTGTGTATTTGCACTGGATTTTTAACTACCATAGTTTGGGCTTTAAAGTACAACTTGGGATCTTTCACATTCAGTGAAAACGATCAAACTCTTGAGTTATTTATTTACCTAAAAATATTATGTGGCCTCCCAACTCACTCTTGGTGACTCAGGGTATCTTACTAGGATAAAACCCCAAAAGAAAAATAACACAAAAAGCAATAACCTCCCCAATGGTGGAATTCGCCAATTCGCACAACTTCGGGAAAACTGCTTGTTAAATTTCTGAGCAGTTTGGTGAACTGGTTGTTGGAAGAAATCATTAGGGCAAAGAACCGGCTGTTAAATTATTTGAATCCCACCACTGAACCTTCCCCATCTCCCTGGCAAGAGCAATCATACAAACCACTTGATGGGCTTTGGGTCATTCTGGGTCCCCTGGCTCATTAGCAGAAACACAAATGAAAAGAAAACTAAGATATCCTTACGTAAAGGGCATTGTAAAGAATTAGGATGGGTAGCTGCTATATAAGAGAGACATCCAGCAGAAATGGTCAAAGAAGGCACGCTTGTTGACTGAACGATGTGGTTACTGAAAGCAGAATCCTAAATTCAAGTTTCTCCTTATGCAGTGTGTTGGGTCCAGCTCTCACATTCCGCATCCGTCAAAACCATCAAAATTTGTCTCTGAATGATGTCGCCAATAGGGCAGGTAAGTTGAGAGCAAATCAGCAGTCACAATTGTACCAATTCTGTGTCCTAGACTTATCGGGACACTAAAATATCCTGTTTAATAGGTGCAGGATACCTTCTATGCCAAAGTGGGCATTAGTATGCTTTTTTGGAACTTGGAGCCATGACATTATTATTTCTATTACTTTTATTATCAGTATCACTGTCAATGTTATTATTTTAGAATGTTCTCTTCTTCAGGAAAGGTATATTCAACCCAGCAGAAGGCTTGCTTGGTTGTTTTGCTTTACTTTGTTTGTTATGGTGATTTCCCCCCAATAAAAATCAATACACTTTCAAAAGATGACTTTGGGGTCCATAAAAGAGCAAAGGACCTCCCTCTATCATAGTATTATCCTTTCTACTCATGCAATAATCCTACCATGCCAAACAGAAACAGACCAATCTCGAAGTCAAGATCTCATAGCTTCTGTCTATTCAGTTTCTCCCAGTTTCTATTCTTCACTCAATTACTGCTTTGCACGTGCCCAAGTTTTGACCTCTAGTATGGCTTGTTCATTTCTATCCTTCCTCTAGCCCTGGTGAAGTCCGAGCTGGAATCAGAGGTGGGAGTAAAGATCCTACAGATGGGTGTAGGACAGGTAAGACTTGCCTGTGATTGGCCTTATAGCATTTTAAAGCTTGGATAGTGTTAAGTAAGTAAGCTTCCCGTTAGGAGAGCGAGTGTGCAGAGAAGCGTAATGAGAGTGGTATGGAAGAACACACACAAACCAGCATACAGGCACACCGAATAGTATAAAATATAGTAGTTTACTATGTGGAAATATAGAGGTATTCAGAGTTCAGTTTACAGTCCAAGTCATACACGGTTCAGTCAGTCAGTTAGTTATCAAATAGTCAGCTTAGCACACAATGTAGCTAACAGTAGCAAAACACAGTACCTCACAATACACCGATCTAACAAACAGAGAGGGTTAACAATCATTCTGGCTCCCTCTTATGGCTGCTTGAGGTAATAGCAACCAATTACATCTCTAGCATTTAAAGTAACAGATACATTTGTTACAATCATGGCTTATATATACATTGCCAAGCCAAAACTAGGGTTACATCCCTAACAGATAGTGTTTGGCCAAGAGAGAGTTCTTTGGATTCTGACTCATACGCCAAACCTTCAAGTTGCCTGTTTGGAAAGTCTGCTTTTGAGTTAAGGAAGACTTGGAACCAGGAGAAGAGATGGGCCTAAATAAATTGTTCAGCTCCCAGCATGAAAGAAGAAGAAAGACATTGGCTGCAAAATATGGAAAGAATAGAATGAGAATTCAGCAAAGGCTCCAGGTTTTAGTCATGGGATGGCACAGAGCCTGAGGAGAGCAGGTCAGCAGTGAGCAGTAGCAGTTTTGATAAGGCTCCACAATGCCAGGATGATGGAATGGCAACTAATAGCAAAGCATCTAGCTTAAACCAGTGGTGGCTGTGACTATTCAAATGGGGTGGGACTACAACGGCCACTCCCCTTTTGCCCTTGGCCATGCTGTGGCAGAGGCAGAACTGAGAACTAGACACTAGTAACATTTGAAGGGCTCCGATCTCCCATCTTGGACTGTGCACCATCTGCCTTTGGCGGAGGTGTTTCCTTATTTATCCCCAAGCTCACCTGTTCTATGCCTGTTTTTCTACAGCGCAATGAGGCTGCAACCTACCCCCATCCTGCCCATTTTGGCAACACTTTCCGCTCGGTGCTGCTCACCTTTGTGTTACTGGCCTGTGTGGCCGGCATCGTCATTGCTGCTGTTGTGGTCTTCTGTCTGCGCCAGCATGCCAAGCAGCGGGAGAAAGAGCGGTTGGCAGGGCTGGGGCCAGAGGGAGCGACTGACAGCACCTATGAATACCAGGTACCAGTGGGATTGACGGCAGGGGAGAACTCTGACATCCCTGAGTCTGCCAAGATCACGCTACATGTAGCACCATTGTTCACCAGAAATCATAGGCTGGGATGCCCAGCACCCTCCGTTTAGTTACTGAAGCCATTTCTGGAGTTCCTCCAAGTTGTGTGAGATTGCACAAGGGTCCCAAAGGGCCCCAGCTTAGCATATTATGCAGCGGTAGCCACGAAGGCTTTAACTGGTGTGATTAAGAGTGTTGGGCAAGCACATTCCTAAAACTGAAAGGCTCCAGCCTCTCATTGAGTGCCAGAATACAAACGCGAGTTTCCTGGACAGATGGCTGCTAGGCATGGCTCCTAGCTCCTTGGGGAGGATTGGACTGAGGTGAACTCAGTTACATCTTTATTTTCCTACTGCTTTTGCATCTCTTGAGTGGAAGAATGAAGGATATTTGGATGATTGGAATTCTTTTGGCTCTGTCAAACTCTCTGCTTTTCCTATCTTTTGTCTGCTCTGAGTGACCAGTGTACCTGGTTGTTATAGCTGGGTCGTCTTTCCCACAGGAACTCTGCCGACAGCACATGGCTACCAAGTCCCTCTTTGGCCGTGCAGAAACCCCTCCACCCCCTGCTCCTGCTGAAAATTCTCGTGTCAGCAGTGTCTCCTCGCAATTCAGCGATGCACCCCAGGCCAGTCCCAGCTCCCACAGCAGCACGCCATCTTGGTGTGAAGAGCCTGTGCAATCCAACATGGATATCTCCACTGGGCACATGATTCTGGTGAGGAGCATCCACGCCCTACATGTTTGTGCCGTTTGGGCAGCTTGGCAGAGGTTTGCAAGCTTGCCAGACAGAGCTTTACAGAAGACATAGATGCTAGGTGTCATTTTTGAAAGGAAACACCAACTAAGTGGCCCCACTTAATCAACCACAGCTGTCCTCAAAAGCTAAACAAGATTGGATCTGAGGATAGATTTGATTGGAGACCATGAGGGAATTCTAGAGAGAGGAGGCGATGGCCAGAGCAAAGTAGTTCCATATTGCTGCCTGGTGATTGCATAGTTGCCTACGTAAGATCATCAGAAATTAAGTTTGACTTTCAGAGGCTTTACTTATTTCCTTTTTTTTTTTTTAGTGAAATCAAAACCTGGTAAGTAAACTTATAGTCAGTTCAACATGGCTGGCTGGGGAATTCTGGGAGTTGAAGCCCAAACATCTTAAAGATGCTGAGTTAAAAAACAGTGCCCTAGATTTTGACAGCAATGTGACAGTCATAAGATGTATTGAGATTGTCAATTCTGGGAATTCAGTTCCCAAATATCTAGAAGGTATCAAGTCAGAGAATGCTTTCAACAGATCTCAGTAATCTTTTTGGAGGGAGGGAGAAGGAGAGGTATATTTTTACGTCCAGGATGTGACAACTGTTCTGTTGCCCCCACAGGCATATATGGAGGACCATCTACGTAATCGTGATAGGTTGGCTAAGGAGTGGCAAGCACTGTGTACATACCAAGCAGAACCAAACACTTGTGATGCTGCCCAGCGTGAAGCCAATGTCAAGAAGAATCGCAACCCAGATTATGTGCCCTGTGAGTCCCTACAAGCACTGCCTATGGGCACTAAGGGATGTGACTGTCCCATTTTATTCCTGCTCCTTGCTAGCTTAGTAGAAGGCTTGGAGTGTAGCCGGTGCATGGTTCTACTGCGGTGGCTATAGGCCCACGCTTAACTGGGCATTGGGGAGGGAAGTGCAGCAGGACTTTGGTACATGGGACACCAGTATAAAAAGGGCAGTACATTAAAGTGAGTAGTGTCATATCAAAGAGCAGATAGAGGCATATTTTCTGACATTCTCTGACTTGGGGTGGGTTGTTTTTTCCCCTTAAATATGTTCAACCTATTTAAAGGGTAATAAAGCTCTTTTCATAAGCTTCCAATCTACAAATAGAGGGAAGCTGCAGCCATATTACTGATTTTTTAAAGAAATCCCAACCCAGAAATTCAATCTTATTTTGGAAAGAATTTGCAAATCACATGCAATTCTAGGGTTATGGATTCCCTACCGCTGGTCTAGAGATGCATCAGCAGTTCAGCGTTGGGGAGATGGCACTGTAGCTTCACATGAATTCCAGCTTCCTGCTACTCCAGCCAGACTAGACCATCGGCTCCTTGTTTCTTTTTCTGTTGTTCCCAGATGATCACACACGCATCAAGTTGAAAATGGAATGCAACCCATCGCGGAGTGACTTCATTAATGCCAGCCCCATTGTGAGTGACAGACACCCATGTTCCTCCCCTTGCTATTGCACTCCGTATCCAAGCAAATGCTGCCTCACCGGCCCATTTTTAAGAGGCTTGCCTGTGCCACCTTTCTCGCCAAGTTGAAGAGCAGCCATTGCTCAGCTAGAAAGGACACTCCCAAAGCCCCCTCAGCCCTGTCACTTTGGATTAAATGTGCCACACTCATCTTTTTTTTTTTTTGAAGGTGCCATCTGTTCTTCAGCCATCAGCTCTACCTTCTGTTCCCAGGATGTATTTGTTAGCCAGGTCTCACAATTGTCTCTCACCTGCCTTTTAGAAGCAGATAGACTTTCTCACTTCTTGGTGTGAAGTCTTGCTGTTCCCAATTGGACAACTGATCCATTAAGCTAGTCTCTCCTTTTTCAATCTGTCTGCATATTTTCTCACTTTAGAAAGATATTCTGTGTCTCGTTCTTCCTACCTTCCATCAAGGATATAATATTTAAGCAGTGTCTCTCTAAAAGCAGTGTTCTGTTAAAAGCAATAGGTGGGTGCTATAGGACAGCATCTTTTTCTCTGGATCTGATGTTTTTCTCTCTCTTTATCCTCTCCAAGCTGGCCATGAATATTTATTTTTCAGTCTCAATTCATTCAAGTTCATCTTGATCATCTAGTTTGCTGCTTGTGGATAATTTAACTGTAGGAAATACCATTTCGTTAGTAATACATTGCACTTCTAATAAAGTCAAGTTTGATTGCTCTGTGAATGCATTGCAGTATCTTTATCCAGAATGAGCAAAGTCAAATAACTTATTGTGGTCCACCAGATTCAGACAGTGAGGAGGTTGGGGAGGAACATAGGCCAGGCCTGGAGTCTGGGGAAGGCTCTGATGAGGGCTCTGTGTCAGAGGCAGAGATGGGGCCAGGGCCGTACACCAGCTATCAACTGCCTTCAGAGTCAGACATCGGTGAGGCAGACAAATAGCTGGAGCCTGTTCCCAGTATGTGCATGCGCAGAGTTGCCAGATGAAGGGAACAACTAAAGAACGGGGGTCGACTTGGGAATAAGGCCAGACAATGGCCCCTCCGAGAGGAAATAAAAGAGGAGCGAAAGGGGAGTGGAGTTTGCAGGAGACAATTTGTTCGCTTAATTGGCTCGTGACTCTCCAAGACTCCTTGCAAAGTTTTGCAGATATCGGCCTGTCAGCTCTCCAAGCCAGATAAGGTCTGTGACTGTAAATCCTCCTTTGAAAGACTTTGCCAACTGTGAATGAGCAGAATTCACAGTAAATTAATAAAAGTGTTTTTTGTTGGGACAAGGAGTTTGTTTCATGCTCTTGGGAAGCCTCGGTCAGAACATAACTATTAACCAGATGTGTTCTATATCACCTTCTATAGCTCTCAAGAGATTACTGGGGGTGTGCCCAAACACCTACGTGGTGATAACAGATCTTTAATGTAGATTCATTTACAACTCATCCTCTTGAGCCTACATTATCAAGTCTAATTCTCTTCTGTCCCTCCCCTTTTAGAATCCCCAGCTAGCATAGAAGAACTAGGAATTGGAGTCCATGCTCATTCACAGAACACTGGGGAGGAGGAAAGCTGTTTTACCTCATACTCTGTTTCTTTGCAGATTGACCATGATCCACGGATGCCAGCATACATTGCAACGCAAGGTCCATTGTCCCACACCATTGCTGATTTTTGGCAGGTAAGAGGGCCGTGGAGATGTTTATTCTAAAGGGATTGCATTCTTGTGCTTCCTGATAGGGTATTTGGACTGAAATTTGGCTTTTTTCCAAAGGCAACCGGACTTTGTTTTTCCTTGAAGATGTTTTGCTTCTCATCCAAGAAGCTTCAGAACAATGTCTGGTTGTCTTTTGAAAAAAGCACCTTTGGGAGAACAATGACTTGGATGACTGAGAATCTCCATAGACATTTGGACTGATATTTCTTTGGCACAGGGGTTTTTATAATCCCTGGCAATATATTCAAAGCCTTTAGAAGAGAGGCAAATAGACAATAGAGAGCATGGAGTCTCTCTTCCCATTCTGAAACAAGGACAGGTTTGTGTGCCATATCAACATATTGAAATACTCTGGCTAGATCATCTCCAGTGGCAAACTCCTCAAAGCATGAATGTATGAATATACAGTTTTATTTGAATTATGTTATGAATGAATAATAAGCAAGGCATCAGAAAGATAGATTGCCACACTTGATGCTGAGAAGCTGCTGAGTTCCTCTCTTCCCATTTAGAATTGTATTAGATCTTGTTAGTTGCGAAGTCATGTCCAACCCATTGCGACCCGATGGACAATGTTCCTCCAGGACTTCCTGTCCTCAACCATCCCCCAGAGTCCATTTAAGCTCACAACCGACTGCTTCAGTGTCTCCATCCAGCCACCTCATTCTCTGTCGTCCCCTTCTTCTTTTGCCTCAATCTTTCCCAGCATTAGGCTCTTCTCTAGTGAGTCCTTCTTTATTAGACCTACCCAATACTCTAGTGAGTCCTTCTCTATTACCCAATACATTTCCACACTGACTTTGCAGCCCAGGCAAATTTAAATGTCTGTGTTTGCTTTGTTTTAATTGGAGGCAGAGACATTCCATGAACTAGTCTCTTCACACTCTCCCCATTTGCCTCTTTCCACATGTGGGATGGCATTTGTACTTCCTTCAATGTGGAGACGTCGGAATGTACAGTACTATAATTCCTGAATCTCCCGCCTATCCTGTCTATGTAGATGGTATGGGAAAATGGTTGCACGGTCATTGTCATGCTTACCCCACTCGTGGAAGATGGCGTCAAGCAGTGTGACCGCTATTGGCCCGATGAAGGATCCTCACTTTACCACATCTATGAGGTAAGGCTGACCAATTATGTCTTTGGAATGCTGAGCAACAAGTGGCAAGGGTTGTTCCTCTTTCACTGTGGGGAAGTCACTGAGAAGAGGGTCATAGCTGAGGTGGTAATGATGTCCTTTTTTGATGCATCCCCAAGCAGTGTGAGCATTCTGCATTTGGGCTAAACACAGCCGGATGTGCAAATTAAACTCCTGTGGAAGATTAATGAAATCTCCTCATTCTTGTGAATACTTTATTTTCAGGCAGTCCACAAAAAAAAAAAACATGGAAATATCCTTTCTTTCTCTTTCTCCCTGGGCCCCCACCACCATCTATGCAAACTGTGAAGCTTTCCTGAGCAATACAGTGTTGGGAGCCGGAAGTGGGATAATGTATCGAATTGTGAAAGTGCTACTCGTGATATGAAGAAATCAGGACAATGTTTATATTATTTGACATTACGTGGTTATCGAATCGCAGTGACTGGAATTCCCATTCTGTAGACGAGGGGGATTGATTCAAAATGGCACACTGAATGGCCCGCCACGAATTGAAAGACAGCATCTGGATAATGATATAGATAAGCCATAGTGAATTCTGATTGTGGGCAGCGAAATTATGGACACAGGTTGCATCTATTTTGCTTATGAAAAGAAAGGCAGAAAAAGGCAGTTTAACAGACCCAATACATTATCACGTATTTAGAGAAAAACAGGAAAACAAGTTGGGGAATTAATAGGTTGTGTATAAATGGCAGGATTTATTATGTAAAGGAGACTGCTTGCTGCAAGTTACCCATGCTTCTTCTCTCCCTTTCCAAATCCTGATATCTCCATTCAGGTGAACCTCGTCTCAGAGCACATCTGGTGCGAGGATTTCCTGGTGCGCAGTTTCTACTTGAAGAATGTGCAGTCACAGGAGACACGGACTCTGACGCAATTTCACTTCCTGAGCTGGCCAGGAGAGGGCATCCCTACCACCACTCGGCCTCTTCTTGACTTCCGCAGGTAGGGAATATTGTCTTCCTATTGAGAACTGGGGGAGGGGGACATGATTTGTGGGGGGAGGGATTTAATGGCTGAGCTTCAGAAGATACTCCAGACCCCATCACTTATTTCCTTTTGCAAAACACAGTCAGGGAAAGGGTCCTGGGCAGTATTAGGAGTCTTGCTATAAAATGAAAGCTGGCTGAGAGACAGAAAATCCAAAGATTGGCCCACAATAGGCAACAATGAGGCCGGTGTATTCTGACTAATTGCAAACAAGTAACCAGGAAGTTACTGCTACCTAGCAGTTCGAAAGCACGTAAGAAATGCAAGTAGAAAAATAGGACCACTTTTGGTGGGAAGGTAACAGTGTTTTATGCGCCTTCAGCATTTAGTCATGCCAGCCACATGACCACAGAGACATCTTCGGACAGTGCTGGCTCTTCGGCTTTGAAACGGAGATGAGCACCGCCCCCTAGAGTCAGGAACGACTAGCACATATGTGCGAGGGGAACCTTTACCTTTAACCAGGAAAAGAAGCTGAGTCCTTTCTTCTGAGGCAGGCATGCTTCACTGAGCTTTGGAGAGAGTATGGTGATATGGATTTGGGGCTCTCTTCACCTAATATAAGGTGAAGGTTTATTCTCTCCCCACCCACAATATTACCATAGTTTGATGCTGATTTTGCTTCACCCCGGCCCCCTCTATTGCTTGCTTCCCAGAGACCTCCATCAAAGGCCCTTTCAGTAATCTTTCTAGAGCCATGAAAGACCTCACTCTCATCGCTGACGTCTCTTTCAATCACAGATTGCCATGGAAGCTCCGGGTGGGATTTCCTTTTAACTATCAGCCGCTGAAATAATAACCTGATCCTTGCTGTAAAAAAAAAGGCTTTTGAGTAGCTGGGCACTAGTTATGCTGGAAGCCCCTTCAATAGCTAGGACATTTAGGCCCCCTGAGACTATGCATATTGCAGTTCATTCAGTTCTGCTTGGAAGTAGCAATTGCTGTAGAACTGAGCAAAATCCAACCTGGAGCCCTGGAGGCTGGATAGATGTATGGCCCCCCATGCTAGGGAGATGGAGGTAGAGGATAAAGCTGGTGCTGTTGTTGTTTTTCACAGATGCAGAACTTTTCACTGCTCAGTTGTATAGTGTTTACGCTACTGCTGTTACGCATCACAAAGCACCATACTAAACAAAGACACTACATAACAAGACTCAGTAACACAACTCAAAGTGCTCTACATCATGTAGGATGCTATACCACCACAATAATGTAACCTCAGAAAAACCTTCATGTGGGGAGGCATAATTTGAATGTTATTTAGAAGATTCTGGGGACAGGGAAGGGTAAGGTAGAGATAGTAGGTTGCAATACCATTCAGGATTCCTACAAGCTCACTAGAGTAGCAATAGTTGTCCCAATTGCTGCAGAAGCCTCTGATTAGGCTAACTTTGAGAAACATACAAAAGAAGCTGAAAAAACATGATCAGGAATCAAGAGTTTATTCTTTTTTTTTTTTAACCTAGAACAAAATGATGGCGTGATTGGTCTCTCATTAGTTTCCTGTTTTCAAAACTATTCTAATCTCTTTTATTCCCTATCTTGTCCTTTCCAGGTACTCTCATAAGCTCCTTCTCTTCTTGGATTCACCTGTTCCCCCCCTCCCCTCTCTGCCAGCAATTGGCTCAGTACCTATGCAGGGGGCAGTTGGGACTGGGTGAGGCTTAGGGTTGTTCTATCAGGCAGCTGTTAAAAGAAGAACTCTGGAACATAACGTCACATCTGTGCATTGCGACGACTTTAAAATGTGCCGTTCCGTGTGTATGTGACTTCCAAGGCTTGGAAATCAATGGGCAGGCAAGGACCTCACAGCATGGAGGTAGAACGGCTCCTTCTGAGCATTTGAGGAGCCCGGGGCACATACTCAGCAAATTAAAACCAGAGGATCTTCATTTAACTCCTGTTTATCGCTCTTGGTACCTCTTCCTCTTAAGTCTTGGTTTGTGGAACATACACTATGGAGCAATCTTAGGTCTTTCTGACTGCGTTGTACCATGCTCTCTCCCTTTCACCACCTCTTCTCCTCCTCTTCCTCTCTCTTTCCTCTCTTCCTCACAGCTGCCAGTGTCATTTTTGTGATTTGCAGCTAGTAATCCTGGCCCAGTTGCATAGTCACAAAAGTGATCATTGGCTGCTGTGCCAGCGGCATGGAACAGGAGAGAGCCTGGGTTACTGTTGTGTCCATTAGCTGCTCTCTTGTCCTACTGGACCTAAAGGGGAGATCCTGGTACTCTCCCCTTATACAGATTTTCACTGGATAATAGTTAGGGATGAATGAAGGTTCAAAGCCATAGAGCAAGAGGTACCCTGAAAGCCTTAAATGGGTTTGTGGGCAAAGAATCCTGACCAACCCAGCTGTCAATCCCTATAAAAGTGGAGTTGGTTGATTGCTCTTATAACCTACCAATTAGCAGCATGGGTATTTCAAAAACATGCATGTATTTCCAGCTATTCACTGCTTATTTGGATGGTAGGTCTACAAATCACTCAAAAGACCACCTTTGAATTTGAAATTGGCATGCTGCACCAGAATTTAAGTATTTCTACATCAACAGTGCCCAAAAGATGTCACAACTCTTGAACAATGTACAGTAGAACTAAGCCTCCCTTTCTCATCCTAGACCTCACTGTCCCAGCCAAACAACTTAAATATCACTTTCAAATATTTTTTTAGAGTTCCATTTAATAAATATCATATGACTTGATATGGGTGAATGGACAATAGCCAGGCGATACATGCGGGGAAGATTCTTCTGAGTAGGTGAAGAATTTTTTTCAGCCTGCTAGCAGAGAACACGATAGAAATATAGGGTGTGTGGTATCAGCGGAGTCACCCGGGGGTGAGCAGAATGTTCTGTCAGAGAATGTTCTGACTTCACAATGGGCCCTTCTGGTCTTGGAACAAGCAATGTTGAGCATTCTGGAAGTGATTCAACTGTAAAAGGTTTTACATACGCCTGATTACACCCACTGAGCTTTTAGATATTCTGACAGCCTGCGGAGTAGTCCACAAATAAATCATTAGCACCATCATCAGCACTCTGATATTGAAATGGAACACCACTCACTTAAATTGTGTTCATAATAAAGAAAACATTTAGCGAAGTTCATGCCAACAACCTCACTGGTCTTCTGAACAATTTGTATGTATTAGTTTTCACTTGCTACATACTGTATGTTAGGAGGAATGGTGAATAAACCTCTTCCAAAATAATTGCATCATGTTTTGCGCACACAGAAAGTACAATAAACTGTCATCTGTCAGATTAAATCCTTCCTGATGCATGCATTTGTAGTCCATTCAGTAGGGAAGTTCTTAGCTCTTCCTCCAAAGACCTCCATTCAGCCCAGCTCCAGGGAAACTGGTTTAGTTCAGATCTGAATTGTGAGAACATTATGAAAAGCAGATGGAATTATTCACCCATGCAGTTTTCCATTAAAGAAAGCTTTTCATAAGACACAGTGAAACCTTTTCACTAAAGAAGCCTACTCTCCAGATAGGAAAATGAGGTTATTTAGGGCGAGGGAGTACAGGAAAAAATAAGGGAAAACAAGCAGCCAGATAACCAAATTCCAACTAAAATAAAATAGGTTTCTGTTTGAATGTCATTTGGCAGGTTTTTCTTCTTTGCCTCTTTTGCCTTCCAATATTATAGAATGTGGAGGGTTTCTTTGGAACATGGATCAATACAACAGTCAACCAAGAGAAATATTCCATGGGTTAACACCTCCCCACCCTGTGGAAGGCATTGTCAGGTTTCACTAGTTAGGCTATTGAATGGAAAGGATTAAACATATCAGATTTCAGAGAAATAATGGATGACTTCTTTCTTTTTAGACTTTTTGGCATGAAGTCAGTTTGCTGGATTATTTAGGGGACACCATGGTGCCCTGCCCCAAAATAGGAATTTATAACAAAAGATGATTGGTGGATAGAATGACAGGTAGACCAAGTAACAGTGTGTTTTACTGCAGATTGTGTCATTTAATACAGGAACAAATTACATATTGATAGTCAAGAGCAATATTTTCTTTCTAATATGATTGGTAACCAAAGCTTGCAAACAAGATGTAACATAATGGTATCATCATAAGGGAAGGGATCTGTATCATCAACCTTTTCTCTCCATTAGATAGTCATACAGTGCTGCCACTTGTGTGCTGGACCCGTGTCCCTCTTGGTTAGTTTTGGCTTCCCGGGAGGTGACACGAGGCTGGCTCCAGGCGATTACCAATGCTTCATTGAGAGAGGGATTCTTTCCCACCGCCTTGAAGGAGGCGGTGGTGAGGCCCCTCCTTAAGAAGCCTTCCCTGGACCCAGCCTCTTTAGCCAACTATCGTCCAGTCTCCAACCTTCACTTTGTAGTGAAGGTTGTTGAGAGCGTGGTAGCACATCAGTTTCCCCAGTACCTGGATGAAACTGCCTATCTGGATCCGTTTTAGTCAAGTTTCAGGCCCGGGTACAGCACGGACATGGCATTGGTCACGTTGGTTGATGATCTTTGGTGGGCCCGGGACAGGGGTTATTCCTCTGTCCTGGTCCTATTAGACCTCTCGGCGGTTTCCTATACCATCGACCATGGTATCCTACTGCGACGACTCGGGGGGTTGGGAGTGGGGGGGCACCGTTTTGCGGTGGTTCTCTTCCTACCTGTCAGATTGATCGCAGTTCGTGTTGACTGGAGGGCAGAGATCGATCCCGAGGTGCCTCACTTGTGGGGTGCCCCAGGGGTCAGTTCTCTCACCCCTCCTGTTCAACATATACATGAAACCGCTGGGTGAGATAATCCGTGGTTTTGGGCTACGGTATCATCAATATGTTGATGATACCCAACTTTTCATCTCTACCCCAAACCACCCAAACGATGCCCTGGACGTGATGTTCCGATGCCTGGAGGTTGTACAGATCTGGATGGGGACGAACAGGCTCAAGCTCAATCCCTCCAAGACTGAGTGGCTGTGGTTCCCGTCATCCCGATTTGTGCATCTTGTTCCATCTTTGATGATAGGGGGAGAAATTTTAGCCCCCTCAGAGAGGGCCTGCAATCTGGGAGTCCTCCTAGATACGCGGCTTAGTTTAGAAGAACATCTGATGGCTGTGATCAGGGGGGCCTTCCACCAGGTTCGCCTGGTATGCCAGTTGTGCCCCGTCCTGGATCGGGATGCCCTATGCACAGTTACTCATGCCCTTGTCCTTTCTTGCCTGGACTACTGTAATGCTCTCTACATGGGGCTGCCCTTGAAGAGCACCTGGAGGCTTCAGCTGGTCCAGAATGTGGCTGCGCGGGTTGTCATGGGGGTACCTAGGTGCTCCCATGTTACACCCCTTTTAGGTGGCCTGCACTGGTTGCCAGTTGTTTTCCGGGTGCGATTCAAGGTGTTAATTATGATCTTTAAAACGCTCCATGATTTAGGCCCAGGGTACTTGCGAGACCACCTACTGCCACCGGTAGCCTCCCACCGTCCAGTACGATCCCACAGAGTTGGCCTCCTCAGGGTGCTGTCGGCCAGGCAGTGTCGGCTGGTGACCCCGAGGGGGAGAGCCTTCTCTGTGGGAGTGCCTTCCCTTTGGAATGAGCTGCCCCTGGAGCTTCGCATAATTCCCGACCTCCGGTCCTTCCGGCGCGCCCTAAAAAGTTGGCTTTTCCAGCAAGCCGCCCTGGCCTGAATAAAATAAATTATTAATTATTTTAATTGTTAATTTTAATTTAATTTCTAAATCTAATTGTAAATGTCTATTGAGGTTTTTTGGATATTCTATTTAATCTTTCTTTTAACTTTTGTAATATGTGTTTTTATGTTGTACGCCGCCCTGAGTCCTTTGGGAGAAGGGCAGCATATAATTCCAATAAACCTAAACCTAAACCATATGAAGAAGCACACACATATTTTTCCTATGTATGTTTTGTTTTCCTCCAAGAATGAATGGGAAGTAACAATCCATTTGGCTTGTTGACAAATTTCAGAGAGTTCATAAAAATAAGATTGACTCACCATAGATTATATACTCTTGATTCAGTTAACAATTTGGCATTTTCAAATATTTCCAATGTGTAAAACAAAAATGGGTACCTGTGGGATAAACTCAACTGAAAATCCACACTTGGTTTAGTTGGAAATAAACTGAACACTAGTATATGGTATATTTTGCCTTAGTTCCTTAGCCTCCTGTTGGATTTCAACCGTACACATAATTTGGCTATTTTTGGTATTGTTCTGGTTGCTCTGGGTGATGCGTGAATGTTTTCCAGGTGATTTTATAATGTTCCCCACACATGCAATTTTCATATGTTAGATTGCAACCTACCAGCTGTAAGTGAAATACTATTCATCTCCTGAATGTTTTCCTTGATGCTTGTTCCTGCTTGGTTGTTCAGGGATAAAAGGGGGTGGCTTAATCCACATGACTTCTCCCTGAGAGTTCACCTATCTGATCCCATCCTCTCATTATTCCGGCAGGAAGGTGAACAAATGCTACCGGGGCCGCTCATGCCCAATCGTCGTGCACTGCAGGTAATCACCTGGTCAGGGGGAATAATGGGGGACAGCAACTAGGAGAAACTGAAGAGGATTGAACAAATGTCATGAGAAAATTAATGCTCTCCTTTGGTGGCCTTTTTCAAGCAGACAAGGAATGTGAGATCTTTTGCCAGGGGTGTGTGACAAGAATATGAGTCCATTAGAGTTGGGAGCTGATGCATTCAAATAAATAAGTTATGAAAAGAAGTGTGGCAAAGCAGGACAAAGAGCCAGCATCTTGTCCCTCATAGCAAATGCATTCCACAAGTTCAGAAAATCTGGTCAGGAAAAGGATAGCAGGTTAACCTGCCATTCAGATTCATAGATATCCTTCCAAGAACTAAATAGCACTGTCAAAACGGAAGGCTGATCAATGAAGTTACAGCAGATCAGAAGATTTCTGTGAGCCACACCTTCCTCGCATTGAACAGTGAAGATTAGGTAGCCTGCTGTTGTTTGAAACCATAAGTGTGTTTCCTTATCTTTTACAGTGATGGCGCAGGAAGGACTGGAACATACATTCTTATTGACATGGTTTTAAACCGAATGGCAAAAGGTGAGACGGTGGAAGGAAGAGACTTATATAAACCCATTTTCTGCAAATTGTCTGCAAATTCAACATAAGAAAGTCCAGTCTGGTGCAGCAGGAAAATGTCCTAGCTAGTGTTCCCATAGCAACAGGCTTTAGAGAAATCTGAAGCAAAATTACTAATTCCTGCTGTTGATAGCCGTATCCTGCCTTCTTAAAGCTACTCCAATTAATGGAGTTACTGCATCCTGCTGTAGTGGGTAGTTTAACTATGTAAAGAAATATTTCTATTTACTTATCCACCCATTACCTAACTTTAGTGATGATCCCAGATTCTAGTTATTATAAGAGTCAAAAAGCTTTCCTTCTGTATTTTCCTTCACATAATATATGTACGTATGTTTCCATCATACTTTCCATTTAGAAAAATGGAAGCTTGTCTAAGCTTAAAATCTTCCTTTGCTGACATCACAAATGCAGTATATTACTCCAGAGCTTTCTTTTCTCTCAGTCATCCTGAATAATCTGTTAGTTAAAAATTTACAACCTCACTGCTCATTATTTTACATTTGGTTATTTAAGATTAACCAATCAGCATGAACTTCACCATAGATCCTTTGAGATCCTTGAATCACAAACACTGGTCATTATTCTTAGTCTGTGTTTATTTTTGCACGCCCAGTTGCTCATCCATAACTGACCATCCCCTTATTCTTTAATTGCTAATTTTGCTCAGGAAACGTTAGTGAGGAATATTAGCAAAAATCAAAAATGAAAAGTCAACATTTGAAAATTCAATTAATAACTTTTTCCTCCCTATCTATATACACTGTGAAAGAACAAATAATATTTTATTTAATAATGCATACTGTTCAGGTTGGATTAGGGTTTGGGTAGCTATGCAAAACATTTCTGAATCCTCTTAAATTCTTTTTAATACCAAGCATTAGTCATATAAAGTCTAAAACATTCATAATACTATGTTCGAATGCCTCAGTAGAGGTATTATTTTGACAAGAAAAGATTACATTCCCACTAATTGATTCTATGTCCAATTAGCCACACAATGAATGTCTCAGTGAAAATTTTGGCCCTTCAAAACCTGGCATTTTTAATTTGACGGAATTAGAAAATTGTCATACTGCATGGAGAATATTAATGTACTCTTTAAACAAATATTTCATGAATTTAATCTTTTTCCTTAACTCCATCCCTTTTTGCAGCTCCTGGTGTACTATTTAAGGTCAAGTCCAAACCCTCAATCCAAAGAAAATTGTACAACCTTAATTTAGGATATTCAGCAATACAACTTGTCACAATCAGAATAGCTTTTTCAGTCTATTTGAAAATACTTGAAATCACCTCGTAAGCATGTGTCTCTGGAGAACATTTTGTTTTCATTGTCCTTAAAATGTTCTAATATTAATAAATACATAAAATAAATATAAGAGCAACCTGAGCAGTAACAGCAATGATTTTTTTGGAGTCCACATCAGATTTCTTCCTGGGAAGAATCTGCCCTTTTAAAAAATGTATATTTTGATATAATGCTCTTGAAATAGAAACATGTTCTTTAATATTCCTTTCATAGTTCATTTCCCATGATGTTGATTCCTTCCATATTGTTTATTTTCCTTTTTCTCCAACTAATATCTTTTTTTCCACAAGAGGCTAATTCTGTGTAGCTGCAAGTTAACTTTCTAAAGATTTTTAGAAGGCATCTGTCAAAAGCCTCTCTGCATCTTTCAACTTTTTGCTGTCAAACAAACTTGAAGAAATGAATTCGTTCTTTTAGAGATCATGCATACATTTTGTCCAGCAGACAAAATAATGCCCCATTCCATATATTGGATAGCTGCTGTACTCTCTTTACTATCTTTATAAAGTAGGTATTTATTGATTTATGTAGCTGATTATTTACTAATTATTAAATTACATTTACTATTAAATCAAAAGTTACTTACTACCTACAGTACTTAGTAAATATATGGAGTTATATATTAGCTGAAGTTCTTGTTACTGTGATTCTTTTTCCCTAGTTTATCATGCCAATTCCACAAGAGTGCAAATGTAATACTGTACATCGCCCTCATTAAATGATCAGATCCCTTCAAATTATGCTTTGAAGGCCACATCTTTTCTGTCATCTACCCTACATTTGTTTTAACTTTTTCTGTGTTTTGAATGTGGGGTTAATGCACAGATACAAATATCCCCAATGCCCCCATAGAACATTCCTTATTCACCAATTTCTGATTTTTACCTCTTCACCTCTATCCTAGGTGTGAAGGAGATAGATATTGCAGCCACTTTGGAGCATGTGAGGGACCAGAGACCAGGTGTGGTACAGACTAAGGTATGTCTCAATGCTTCCTTGCTCACAAGAATTCTATGCAGTCCTCTTGATGGAAGAGCTGAGTATTTAAGGGAATGTAGTCCAAGACAACAAATCAATGTCCTGGCTATTTGTAAATATCAAATATTATCTTTAAGTGCATCATACTAGTCTGGGGGAAGAAGGAGGTTCTCAACCAAAAAAGAAGAGAGAGGTTTGTCCCAAAGGTGCTTTTTCCAAGAGGCAACTGGACTTTTGGGTTTTCCTATGAAAACACTTCACTTCTCATCCAAGAAGATTCTTCAGCTCCGATTGGATGGTGGGGAATGGACGGTCAGAGCTGAAGAAGCTTCTCGGATGAGAAGCGAAACGTCTTCAAAGAAAAAAACCAGAAAGTCCAGTTGCTTCTTGAAAAAAGCACCTTTGGGACAACCATGACCTGGATGACTGAGAATCTCCATAGACATTAAGAGAGACTGTACTTATGTTTGAAGGGTTCAAACTAAAGTTTAAAAGAGACTGCTTTTTATTTTAGAATAGTTATATAGTTATATTATTAGAGGTGGTAGTGTTTCTCCCTTCTAAGAAGGGAGTACAGAAAAGGAAAAAAAAAAGGGGGGGACCCAAATTCTTGGTACTCTTGACTATGCCCATGCTACTTTATACACTTGGCTTTTGTATTCCCAGGACCAGTTTGAATTTGCACTGACAGCCGTGGCAGAGGAAGTGAATGCCATCCTGAAGGCTCTGCCCCAATGAAGCCTCTATCCAGCATAGCCCAACTTGGTGATTCCCCAACCTGACTCTTTGCCTCTGCTGTTGCCGTGTTCTTGCCTGGGGTGTTTTCCCTTTACCATGTGTCATCTCCATGTGGTTCACCATGGCTGCATTTAATTGCCCTGTGGAAATGTTGGCCCCTTGCCTACCTGCCCAATTGGGTCTCATCCATCCAACATTCTATAACCCTCCTCATGCTGCTAAGGCCTACTCCACCCTGGTCTCTCTGGAAGCAGCCCTTGGTGGACAGAAGAGTTGGGTCCCTTTCTAGACAGCCAGGTCACCTCTAGTGTGAAAGGATGTGCCATGGAGCAATACAGGGGCTGCAGTCCAAAGAAGAGTTAGCCCCTCCTTGTGAGATGCATTAAAGACCAGTTTTCTGAAGTGCCTACTTTATGTTTGCGGGCATTGGTCAAAGCAAGTAGATTTGCAATGGGAGGGCTGTGGGCCCATTTCTATTTTCTCTTCAGTGTCCTGCTTAGCCCTAGTGCCCACATGAATGAATAGAAATGGTAATGCCTTAGCAGAAGCTAGGTTACATCTATTGCCAGTTTTCATCCTTCTTCCATTCTTCCCTCTCTAAATTTCACCGCCTGATCCTGTGCCCACAGCAGGGGAAGAACGTAACACTGCTTCTGCGCTCATTGTTGTCCCATTGTTGTCCTCCTCCTCTGTTTCCTGCAGGCCTGGAGCCAAGCCTAGTCACAGCCATTTGCTCCCTTCCCTAAATGGAGGAAGGGAACGTCACAGGGAGATGGCCCCACAGCTGCTAATTGCTGTGTTGTCTCCCTACTTTCTCCTGGGTGTTACTTATCACAAAGAGACATTTCTAGAGAATCTAATTTTGTATTTGATGTGAATAAAGGTTTTGTGTCGCGTTTGTGCAGCTGCAGCTCAGCCTCCCCATCTTGTGTATAACCAGGCAGGAAAATGCATTGTCTGCTCATGCCAAAAAGCTTTATAGATAACAACTGGGAGTGTCAGGTGGTAGAAGAATTAGCTCCAAGGGGATGGCATGTAAAGGAGTCAGAGACTTGCCCACGTGGTGTCAAATGGTACAGTGCTATCCCAATCCTTGTTATACGTGTCCCTGGGAACGGGTGTGGGTATATATACATATGTACAAACACATATCTAATTTTGAAATTCTTAAAAATACAACATTTCCTGCCTTTCTGTCTGCTGCCCTTTCACACGCAGAAGGAACAGCAAGCAGGTTCTGTCTTATGCCTAAGCCTTTTCTGCTCACACTTTATCCCATCTCAGCAATAGCCTTGCCATCTTTTCCTGTCCCCTTGGCTTGATTCCCCACACCCCTGAAATACATAGGCAGGGACACCCATTGTCTGAATAGTCATGGTTATCTTGGGTCTACAGGAAAAGGTGCACCACAGTTTCAAGTAGATCCAATGAGAAATATTGTAACGAACCCATCACCACCACCACCCCCATCTGCAACCATAGGATTATAACCTTGGGGAAGGATACCTGTGGGGAGGAATCTGGGTGGGCGGGTGGGAGATGGCGGACGGCCTTTTGGGAAATAGGTGGATTGGTTCTGACCCTTAACTGCCAGGCTCTCTACGAGCCCTATTTTGCCATAGCAAGCCATGGGTTTCAAGGATACCACTTCAAGGATACCACTTCGTTTTCTGAGCATTCTGGATATTATCAGTTGCTTTTTAAAAAAAAAAATATTTAAGCTGTTTCATATAATTTCACAAGGCAGTTTTATTCTTTAACCATGAAGCTGTAAGTAGCTCTTAAAGTGTATCTAAAGGCAAGTGTATAGGAGACAATAACCTTAAACACCATGGAAGCAATCTTTTAAAGTATCCAACCCAGGCTTGATTTTATCTTCTGTTAGGAGGATAATAAATTAGAGGAGGTTTTTTAAAAAAAGGCCTAAATACTACTGCAATTTGGTGAAATGCTACGCTCATCCTGTGTGGAAGCAGGCAGGATACCAAATGGGAGAAATTGTTCTTTGAATTACCTGTCATTGATTGCCTTTTTATCGAATTCCAGAAAGGGCAAAATAATTCCTTCCTAACCTCTTTGCAAACATTTCTGAGACAGCATTAATTGCAAATAAGTTTATTGATAAATGTCTTCCATTTTATAACAGGCCAGCACTCTGCATTACAAAAGAGACCAGATCCACTCCAAGTTACAGACATGTTGAACGGGGGTTGTGTTATCTGTAGCCATTATTTCATGAGAATTTTGCTTAGAAGGGCCGGAGGGAGGTGGGGGCAGGGTGAGCCACAGACCTAGCCCTTTCCTTGCTACCAAGAGAGTCCGACTTACTCTCTTTGCAGGGACTGGTCTGGAAGAGTCCTTGCTGCTCTAAGGGAGAAACTTGATGTCCAGCCCCCGGCTTTAGAGCAGCCTTGCCATGTGCTGGGACTGCAACTCCCACAGTTCTCTCGTAGCAGGGCCATCGTGCTAGCTAGGAATTCTGGGAGTTCAGGTATCATTCTGTATATGATTGCGGGTTAGGGAAGGTGCCAAGGCTGCCTTTTGCACAACATGAGAGTCTACTCTGGTGCTTGAACAAAACTTTGTTCCCATTCACGTGACTCTCCAAACACAAATAGTGTTTGTCTTGGGATCCATGTTTCCCTGGGCAGCTGAAGATGATGCTGCAGCCCATGCCTATGAAGAGCTTCTGGCTTTCTCGACCCACCACTGCCCCTCTGGACAGACCATTTAAGACTACCCACCGCTCTTCAGCCAGGCACTCTTAAAGAGGGCAATGAGCACCAGTGAAGAGGGCTCACAAGTATAAAAGGCCTTGGCTCTATGGAGCAGCAAGACAGCTACTTCCACAGCAAAGAGGCTGTAGCCTGCCTGAGTCAGTGAGTGCGACATGTTACGCAGCAGAAAGAACGAAGGGGGGAAAAACACACTCGGCACTTGCCAGTCCCCCCCGCAGATTCAGGGAGAGAACAGAAAGTGAAGTCCAGGCCTGAGCAGCCTTCAACGAGAGCGAATGCTGGAGAGGCAATCCCCATGGCTCTTCCAGACTCAGAACACACCTGGGGAAAGAAGCAAGGAGACAGCAGGAGGGGAAGGGAGAGAAAAATACAGATACCAAGTGAATTAGACCACAGTGAAAAGTGGGCAGCAGCCGGCAGTGTCTTAGCTATGACATATTCCCCAAAGAAAGGGAGGGCGAGTACTTTAGCATCAAGGCAGTTGTTGCAAATCCCTGAGATCATGCAAGAACCACTCTGTTTCAACCTTGGTATGGCAAAGGAAGAATGCATTGGAGCATGCAAAATAAGGAATGTGAGCCCCAGAAGGGTTGCTATTAATGAACTACTTGTGGTAAAGAAGATTCCCACCTCTTTCTAGTAACCCTTGCTTATTATTTGATCATAATATTTGTTCCACCAAGACACTATTGTGTCACTATTGGAGGCCTTGCTGTCTTCTTTCCACCACCACCACCAAGACACTATTGCAAAGGGAGTGGGTGGTGGTGGTGGTGGTGGAAAGAAGACAGCAAGGCCTCCAAATCCTGCAAATTGGCTTTCTCCAAAATGAAGAAGGAAATTAGAGATGCAGTTTACATTTAGATGCAAAACAGAGATAAGAGCTTTTGTGGAGAGGAGCCTTGTAAAGAGCGTACCAGTGAAACAGATTCACTCCACCTCACCCCTATTGATCTACTGCCTTTGCATAGAGCTCACAATTTGTCTGCACACTTGCGCGCACACACACACACACACACCACCTACTCGCTATTCATCTCAAGCTTCCCTCCCCACCCACCCAATCTTGGCTATATAACTTAGCCATGCCAATATTGACATTTTGGAAGAGGTGTCAAAAAATCTTCCCCTATTTACAGCAAATGCCTTCACTTGCTAAATCCTGATTTACTTTCTGTATCAGCAACATTTAATTAAATGTTTATTTTGCCTGCACTTTGCTACCCTCGTACATTCTAGTTTTGCCTTCATATAATACTGTCTGGATTTTGTGAATTGGCCTAACAGAGCGAAGGATAACCCAGCCAAATAGATCCCTCATGAACACTTTTTTCTTTCTCTGTCATCCTCCCCCAACCTCTTGCCTCTTGGTCAGGGTGGAAAGCAAAGAAAATAGGAACACAAGCATAGGGTAGTTGCACAGAAACAAGCAAGTTAAATGGTAGGCTGAGGCCCATCACTCCAAAAGACCAGGGTTGTGTATATTCTTATATTTCCCCCAAGAAAATACATGTATCTGCAACCAGAATAATACAGATAGTTGTAAACGTTCTTCATTCTTGCCTTTACAAGGCATTTTTAAAAAAATAAACTTTAAAATCATAAATGGAGGTCAATAAAACAAAAGTGGAAGGAAAGCTGATAAGAGGTGCTGCAACTTGGATTTTCTTTCAATGTTTTGTGAGGAATGGATCATCTTGGCCTTTGTGCCTAGTCAAAGCCAAGAGTATTAGAAATATACACAGCCCTGCTGATGAATGCTGTTTCAACTGATCGGCTAAAATAAACATTTGAGGGTTACCTGCAGGGAGGCAGCATGGAGGGGTGTCAGACAGAATATGCCTGTCCTTCAGGGTCTGTGGCATGGGAAGCACGGAAGGGAGGGATGGGCAGGTGAGCAGACAAGCGGCGGCAGCAGTAGAGAAAGAAAGAGGGCACCAACAAGTTACATTCCTACATCAAGCATCCACCGAAGCCTTTTCCAGGGCCTGCCACCAAGGGTAGACAAAAGGAAAGAGAAAGGCAAAGGACTGCAAACCCACCAGATCCCGTGCCCTCACACCCCACCCCCCAAACCCTGACCCTTAGGCAGAAGAAGACCGGAGGAGGAGGAGGGGGGGGCGGGGAAAGGAAACCCACAAGCAATAGTTATCGTGAGTGAGTGGTGTCTGTAGGAGAAAGTGCCATGCCAATAAATAAAAAGATGCAGTACAGCCTCTTTCAACTAGTGATTTGATTTGAAGACCACAATTTGAGGACAAGGGTTGTGTAAGCAGTGTAGTTATCAATGATTCCTTGCCCCCCGTACAGATAAAATATGGGACTGTGACCCACAGTAGGAGATACTAGCAACGAATGGATCTGCATGGCAAATTTCTTGCTTTGGCTCCCCCCCCCCCCACCTTTCGGTTGTTCACGACAAAACATTCACAAACTGGGCTATTGGAAGACTGAAAACTGCCCACAGAGAACAGCTGCTCTGATTTTATAACATCATGGATCGTCTTTGAAGCAAAATCCTGTTGAGTTTTTAATCTCCTCTATACTGGACATTACAACTTTGTCTGCACAATATGCTTAACTTGATGAGAAATTTAATCCATTTTTAGGATTCACATAATGAGCTAATGAAATGTGCTGGGCTCACACATAACACACTAAAAAAAAACACACAATTAGAATTAATCGAGTCTATTGTTTGCTACTGCAGCCACTAGGTCCTTAACTGATCTGGTTAAGCATTTTGTGCAAAGATAATCCGACAGTTGTTAGCTAAGGAAGGCACAGTGTTGGTAGTAAGGGTGAGGAGAAGGTGGCAGAAAAAGGCCCCCAACCCCTAAGTATGCCCTAGAATCATCCTCATTTAGGACGGGCCCAAACTGAATCACTTCCTTCAAATATTTTTTTTAAATCCCTGGGTTTTAAATATCACATTTTCTTCTCATATTACCCAGGGCTCAACTATAACATAATCAAGGAGCAGCAGCCAATAACAATTCCCCAGGACAATCTCTCTGGTACAGCAGAACGGCAGGGCCACGCATTCAGACCATGCAGTTAAGCCATGCAATAAAACAGCAAAATAGAGGGTGCAACCTGAATTTGTACAAGGAACCAGGGCTCTATAGCCCAGGAGATGCCTAGACAACCCCACCCACCCGCTTCGTGCCAAATTACACATACCAAGTTACAGAATCTGCTCCTGCCCTTTACTCGGTGGTACCAGCTCAACGACTGGATGGACCTGCAGGCTATCCTCTTAGTAACCAATCAGAGCCATCCCTCAAGGTCCCACCCTCCATTGGCCAAGGTCCGGAACGTACCAGCCAATGAAACACAGTCTTGGTGGGCTCACAGGAGTTTGCACTGAGTGTCCTTCTTCTTCTTAGGTGAAGGGTCTCTGGTTTTGCCCCTCCCCTTTCCCTCCCCTCCCTTGGACCCTGCGGGGTTTTTGGATGGGCCACCCGCTTGGCTGTCCAAGACAAGATTCCCTTGTGGCAAGTGTGACTTTCCTTTGGATTGCTTTTTCGTGGGGCTTCTCGCACCTGCTCTGTGCTGGCTCTTGGCCTCCATCTCAGATAGGCTGTAGGCCATAGCAAGCTGAAGATCCTCATCCTCGTCATCGCTGTCTGTGTACAGGATCACTGGGGAGGAGCTCGGGGATGGGCGCTTGGGTGCTGGGCGTTGAGGTGGTGTCACTGGAGGAGATGCTGCTGGCCCGTGGTTTGGTAGCGCTTGCTGCTCACGCCGGCTCAGTTCCAAGCCTAAGGCCAAGTCGTCTGGGATCCCTGCAAGGGGCATGTTTCAGCCAATAGCTGGGAAGTAATCCTCCAGTATCCCTTCCCCCCCACCCCCGCCAGCATATATGACTGCATATGTGCATACACCCACCTTGACACAGCATTAACCAGAAAGTAAGCAGCCCAGGAAACTTTTGCTGGATTACAATGCCTGAAATTCCCCAGCAAGTATAGCTATGTGAGGTGATGTGTGCTGACATCCAATCTGTCAGACCCCAGATTTCTGCAGGTAGCAGGCAGGCTTGGATTATATGATCTGCGGAATCTGCTGTGGCAGCTGTATGGGTCAGAGGCAGGTTGCTCCCGGTTCAGCTGAACTGGCAGTGTAATTCAGGGCTCGGTTGCAGAACCAGCAGTGACCCAAGCCTGCCACTCCCCCAAACCGATTCCCTCGCCACCACTGGGCCGCCGCCATTTTGGTTTTTAATGACTGCATGTGCGCAGTTCACTGAAAACTGAAAATTGTTCTGCGGCATGCACGAAGAAGAGTTTGCATTGAACAGCGCACATGCACACACATTGCGCATGGGTTGCGAGTGGGTAGTAAAACTGGCAGCAACACCCCACCCACCACCCACCACCGGTACAGGTGGCTACTCCAGTAGTTTCCCAGCACATGTGCTATGCTCCCCAGGTGTCCTCTAGCACACAGTCCCAAATACATAGGCAAAAAGTTTGATCTAGTGCAGGGGTGTCAAACTCCCAGCCCACAGGCCGCATGCGTCACACGGTGGCCACAGCCATGCCCCGTTTAGCAAAGGGAGAAAAAGTTGTGATACATCACATGATGCTGCCATGATGACACGAGTTTGACACCTCTGATCTAGCGGTTAAGGCACCAGGCTAGAAAGCAAGAGACACTGGGTTCAAGTCCTGCCTTAACCATGAAACCAGCTGAGTGACTTTGGCCCAGCCATTCTCTCTTTCTCTCAACCCAACTCATCTCACAGGGTTGTTGTCGGGAAAATAAAACCTGGATGTGATATTGAATTATACTGTATGTAAAAAGGCAGGATTATAAATAAATGAATAAAAAGGACTGATTTTAGAGGGGGCTACTATAAGGGGCAAAACAGGCACATAAAAGTTTTATGCATGCTTTTTGCCCCATGCAAATTATCCCAAAAGACCAATTCCAGTCCTGCTCACTTTGGTGATGTCGTGGCTGTTCCCCCAGGCATTTGGGACAATCAAGAGGTTAAGTTTGCTGAGCCAGCTATTTGTTTTAATGCAAGTTGTTTATAAGTTCAGACATTTATTATTGGGGTTGTTTTATTTTAACTTTGTACACAGCCCAGAATCACCGCTGTGATATGGGTAGTCATATCCATCAACACTCTGTCACCCAGGAGGCCAAAAATATTCTGCACTTCTATAAAGAAGTTATAAGGTATTCCGAGTTCTCTTCCTCCTAAGCTACTCACCATTAATCTGGATGGATTTCAGCTCTCCATCTTCTTCCACTTCTACCCTCTCTTGTCCATTTTCAATGATCCTAATAAAAAAGAGAAAGGTTAAAAACGGAAGTTATTTCATGGGACAGCATATCTGCTTACTTTGAGTCCATGTAATAAATAAAACCAACTCAACGTGGCTCAAAGCTGATTGTTGTGCGATCTTCATGAAGTAACTTCATTTCTAATGATTAAACTAGTAAAGAGTAAAACTGGTAATAAAGTTAAATAAAACACATCTGTGTCACTGCAATCGAAGGGACTCTCAGCAGCTTACACAGAAAAAAACATGCAAGGTATCCAATATAAAAATAAAAGCGCAATAGATCTTGATTTACCAATCATTCAGAGGGATTACTCCTTTCTCTCTGCTCAGATTAAAGAAGCAGCTCTAACACCAGCGGCACAGCATACCATTGAAACCCTACAACAGGGGTGTCAAATCTGCGTCGTCACGTGACATATCGGGGCTTTTTTTCCTCCTTCGCTAAACCGGGCATGGGCGTGGTCAGCGTGTGACGCATCCAGCTTGCGGGCCACGGGTTTGACAGCCCTGCCCCACAAGATTCAAAAACTTCTAATTGCTGGTTAAAAATGTGCTTTCTGATCTAATGAGCCTTACAGTGGTTATTGAAAAAGAAAAAACAAACAAACAATGATGCCGTAAGGAAAGGTAGGCGGGGCAAAAATCTGTCATGTCAGCATTCAGAAGCACGCCTGAACTGTAAATGTCATGTTTTTTTTTTCAAGAGCAATTGCAGCCCAATACAAAATGGAATTCCCAGGCACCGTGGGGAAACTGTTACAGCACATCGCACTTGTGTTAGAGAAATGCAGTATTCAGATCTAAAACAGGACAAGGGTCTCAACTCAAGTGCACTTCTTCCTCAGCTCATGTAGCTGTGTTTTGAGCATGGCTCCTTTATGGAGCAACTCACAGGAGCGGATCCATTCCACATCCAAACACTTGGTATGTTGAATTTGAATGCTGCACACCTCTAAGTAAACATTATATATAAATGGATGCACCTAAGCAAGAAGCTATGCGCAATTCAGGTCTCCCATCGCTTTTCTCGTCTCTCCATTCCCTACACTCCATAAGCTTTAATTTCCAAAATATTGATATTAAAAAAGTAAAATATTTGCAGGACAGTCCTTGCTCAAGGCAATTGTCCCACCCAACTGAAATACAGCTATATCCCAGTATTCAACAGGATTGGGCTAGATAGATATTGGGCAAATCAATATGTACAGTACGACCTGATCAGGAGTGGGTTCAAGCCGGCGTTATTGCCAGTTCTCTTGTGGGCGCACTTCATGTGCACATGCGCTAGATGTATGCTACATGCGCATGCACAATTCAATAGAAATTGTTCTGCGCAGGCGCAGAACTCAAAGACAAGATGCGACTGCGACGACTGGGGAACCAGTTCGGAGGCGTGGTCATCCTGGGTCGCTGCCGGTTACCCAGGCCGGCATGCCACTACCGGTTCAGCCGAACCAGTAGGAACCCACTACTGATGTCCTGATGTCAGACTATTCATGAACTGGAATAGGACATAGCAACAGGTCAGCCATTGGGGACTGGCTGGAATAGGACATGGTAACAAGGTCAACCAATGTATAGGCACGGCAACTGGGTCAGCCAATGGGAACTATTTGGTGACTGAGAGCCATGCCAGACGGCTTGGGGCTTGGGTGTGGCTTAGACCAACTGTTCTGTACTAAAACTGTAAGTCTGTGCTGAGAAACAAAACTAAACTGGTCTGTTCTCTGAACTGAAACTGTTTTCTCCTCTGCCTGTTGGTATTGTACATTTACTTACCAGGGGTGGGTACTAGCCGGCGTTATTGCTGGTTTGCTCATGGGCACGCTTCATGCACATGCGCAGTTCAATAGAAATTGTTTTGCGCATGCGCAGAACTCAAAGACAAGATGGCAACTGGGGAAGCCGGTTTGGAGGCGTGGCCAGCCTGGGTTGCTGCTGGTTCTGCGATCCAAACGGAGCCAAACCGGCAAGAACCCTTCCACTGTTACTTATGTGTTATGTTATATATAAAGAGAAGTTAATGAATACTGCTGAATCAGTTATCTGTGTGTGCTTTCTGGATTTGATTTCCGCAACAAACTCTACCTGATGCCATACTGCACTAAACCATAGTTTATTTAATCATTACTTAAAATGTCGAGTATGGTTGGCTGAGAGCACAAAGCATCCTAAACTTACAATTGTTTGGGCCCCAAACAAAACAAACCACATTGTTGGTTTTTTTTTACCAGAATGAGTGCACAAGTCTGCATCTCACTGCAGGTTTTTTATACTGGGTGGCAACAAGCCTCCACTATGGAAAAGGCATGAGTTACATTAGGGGTGTCAAACTGGCGGCCTGCAGGCTGAATGCATCATGTGCAGGCCATGCCCCCCCCCAGTTCCGCGAAGGGGGGGAAGTCACAATACGTCACGTGACAGCTACGTGACGCCGTGAGTTTGACACACATGAGTTACATAATATGAGGCTCATATAAGAAGAAGCAGAAATAAAACAGTAGAAATGAAGCAAAAATTGGTCAGGCTCCAGAAACATGGGTGAAGGAATGGGCCTGAACATCCTTGAAGGGGATCCCAAATCTGTCCTACAAGACCTACAAGTTGACAGAGAGGTGAACAAAGAACAAATCAGATCAAAATGCCCATCAAACACTAAGACACAAAGAGATTCACTGTCCAGAATGGGTGAGCAACGTGACAAATAAATAAATAGTAAGTTAAACTTACCTCTTGGTAGTGATGCGCTTGCCATTGATGAACCTTGTTGAAGTGGAGACGGAGCGGAAGCCCATCCCTGCATTGAGCCCTGGACCAAGTGAAGATGCAAAGAACTCTACAAGAGAGAGAACCAGAATCAGGGGTGGGCTGCTACGGGTTTGCCCAGGTCCGTGAGAACCCATAGCTAACAGTATGGCCAGTTCTGAGAACCTCCAAATCCCACCCCTGGCTGGCCACACCCATCCCATCCCGCCCTGCCCCACCCACCCTACCCCGCCCCTCCCAGGAATTTCCAGGCGGTCCGTTTTGGATGCAAGGTAAGTGTAGGGCCCGCACGGACGCTCGGGGAGGGGGAAAAACAGGCCTCCTGGAAGTTCCAGAAGGCCAGAAACAGGACCGTTTCCGGCCTCCAAAGGGCCTCAGGAGCCCGGGGGAGGCAGTTTTCACCCTCCCAGAGGTTTGAGGAAAGCCTCTGGAGCTAGGGAAGGAGAAAATGCCCCTGCCCCCCATGGTGCAGGAGGCCAACCAGGCCATGCCTACCATGGCCACGCCCATCCAGCAACTGGGCAAAGCCCACCCCGACCACAATAATTTGCAAGGGACAGCATCGCCATCCCTGGGACCAGGGAAAAGGAGGTACTCCAGCAAGGGAATTGTTACTTGATACACAAAGCTTTATTTTGAGATTCCAGAATAGGCAAACAGGAAGGTTGGGGCTGTTACAAAGACAAAAGAGGACTTAAAACCATTAAGTAACAACTGGCCAAACCCGTGAGATGATAAGGAGGAAGAAACTACCAATAGTCCTTGACTTACAACCATTCATTTTGTGACCATTCAACGTTACCATGGCACTAAAATTGTGACTTATGACTGCTCCTCGCACCATCCCCACTGTCACATGATCAAAACGTGGGTGCTTGGTGACTGGCGTGCATTTACAACAGTTGTAGTGTCCCATAGTCATGTGATCCCCATGTGTGATCTTCCCAGCTGACTTCTGACAAGCAAAATCAGTGGGAGAAGCTGTGTACGAAGTCGTGTTAAATGATTCACTTAACACAGTGGCAAAACGGGTCACAAAATTGGATGCCATTCGTTTAACAACCGACTTGTTTAGCAATGGAAATCTTGATAAGTGATCATGCATTGAGGACTACCTACGTTCCAACTGTTCTTTTCTTACCCGATGATGCAGGGAAAGGGGAAAAGAAAGGCCCTGCTGCAGGATGCCGGGGTACAGGTCCGCGTAAGTCTGCAAATGGATCATCTGGAATGAAACAAAGAGGTGGAAACATCCATAGCTCCCAAGATATTCCACCACAGAGCAACCTTCTCAAGTTGTATCCAGGTCTAACCTGCGTTTCCTGGAATTAACTGCTCAGTCCTTATAGGAGTTAAGGTGAGTGAGAAGATTCTTCCACATTATAGGAAAAAGTAATCTAAATGATTAGAGTTTCCAAGAAGGGAAACAAGAAAAATATTCTTAATGCTTTTGGTCTAATCTTAGTCAAGTACTTTTTCTTTTCTTGATGAGCTATGGTGGTGCAGGGGTATTGCAGGCTAATTCAGCTCACTGCCAAGAGTTTGATCCTCATTGGCTCAAGGTTGACTCAGCCTTCCATCCTTCCGAGGTAGGTAAAATGAGGACCCAGATTGTTGGGGGCAACATGCTGACTCTGTAAACCACTTAGAGAGGGCTGTAAAGCACTGTGAAGCGGTATAGAAGTCTAAGTGCTATCGCTTATCTTCTTTCAGAACTGGCTGTTTTGCATCAAAAGAAAATTACATCTGAGCCTTTTTCTTTCCCATTCTTCTCCCAGGAAAAAAACAAAACAAACCCCAGCTTGAATATTACAAATAGCCACTTACCAAAGAAGTCAACAAATGGATCTCGCCCTCCAAAAAACTCTCGGAAGACATCATGGGCACTACGGAAAGTGAAAGTGAACTCCGGTCCTGGATGAGGCCTGGAACCAGCAGAACCAGCTAGGACAAGTGAAAAACAATATTAACATGCCTGCTTAAAAAGCAAAGAAAGACTATGAACTATGACATAGCTGTGATATGTATTGTAGGTGTAAGAAAGCAAAGATGCTGAAATATTGCAAAATTACACCGTGGCTCATAAATTTGCTACGTAGCAGTGGACTGCAGCTAGCCATTTTTTCAGGCCCAGGCAAATTGTAAAAACACTGCATTGTAGCTGGTAAGCCAAAAACAAGGCAAAAGCCTTAATGTTGGATAAACCCATTTACAAAAAATAAAAATAAAAATGGAGAGCTAATTAATCAGAGCAACCTCCTGGACACGATGAGATTTTAGTTAGTCAAACTTACAAAGCTGGATTTGCACAGAAGATCCAATGGCTTCGTTCCACAATAAAAGAAGACCTCTCTCATGTTCTCTTCTCAAGTCTCAAATTCACACACAAATTGTTCTCCACCTTGCTAGGTCTGTGTAGAACCACTATGCCAGAGGTGGGTTGCTCCTGGTTCGGCCCAGATCGGGCAAACTGGTAGTAGCAGCGGCGGGAGGCTCCTCCCATTTGCCCAGATGCTTCAACGCAGGTGCAGAAGCGGCAAGCAAGCGTGCCCGAACCAGTAATAGAAAAATTGACAACTCACCTCTGCACTATGCAAGGCATTTGAAAGGTGTGTGCAACTGCTTTGAAGATTTTCCCCAGTTGTCTCCACATATCTGCCCATGAATAACTGTTTGTCATACGTCTATTCTCTCTCCACTCTCCCTCTGTGTGTGTGCGCGCGCGTGTGTGCGCGCGCATGCGTGTGTGTGCGTGTGTGAAATAGGCATCCCAAAATTGTCAGAACAACATTTGGCCACTTACAATAAGATCCAAACAGCCATTTCAAACTTAAAACGCAATGTTTTGAGTTCCAAACATTCTGGATTTGAAACATTTTGTACACTAGTAGAGGCTAATGACTTCCTTCTTTCAACATTTGTTGAGCACTCATCCCATCAATCCCCACCCTTCTTGGCAGTACAGATTATTATGTTTCTTTTCATCACCCAGCCTGAAGCACCCAGTTTACCTTCAAGTTAGTTCAACAAAACCCTAATCCTCACCTGCACCAACAAGCCCTTCTTTGCCATATCGGTCGTAGACTTCACGCTTGCTCTCTGAAAGAAGAAACCACTTGAATTAATAATTACCCCTTTAGAAATGTGTGGGTCTGAAACAAGCATTTCTTCTTTTAATAGGAGCATTAGTCAAACGCATCAATTTCAACACAAGAAGTATTATTGAGATTAAATGGGTCTGAGCGCTTGCTAAAGCCCAGATATCCATTCAAGAAACACAGGTAGTCCTCAACTTAAAACAGTTCACTTAGTGACTGTTTCAAAGTTACAACGGCACTGAAAAAGTGACTTATGACCGTTTTTCATGCTGATGACCACTGCAGCATCCCATGGTCACATGATTTACATTCAGATGCTTGACAACTGACTGACATTTATGACGGTTGAAGTGTCCCGAGGTTACGTGAAACATTTGCAACCCTCTGACAAGCAAAGTTAATGGGGAAACTTGATTCACTTAACAACCGTGTTACTAACTTAACAACTGCAGTGATTCACTTAACAAGTGTAGCAAAAAAAGTCATAAAATGGGGCAAAACTCACTTAACAAATTTCTCACTTGACAACATAAATGTGGGCTCAATTGTGGTCATAACTTGAGGACTAGGTAAAGGTAAAGATTCTCCTCACATATATGCTGGTTGTTCCTGACTCTAGAAGGTGGTGTTCATCTCCATTTCCAAACCAAATAGCCAGCACTGTCCGAAGACGTCTCCGTGGTCATGTGGCCAAAATGACTAAACGCCAAAGGCGAACAGAACCCTGTTACCTTCCCACCAAAGTGGTTCCTATTTTTCTACTTGCATTTTTACATGCTTTCGAACTGCTAGGTTGGCAGAAGCTGGGACAAGTAATGGGAGCTCACTCCGTTACACGGCACTAGGGATTCAAACTGCTGAACTGCCGACCTTTCTGATCGACAAGCTCAGCATCTTAGCCACTGAGCCACCCTTTAACTTGAGAACTACCTGTAGTAAAAAGCCAAGTTGTTTTAAGTAATCATGATTTTTTCACAAAGTGCTCAGATAATTGATACTGCCTTAATGTTTGCATCATTTCATCCAGCCCAAGTTAGAACTATAGTGCAGCTGAGAAATGAAACTGAGAGAAATTGGTCAAATGAGTTTTAATCTTAAAAGAACTCCATTTAAAAACTTGTTTACATTTTTAAACAAATTAAAAAATTGTTTGAACAACTTGCCCCAAAGACAGAGGTCTTCTAGAATATGAGCACATATGAAGGCGTAAAACAGATACCTGGACCAAGATCTCCAAGCTACTAAGGTCCCTGAACAAAAATAAGCCTCTCTAATAGCATGCGTAGGCTTTGCAGATCCTGGCTCATAAGTTATCTTAAATCAGCACTTGCAACAGGAACTAGAAAGTAACCACAAAAATTAACTAGTGCCGACCTCCATTTATCTCTCTATAAGCTTATCCCTCTATAAGCAGAAAATCTAAGCCATGTTTTGATTGGCATTTGACATAATTACTGATCAGCATTTATTATACAATTATTTAATGTTGTCTGTACCCTCCTTTGGGGAGCAGAAATCCTATGGTTGTCCCCAGTGCTGTTCAAATAAACTTGATTTACCGTATTTTTCGGAGTATAAAACGCACCTTTTTCCCTCAAAAAAGAGGGTGAAAATCTGGGTGCATCTTATACACTGAATACAGCATTTTTGGCATCCCCAAACCCCGACCCCTTTGCAAAAATGGCCGTGCATAATCTTTAGGAGGCTTCCAGAGTCCTCCTAGGGGCTGGGAAGGTCAAAAATGAGCGAAAAACAGGCCGTTTTTTGTTCATTTTTGCCCCGCCCCTCAGCCCCCAGAAGTACTTTATAAGCCAGGGATGTCCAAACTTGGGAACTTTAAGACTTGTGGACTTCAACTCCCAGAATTCCCCAGCTGGCTGGGGAATTCTGGGAGTTGAAGTCCACAAGTCTTAAAGTTCCCAAGTTTGGACATCCCTGTTATAAGCCTCCTAAAGTTTATAAATGCCCTTTTTTTGACATTTTCGCAAAAACCGGCCGTTTTTGGAAGATCTGCAGAATGCAAAAACTCTTTTTTTTAATTTGCCTCTTCAAAATCTTGGTGCGTCTTATACTCCAGGGAGTCTTATACTCCGAAAAATATGTTAAGTAGATTTGTGTGCTCCACTCGTAAATTGAGTCATGGGGAATTTTTCTCCTTCAAAACCTCAGCACACTTGCTTCTTTCATTTAACTGTTAAGTCCCCAAACTGGATGTGGGAACATGCTGTATTCTCTTCTAACTTGCTTTTCCTGGATAAAATTAACATTAAGAAGAGATCTCCTTAGGCTGCAGAAATGAGGACCAGTTTGGTCTGGTAGTTAAGGCAGCAGCCTAAAAACCAGGTCCCGATTAGATAATTCTCCATCAGCCCAATTTACACAGTTGGTGTGGGGAACATAGGAGAAGGAAATAGGTAAGGTGGCTCCTTTAAGTTATTTATGAAAACTATAAAGGCAGCAAAAAAGTCAAATAAGTAAGTAAATAGTCCCACCTACTTGGTCAGTATCTTCAATAGAGACCAAAGCAGTCAAAATGGCTGAGGGATGAAGGGGAAAAGCCAAAAGCATTTGCTTACTGTCAGACAGAACCTCGTAGGCCTCTGCTATCTCCTTAAACTTCTGCTCAGCATGTTCCTTGTTATCGGGGTTTTTATCTGGGTGCCATTGCAGGGCTTTCTTTCTGTACCTGTGGATAACAACACAGAGGGTAGTATATACCTGTGCGGGAATCACATTCCATGAGATTCCGGGCTATGAAGGGACCCGCTAGGCACAAGATTGTGAAAAGCGTTATCTTGGCACGCATGTGGATGGTCTCTGGTAGAAATAGAAAGAATGCAACTCACGCCTTTTTTATGTCATCTGGAGAGGAATTGCGGGGCACCCCAAGCGCTTCGTAGTAATCCACCATTGTGTCCACCTATGTTATGCAGGGAAACTACATTAGAAAACAGAGGAGAATTTATTTATTTATTTGTTTATTTAATTTATATTGCCGCCTGTTTGCCCATGGCGACTCAGGGCGGCTTACAGAATATAAAACCACATTTAAAACAATACAAACTAACAAAAGAATCAAATAAATTAAAATGGTACAATATAACAAAATCATCCCCCACCTCTCCCCCCCCCCCGGCCCGCTTCAGCAGATTACATGAGCCATTTAATGGGCTCCATCCCACTCTGGGTTCCCCAAGCCCGCTGGCAGAACCAGGTCTTCAGCGCCTTCCGGAAGAGTGTTAGAGTGGGGGACATTCTAATCTCTGGGGAAATGATGTTCCAGAGAGAGGGAGCCACCATAGAGAAGGGCCTTCTTCTGGGTCTCGCCAGATGTATCTCCCTCAGGGATGGGACCCGCAACATTCCCTGCCTCCCGCTCTGATGGGTCGGATAGATGTGACCAGCAAGAGATGGTCCCTCAGATAACCTGGTCCCAAGCCATGAAGGGCTTTAAAGGTGACAACCAGCACCTTGAATTGCACCCGGAAGCAAATCGGCAACCAATGCAGCTCTGGTAGGAGAAGTGATACATGTGTACTCCGGGATCTGCATAAAACCATGTGGGCCGCTGCATTTTGTACCAATTGGAGCTTCTGGATGTTCTTCAAGGGCAGTCCCCATGTAGAGCGTGTTGCAATAGTCAAAACGGGAAGTGACTAGGCCGGGATGGCAAACCTATGGCATGCATGCCACAGGTGACAGTGGAACCATTTGTCAGGGCACACGAGGCGTTGCCCTGTCAGCTGGCCAGCGCGCATGTGCACGCTGGCCAGCTGAGTTCAGCCTTTTTAAAAGCCATTTTTCGACCTCCCCAGGCTCCAAGGCTTTATAGGAGCCTGGGGAGGGTGATAACAGCCTCCCCCCCCCCCGGAGGCCCTCCGGAAGCTTCAGGAGCTTCCCTGAGTCACTTCCGGTTTGCTCTTAGGGCTGTTTTTAGTCCTCCGGAGCCTTCAGGGAAGCCTCCGAAAGGCCCCTGAAGACTCCGAAGGGCTTAATCCAGCCCTATGAGCAAATAGGAAGTCCGTTCCCGAACTTCTGGTTTGCCCTTGGGCAGTTTGTTTTGTGCTCCGGAGGCTTCAGGGAAGCTCCTGAAGCCTCCGGAGGGCCTCCGGGGGGGAGGGGAGGCTGATTTTGCCCTTCCCAGGCTCCTATAAAGCCTCTGGAGCCTGGGGAGGGAGAAAAAAGTATGCAAAAAATGGGGGGGAGCGCCTGTCAATCACGCATGTGCACTGGGGGGATGTCGCGCATTGCATTATGGGTGCACCACGCCCACGCACAATCCCCCTGCGCTCCCCCCGCTTATGACACGTGAGCCAAAAAAGGTTCGCAATCGCTGTACTAGGGCATAAGTGACTGCGAATAGGGACTGTTGGTCCAGGAAAGGGCGTAACTGGCACACAACCAGTGGAGGGATTCAGGCAGTTCGCACCACTCTGGGAGAACCGGTTGTTAACTTTCTGAGAAGTTTGGTGAACTGGTTGTTATTAGGGCAGAGAACTGGATGTTAAATTATTTGAATCCCACCACAGCACATAACCCGCAGTTGCGCAAAGGTCCTCCTGGCCACAACCGCCACCTGCTCTTCAAGCAGGAGTTGTGAGTCCAAGAGAACTCCTAGATTACGCACAGGCGTACCCCCATCCAAGACCAAAGGTAGCAAATTCTTTGTGAGCCAACGAACCCCAAACCCAGAACCACTCGGTCTTGTAAGGGTTTAGTTTCAACCCGTTGCTCCCCATCCATCCCCTAACAGCCTCTGGGCACAGAGAATACAAGAATACAAGGCATTTCTTAACAGTGTGCAGTAGGATAACCTAGAGAATAACTTTCATAATTTGCAACAAGCCAAGGAGAATGAGTTATCACATCAGACTTTTTCAGAAACACACCAAGTCAGAGAAACACCCCAAACAATATTATCTCTCTCTCTAACACAATATCACCCAATGTAGCTCACAGCCCATTCTGCACTTCATACAGACTAATTGACAACTCTCCCACCAAAGACCAGAAAGCCATGCAAGAGGAAATTCTGTGAATAACCTAAAAGCAGCATATGGAATTATACTCATTTTGGCACTGCAGTTTGTTTCTCTAACCAATTTATCTCAGAGCTTCTTCACAAGTTAAAAAATAGCTTGGTAGTATGTATATATCAATTATGTCGTGTGTGTACATACACTTAAAATGGGAATAAGGGCTTCATTTATGTACACCCACCACATACAGTGGTATGCAAAAGTTTAGGCCAGGGGTCTCTAAACTTGGCAACTTAAGACTTGTGGACTTCAATTCCCAGAATAGCTGCCTGGAGAATTCTGGAAGTCCACAAGTCTTAAAGTTGCCAAGTTTGAAGACCTCTGGTTTAGGCAGTCTGAAGAAATTGATTGCTTAAATGAATCCCAAAGGGCATGGAAGGTGATACAAACCTCTACGTGAAACAAAGACAACCCCTTTCTGGAAACATGAAAGTGTATGCATTATTTATCTGGATTTGCTTACAATTCAAATACGAAAACAGTGGCTACGGCTGGTGGGACTATTTGAAACTCCTCCTTTGGCAAAAATGAAAACTGTCCAATGTATCCTATATCCAGCTAAGAGTCCTGAATTTTTCCCTACTCTTCCTTGCAGTACCTTTCTAGCTTAGAAACCGTCTTGGATTTCCTTGCATGCAGTGCATGTTTGAGATCTCCTTACTGGTTTTCAGTAAAATTCATGTCTAGGAATTGTGAAGGCTTTATAAAACCTTTATCTTTCTTTCCAGGAAAGTATGTTTTGGACTTGCTGAAATATCGGGTCTCTTTTCAGCCTGTTTTTTTCACTGACTGGGCATCCAATCTGAATTCAATTTATAAAATCTTTGATGGCCCAAGACAACATGGAACTAGTAAAGCTTCTTTCCCCAGATGTTCTCACCTAACATCATATTTGGAAGCCCTGCACCAGGTCCTCTCATATTATGCATTGTAATGAGTGGCTGCTTGGAAACAGGCCTTTTCTATGGGATTCCCCCCCCTCCCCCCTCCTTATTGGAATGCCTTCTCTCTGAGCAATGGCAGTACTGGGATGCATGGTTGTATCCATATTAGGGAAATGGAGAACAGGGAATTACAATGCAAGCTTTTCCCTTCCCCTTTGCATGTGCATTACATCTGCCTTCAAACTGGGTGGGGCTTGTATTGCAATGTTTTATCTGCCCTCTTGCCAATTCTAACCCTCTCAAGAAACCTTGCTATTAGTGAATTACGTTGGCTTTTTGAGTTCAGATCTTTCTACAGGTACTCCTTGCTTAACAACTAAAATTAGGATTGGTAACTCCATTGTTAAGCACCGTGGCCACTAAGCGGAAAAATGACTTGACCGCAACAGGCTCACAACCCAGTCAATTACGCATTATCAGGATCATTATGTGAAATAATTTGTGACCACAACTTACGATTTTACATTCATGTTCTGCATTAACTGTGCTTGTCACAAGTAAATTGGGAAGCATGTAAATGGCAATCATGTGATCACAGGATGCTGCGATGGTTACAAATTTGAAGAGCGGTCACAAAGCTATCTTTTATACCATCATAATTTTGAATGGTCACTAAGTGAGGCAGTCCGTAAGTGAGGATTACTGTATTGTTTCAGTAATCTTAATCAATTCATATATTAACTTATGGTACTTTTGAAGCATTTTAATTACCGTACAAACTGCTTTTATTTTTATTTATTTATATTTTGCATTTCCTAACCACCCATCTGGCTCAATTATTTATTTATTTGATTGTATATTTTAATTATTGTGCACTATAATTGTATATAATTTTTCATAAAATTAGTGTATTGCAAAAAATACACTAGAGATAAGCCTAGATTTCAAGGTTATTTTAACTTTTAATCTAAAAGGAATTTTTAAAATTATACTGAATTTCATGTTATCCACTATGTGGAAAAAAATAATTCCGTCTGTTTGCAGGATTGTTCTAAACTAAACATCTTGTTCTAAACTTAAAAACTTGAGATCCTCCTAAAAATACTTTATAAATTGAAGTTTTTTATATTAGACTTTCAAATAATTCAAACTCTTACACGTCTCTATTACTCTCAACTCTACTCTAACAGGATATAATTCCTCTACCAAAATGGTTCTTAAGTATTAAGAAGTGTTTACATCCCCAATACTTAATCAACCTAAAGGAAATATTGTAGTCTTCAATAGACTGGACTGTAATGCATCCATTTTAAGTTAGCAATTCAGCACTAGCAAGTACAGTATGCTCTTTAAGCAGGATCTGTTGTCCCAGGGATGGCACTCTTCCCTTTTGGGCTAGCATTCCCCAGCCCACAGCTACCAGATGTGAGTGTCACAACTCTCATAAATCTCATGGGTGACAAAAGCTTTAGTCTAACAAGCCTAATGCTGATGACCAGATATGGAGAAGGCAACACAGGCCAACGGATCAGTTCCAAAACCATTAAATCAGCCAGCAATATTTAGCTATTTTCACAGGAAGCTTTACTTAAAAAGAAAATAGTTTGACCATTCGCAAAGTAAAAATGAAACCATGTATTTGAGATGTTTATTTCTGTATCAATGTTTCTCTTTCACTTCCTTTCACATTATAAGTAGAATCAAAGAGAACGCCTCAATAGTGAATGACTTGTCACATGTGAAATAAGATGATGAGATACAAGAGGACAGGAATCCCAAACTTGGGAATGAGAACAGTTTGCCTCTGGCATGCCGCCGGTTTCCATTATCCCCATAAAACTCACCCAGAAGCTGAAAAGCAGTTTGTGGCTCAAGGGTGGCTTTAAAGGGCAAAGCAAGTACACTCCAATCCCCACCCTCTCAGAACTGCCACAAAAGTTTTGAAATGTCAGCCACGCCATTTTTGGGGTGATGGTCCAGAGTCACGAGATTGCCTGTGAAGCAGCAGTGAAATCCTCTGAAGCAGTGACGTGCGGTGAGGTTTATGGCTGGTGAGGCTGGTGACATCATCAGCGTGAGCCGCAGTCCCCTTCATGTTGACTCAGGAAGGAGGGGAATGGGACCACGTCAGCCTCCCTCCTGCGCACGTCCCATTCCCCGCCTTCCTAAGTCAACATGAAGGGGACTGCGGAGCGTGAGCCGCGGACCCGCGGCTCGTGCTCCACGGTCCCCTTCATGTTGACTCAGGAGTCAGGAAGGAAGGGAATTCCCCTCCTTCCTGACTTCTGAGTCAACATGAAGGGGACCACGGAGCGTGCTCCGCGGGACCGCGGCTCACGCTCCGCGATCCCCTTCATGTTGACTTAGGAAGGCGGGGAATGGGACGTGCGCAGGAGGGAGGCTGAGGCTAGAGGATTCTCCTGCAAACGTGGTCCCATTCCCCTCCTTCCTGACTCCTGAGTCAACATGAAGGGGACCACAGAGCGCTCCCATTCCCGACCACGTGTGCAGAAGGCTCCTCAGCGCCTTTCCCCTTTTTTTTTAATTTTCATGATTAGAGCGGTGAGGCTCTGCCTCCCCTGCCTCCCCTGACCGCACGTCCCTGCTCTGAAGTCTGCTACTGGTTTGGTGAGTGTATGCATATGTACGCTTTGCGTGCCTGCGCAATGTTAAAAAAGGATTATTTTGAAGTCTTCCAAGTCTGCAAAGGTACATAGAACAGCGGGGGGGGGGGGGAATCTGCTGTGCCACGCAATTTAGATTAGCTAGAAAGCAGGAAATCCAACGATTCTAGCTAATCTAAATCGTGCATCACAGCTGATCGTCGGAAATACTGGTTCGCCCGAACCAGTAGCATTTTTTTTACTTCCGGTTCGGGCAAACCTGTAGCATTTTATACTTCCGGTTTGAGCAAGCCGGTCCGAACCGGTAGCATTTCATCCCTGCCATGAAACCCTCCAGAAGACTCAGTGGTTCAGATGCAACCCATACTTAACGCTAGTAGTCCTCAACTTACAACAGTTCATTTAGTGAAGTCACAACGTCATTGAAAAAAGCAACTTATGACCATTTTTTTCACATTTATAACCGTTGCAGCATCCCCATGGTCACTTGATCAAAATTCAGACCCTTGGCAATTGACTCATATTTATGTCGGTTGCAGTGTCCCAGGATCATGTGATCACCTTTTGGGACCTTCTGTCAAGCAAAGTCAAGGGAGAAGCCGGATTCACTTAACAACCGTGTTAGTAACTTAACAGCTGCAGTGGTTCATTTAACAGCTGTGGCAAGAAAGGTCGTAAAATGGGGCAAAATCAACGCTTTCGTTTAGCAACAGAAATGTTGGGCTCAATTGTGGTTGTAAGGCGAGGTCCACCTGTATTCAATTGCCTATATCAGCCATAAGTATCTACAGAGCTGAACTTCACTGAATACATTATATAGCACTCGTAAGTAACTATTTCTCATATAACAACCTAAATGCATCAATGAAACCAAACCTGAGCCAACTCCTTTCCTATATCTCTTCCTTTGCCATCTGGATCTGGCCAGTAAAAAGAAAGAAATATTATTTCTTATAGGGCCAAGATCTACTTTACAAGGGATTAATGGTTTAGGGAGAGGATAACATGATATCTTCAAAAGTTGTTGCTTTTCTAAAGGAAAAACATATAACACTGCCTCTGGTTAATGTAATGCTTCCTCTTTTTTTAAGAAAAAGATGGTTTTTTTCCACTCTGCAGCCTTCAGGTGCTTGAAACCTGTGCATATCATTAGAATGGAACAAATATCACAATTTTTCAGTTCTTCCTTTCCCTAGAAAGGGAAACCTGGTAGAACTCTTGTCAATTTCCATCAGGTCAAAGAAAGGGAAAAACACCATTGAGCAACAACTAGTCTTTTAAAGCAGGCAGCCCAGCAAGCAGTGGACGTCAAAGACAGACAGTGGGAAAGGAAGGGTGGGCTGGGATGGGGGGGTATGCCAACAGGAATGGAGGGATTTGTGTAGGACAATAGGAAGCTCACATGAGCAGGAGGAGGAAACACCACTTCTGACATGGAGAAAAGGTTTCCCCTAAGGGGAAGGCTGACACCACATCACCTGTCTTTCCCTCCTTAAATAATAGGTGGCTTGGCCTTATGTGTGCCAAGGAGGAAGTGCAGATCAGCCCTAATTTGCAGAACAAATGGCTCTGACAAACTTGTGCAAATTAACACAGGCAGTCCTCAATTTACGACCACAATTGAGCCCAAAATTTCTATTGCTAAGTGAGGCATTTGTTAAGTGAATTTTGTCCCATGTTATGATTTTTCTTGCCACAGTTGTTAAGTGAATCACTGCAGTTGCTAAGTTAGTAACACAGTTGTTGAGTGAATCTGGCTTCTCCATTGACGTTGCTTGTCGGAAGGTCGCAAAAGGTGATCACATGACCCTGGGACACTACAAACATCGTAAGTATGAACCAGTTGCCAAGGATCTTAATTTTGATCATGTGACCATGAGGATGCAGCTACAGTTCATAAGTGTGAAAAGCAGTCGTAAGTCACTTTTTTCAGTACTGCTGTAATGTTGAACAGTCACTAAATGAACTGTTGTAAGTTGAGGGCTACCTGTATTGGCAAAATGATGTATATCACAGAGGACGTTTGAATGGTTCGGCTTAGCCCACATCAAGTTCTAAATCTACCTTTTGTTTCTATAACAATCCTCTCTGATCCCTCTGGAAGCACGTACAACTTCCTCTGTTTAGCACCTGGTTTTTTCTACCTGCAATTTGGCCCCTTGAGCCCAATTCAGACATGCAATCATTTACTCCTTGACACCCAACAACATGGGGTTACTTAGCACCATCTGGGGAGCTGCTTCTGTTTACTTCAGCCACTGCCATCTATTCCACAGAATTATCGCAACTAATGGGGAGTTCCTTTCAAAAAAATCACCCACATTTCCCGATCGAATTTTGCCTTGAGTCTCAGAGATGGGTAATCCCAGATCTCACTGTGACCCCTTCCAACTCAAAGGCAGAACAGGGAAGCACGCAAGATGACCCAGTCTCCATCACTCAAAGGTTGCCTTTGGCTCAGATCTTCTGCACTAAGTATCATTAAGTAGTTTAACAATTATTATGTCTCAACAGATGGCAGCACCTGGCTGACCTTGTGAGCTAAGCAGGGCTGGGCTTTTTTAATACTTGGGATAGAAGGCTTTCAGGAAATCCCAGGGCTACAGGCTAAATTGGGAAGTCAAAACTCCTGGAAGAAATTACTACCTGGATGTGTCCATAAAGTCATGAGAAGTATGCCTAGATCTTTAAGAGATAGAAGGTTGCAGGAAGAGCAAGAACAGCTGCTCTGTCAATACTAGACCAAAATTTGCTTTTGGAAGGAGAATACAGGTAGTCCTTGTTTAGCAACTGCCTCATTTAGCAACCATTTGCAGTGATGAAAAAGTAATTTTAGGACCAATCCTCTTATTTATGGCCTTCCACGGGTCTGTAAGAAAAGTTGAAGGTCATAAGGTCAGCTGCAATTTCACTTAGCAAATGCTGTGCTTGCCAACCAAGTTGCAGGTCCAAATTGCAGTCACTAAATGAGAACTACCTCTATTGACCCAGCAATGTTGCAGCCTCGTTCTGGAGTTCAGCTCAGTTTAAAGTCTTCTAGTTCATTCAAACTCACAATCAGAAGACTGCAAAGGAGTTACACCCTACAATGAAATGTCATATGGACCCAACTGATTGCTCCTGAATTCAGAATATTCACTTCATACTCCTTGCAGTACAGATACTAAGATGGTCTCTTGGACTTAACAAAATGACCAGAGTTAGTTCATTTGCATCTTTGTTAATACATCCGACACAAGATACGTTGTTTCCTCTTTGCTGGTATTTCCTTTATGATTTCCCACTCTTCCATCCATGTTTCATCTACAACAGTGATGGCGAACCTATGGCATGCGTGCCACAGGTGGCACGCGGAATCATTTGTCAGGGCACGCGAGGCGCTGCCCTGTCAGCTGGCCAGCGCGCATGCGCATGCTGGCCAGCTGAGTTCATCCTTTTTTAAAGCCATTTTTCGCCCTCCCCAGGCTCGAGAGGCTTTAATAGGTGACTTCTGGTTTGCTCGGAGGGTCGTTTTGAGCGCTCCAAAGGCGTCTGGGAGGCCTCCGGACGGTCCCTGAAGCCTTTGGAGCGCTCAAAACGACCCTCCGAGCAAACAGGAAGTCACTTCCGGTTTGCTTGGAGTGTCATTTTGAGCGCTCTGAAGGCATCAGGGAAGCCTCCTGAAGGTCCCTGAAGTCTCCGGAAGGCGTCGGGGGGGAAGGATATATAATATCCCCTCCCTATAAAGCCTCTGGAGCCTGGGGAGGGCGAAAAAAGCATGTAAAAATGGGGGGAGCGCCTGTAGTGCACGCATGCGCACTGGGGGGGGTCGCGCATTGCATTATGGGTGCGGCACGCCTGCACACGACCCCCCCTGCGCTCCCCCCATTTATGGCACGCGAGTCAAGAAAGGTTGTCCATCACTGATCTACAAAATAAGCAAAGATTGGATAGATGGGGCAACAAGCAAAAATGCTCCCATCCTACATTTCAGTCTAGTCCTAGATTTTGCATTCACTCTTCCTCATAGAATAGTTTAAAGCAGATTGCACTCTGGGACTTTTAAGTATCTGGGGGGGGGGGGAAGGAATGTGACTCTTTTCTTTCCCATCACATATAAAGATGTAGAAGTCTTTTGTTATCTGATGGTGATACCGGTAATCAATAACCAAACAATCTTTCCCAAAAATGTTCCTTCCTTCCTTACCTTCTTGTCTCTGTTGAGATGAAGTAACAGAGGCAGAAACAGCTTCAACAACAGAAAGGGGGCTTCCTCCTCTGGAAAAGAAGCAGAAACAACCCCATCCTTTATTGCTCCTTCAGCATCCCTATGCACTGTAAATTCTTGATGATGCCTCCCCCCACAAACACATCAATGGTCCACTCTAATTAAATTGGACCTTCAGAACTCATGACCAGTTGCCTGCAGTGTGCAAATAAATGCTATTAGGATCTCTCTTGTCTCTGTCCATAGATATTTTAGCTCTAATGACATGCCAGACACATACTTTGCTCTAAGAATGGTTTCCCAGGCTCAAATATAATATAGTCTTTATTGTCATTGTACAAAATAAATACATCAAAATTGGTGTTAGTCTCACTGGCGCAAAATTATAGCAGGAAAGAAAAAAGAAAAAGAAAAAAAATCTAGTCATACTTTTCGGGGTGAAATATGTGGAAATGCTGAACTGTCAGCTTCTCTAACCTTGCCTTCCCAGAAAGGCATAATAAAAATGCCATTCCCTGGTATATCAATTTTAAAATGTCACTTTTCACCAGTCATCATGATCTAATCAAATTTTATCAGATTACTATTCTGGAAATTAAATCCTTCTACCATAGTCTCACCAAGCCTATGTTCCAAATCATGTAAGCATGCCCCAATTTCTCCCGGTTAATTTTTCTAATTAACTCTTCATTTCAGGGATGTGTGTTGTTGTTGTTGTTTTTACCCCAATACTCCGCAGCAGCTCCATCGTGCTCAGGCCAGTTTACAACACGGAGTAGCAACCTGCTGCGTTCGGGACGGAAAGAGCCCGGACTGCCTGCGCTCTCCCGCGGGGAACTTGCATCGCTTTCCCGCGTGACAAATGTGGAATATTTCGCTTTTTTTAAAATAAAGAAAAGAGAGGGGGGATGTTTGCGGATCTCGCTCTGCTTTTGTTTTGGTTTTGTTTGCTTCAGCGGACCGAGAGACAACATCCGGCCTTAGGGGCGGATCGCGTTTCAGCTTCTCGAGGATTCTAATGGATTCCAATGGAATCTCCTCTCTAGCCAGGCCGGGCGCCGTGCACCCGATTGTCCGGGTGGCAAAATAAACAACCATCCCGTCATTTACTTTGGAGCTGCCGAGGTTTCTCGTCGATGCATTTGGAAATCAATGCAGCCCCAGGCACCGTCTGTCTTGGGCCCGCAGCTCCTTTTTCTTTCCCCCAGCTCAGAACGGCCCCCTTTAGTACGTCCAGGAGGACGAAGCGCGTTTTAGTGCACTGGGAATAGTAACCATCCCCTGAGCGCACATATCGAATGGGGCCGAATCGAGCCATCCCTAAGACTACTTGTTCCGAAAGGGGAGGAAGGCGAGTCGTCATCATCACCATTTCAGTCACCAAGAATTTGTGATTTTGGGAGGAGGGATTCACATCGCCAATAGATTTGCAAGTAGGAGCCACTGTTTCCCCCGATCTCTGGACGGATGAGCGCTGCTGCGATTGCTTTCCTATCTTGGGGCGGGGTGGGGTGGGGAAGCAGATCTGCATTTCCAGGGGGCGCCCCGTCTAATGCTACCGCACGGTCAACCGTTCGGGGGGCAGAGGGATGCAGCGGGTGGGTTGCTAAGCCCATCTTTCACCAACGCCGGGGACGTACCTTACCACCGGAGGAGGCTCCGTCCGGATTCCACCATGGCCACCAGCAGTTCTTACGCGCGGCCCAACGCGGTTTTTTTTTCCTCCTTTTCCCCCCCACCTACGCTCCGGCCTCGGTCGGTCTTCTGCTGTCAAGTGAGTGAGAAGGGAGGGCGGCTCCTGCCTGGGCCCGCCCGACGATTGGCGGGGCCCGCCACCAATAGAACGCGCGCAGCCCCATTGTAACGTCAGAGCGTCGCCCTTTGAACTGGTGAGGTAAAGGCAAGCCGACCCAGACAAGCAACTGGTTTTAAGATCCCTCTCCGGGCTGGGCACGCGGAGCCCCACCTAGCGCCGCACGCGGGCATCCTTGCTGCATCACCGTGTCTAAGCATTTGCAGCCAGAAAGCCGCCCTGCCTCTTTTTTGGGGGTGGGGGGTGGGGAGCACGATTGAAATGTCTGCCCAATGGTCAAGATTTGATTAGGTCGCCCCCTCCCCTCCATTTTTTCAAATTGATGGGGTGCGGTCACGGATCTCGATTTTAGCTTTTTTTTTTTCTCCCCTGAATTTTTTGCTGCCCAGGGCCAAAGTCTGTCCACTAGATTTCATGAATGCGAAGTAGGAATAGGAAGAAGGGTTTAGGGCGCGTTTATAGCACCCCTGCACTCAAAACAGCCCTGCAGTATAATCTCCCACACTGAATCAAGAGAGTGACGTTTTTAACAGAGTCCTTAAACTTTTTCCTTAAAAGATCTTATGACTATAAATAGAATTGTAGGAAAACCTGCAGGTCTGCTTGCATAGTATATGAATACACTGTAGATTGGATGGCAGAAATAGGCAACAGTGAGTCAGCTTTTGGGGTTCCTGCCACTGCCGTTACTGTTGTTGTTTTTCAAATTGTATCCTCCCTTTTTTTCATATACAACTCAAAGTGACAATCATACCTAATCTCCCTCCTCTTTATTATGAATAATAAAGCAGGTAAAAGATGGAAGACAGGAAAAAATGTCTTTGAATACAACGGTGACATGCATAAAAGTTGGAATAGAAATAGAAATAAGAGGGGAACAAATTATATATGTAATAATAAGAGGGAGATTTAGAAATTGAATGGTGGTAGTAGTAGATATGTTTAAGCAATATAAAATGAAAATGAAATGTAATAACTATAAGTAATACTATGTTTATGTGTACTAAAATGTATGATACCCAGGTATCACACTGTTCATGCATTGATATGTATAAGCAATATAAAATAAAATAAAAACTTGACCAAAAAAATTCCTCTTTTGTTTCCCTCCACTTCTGTGAGGTGGGATGGCCTAGACTAGAGAGAGAGATGAGTTGCCCAAGGTCACCCAACTGGCTTTCATGCCTAAAATGGGAGTACAAGTCAGTTTCCTGGTTTCTAAGACAGCATTTTCACCAGAACACCAAACTAGTTTTTATTGATTATAGTATTGTCAGACCAAACACTTCAGAGTTCCCAATCTTAAAAGGTTAAAAAAATATGGGGAGTTTGTGCGGCAGAAAGATTGATATCAGCAATAGGAGGACTAAATTGTGATGCCCCAGATATTTGGGGAGCTGAGAAAAAAAAAGTGCCTGGATTCACAGAAACAAGATAATTTGGTTGTTGACAGTTTAATGTGTTCTGTGAAACCAGCTATGGCTTCATATGTCAATTGTGTCAATGGTGCTTTATTCAATCAGCAGTCTGACCTGCATGTTGAGACAATTGGAAAGTCTCTCATAAATTATAGATCCCTCCCAGTGCAAAATTGCCTTGCATGGTTACTACAGATAATTAGAAACTCTCAAGTCTGCTGGACCACTGCCTTCATAGTTGTTTTTTCGTTCCAGAATATAATGGAATACAGAAATTAAGTATCAGCTCATTCATCAGATATATCTTTCACTGAACCAATGTATCGTATGTCAATAGGGACAACTTCCTTTGAATTAATAATTTGAATGGAAAAGTAATTGCACATGTACAGGATCAAGCTTTGTATCACTGACAATTTTTCCATGTACCTAGTAAAAGAATGTGACGTTCAGTAGCATATAAACGAATACTCCTCTTTTTATTTTTTAGAACAATCTCTCTAAAACAAATCTTATGGTTTTCAAGATAAATGTCCTTGGCCCTTAATTATGGTCCTGTTCTAAATAAACTATGGTGTCTTACAAGTGGATAAAAAGTAAAAGGTGAATTCAACTTCTGGGTTTTTGATAATATGGAAATGGGTTGCTATTGCCTTCTTTCAAGCAGATGGATAAAATATCAGATTTCCCCTTTATAATGCATAGCACAATAGAAACCATACTTTGTAGTTTATACACTCTTTATACAGATTTTTTGTGTGTGTGGTTTTAGTCTGCATCTACAGTATTACCTTATGTTCTATAGTGGAATTTCTTATATATGAGAATTTGAAATTACTCATCCTGTATGTTTCTAGGATGATTAGAATAAAAAGGAGTCTGCATTTTCAATGATTGTGTAGAACAAGTTCCACATGCATGGTTACCGTATCATACCTTAATTTACTTCTTTTCTAACCAACTATTTAAAAAAGCAGAAATGTGCCCAATTGTACACTTGCTATCTGTGGTGGTCCATAAACTCTGTCAATACTTATTTGTGAAAGAATTTGATGGTGATGGAAGGCCAGACTCTAGCTGAGAAGTTCAGCTAGCTTCCTTAGTTTTATTGAATTTTTATTCAGCCCGTTTCTAGTCACAGGCACACCTTCTGCGCCATCATTTAATTACAGCATTTAATGCAAAAAAGATGGTAAGCCTGATTTTAAGACCCCTGCAAAAGGGACATCAAACAGAAAACTAATTGCCTGGTTTCACTACCATATTCTCTGCGGATCTAAAACAACCTGTTTATTTAAAATATTGGTGGAAAAATGTACTTTGGGGTAAATGCTAATACTTTGGAATTATGTCTCTCCTTTTATAAATTGGGGGGAGATTAAAATGCTGGATATGGCAGGCTTTTGGTTTCATCCAGCAGAAGGGGGTTGTGTCTTTTTTTTGTTTTTTGTAGAAGGATTTTTTTTCAGAAAACCAGACTCTTCCATGATTTAACTTAATTCTCTCTAAAACATTTTCTTTGAGAATTCTTTAGATATGTACATTGTGCAATGCTAAAATCTATGTTCTGGACAAATTATCCAGATTCAATTTATACATTTCACTGATCTTGGACATTTCTTGTAGCTCCCAATTAGAAGGACCTTAGCAGAGGAACATCTGGAGAACATCTCCAGGGAATAATGAAATTATGGATACCAATAGCCAGATTGTTACATTTAATGGACATAGGTTGTTCCCTTCCTGCGTTCTTGAATTCAGAGAATGGCGCACATGATTGATTCCCTCTCTCTGCGGGAAGGAACAATTTCAGGAAAGACATACTGTACATCATTAGGGGCAGCACGGTCCTTCACTGCTGGGCTCTTTGGTACGTCAACAATGATTTCTACTTTTGGCACTTCAGGTGGCTTGTGCTTCCTCTGTTTCTCAATGTTGTCTCCTGCTCCTGGACTCTTGGCTCTGATGGCCAATGGAGCAGATGCCACTTCTTCACCGGGTCCCAGAGTTCTTGTGTGTGGTCGCCGAGTGGTACTCCGTCTCTTCTTTGAGCCCTGGGCAAGTGCTAAGTACTGCCCCACATTCTCCATTTCAGACAGGCTGCAGGCCATGGCCCGATGCAATTGTTTGTCTTCGTTGCTGGGGTAGGCATAAGAGAAGTCAGCACTCTGCGATCGTGGTAGAGCCCACATGTCTGCTGCAGAGCTCAAGACCTCAGGTTGCTCCTGCTGGATAGGTTCAATTGTGGCTGTCAGGTTGCTGCTGGGATCTGAAAGAGGAAAATAAGAGGACGCCAAGAACAATATCCCTTCATATTCCCTTCAATGTTACCCTATGTCAGGGGTGTCCAAACTTGGGAACTTTAAGACTTGTGGACTTCAACTCCCAGAATTCCCCAGCCAGCTGGCTGGGGAATTCTGGGAGTTGAAGTCCACAAGTCTTAAAGTTCCCAAGTTTGGACACCCCTGCCCTATGTGGTTCAGGAAGCCCTTCCCCCTAACACTGACTCCACATTACAGTATTAAATGGGGGGAGGGGAAGGATTTCCTGAGCCACAGGGGATTGCAGAAATAGCATTTGTATAAAAATGTGAGAGATTGAGATTCCTTTTCCTAGCCTGCCCATCGACTCTATCGTTTGGCTGAACAACATTGAAGGCTGGCCTACCTTGCAAATAAATATACTATTCAGAGCCGGGTAGGAACAGAACTAGGGAAGGGGCTCTCTCTTCCCACAAGAAGCCAAGTGTGAAAAATCCAAAGCTGGTCTTTAGAACAAATGGGAAGGATACACTTCCTGTTGTTGTGGCCTGCCAGTGGAGCTGGCAGCCGATTCGGACAGTGAGGAGGTTGGGGAGGAACATGAGCCAGCCCTGGAGTCTGGGGAAGGCTCTGAGGGCTCTGTGTCAGAGGCAGAGGGGGGGCCAGGGCCGTATGCCAGTTATCAGCTGTCTTCAGAATCAGACATCAGTGAGGCAGATGAACAGCTGGAGCCTATTCCCAGTATGTGCATGCGCAGAGTTGCCAGATGAAGGGAACAGCTAAAAACAAGGGCAGACTTGGGAGTAAGGCCACAGGTGGACAATAAATGGCCCCTCCCAGAGGAAATAAAAGAGGAGCGAAAGGGGAGTGGAGTTTGCGGGAGACAATTAGTTCCCTTAATTGGTTTGTGACTCTCCGAGATTTCTTGCCAAATTTTGCAGATATCAGCCTGGCAGCCCTCCAAGCCAGATAAGGTCTGTGACTGTAAATCCTCCCTTGAAAGACTTCGTTGGATATGAATGAAAAGAATTCACAGTAAATTAATAAAAGGGGTTTTTGTCGGGACAAGGAGTTGCTTCATGCTCTTGGGAAGCCTATAACACCCGTTACAGGATGTCTTGATGCTGGTGGCAAGAAAGAAATGTATAAAGGAAAGCTGGCTCGTGGCAGTCTAATCCAGAAATGTGTAGCCTATGGTTTTCAAGTCTATTTGTTAGATTTCAACATTTCTTACACTTCCAGTTTGTGGGGGAAATATGAGCATTGAGCCGTGTGTGTGTGTGTGTGTGTGTGTGTATCCATCCGTCCAGATTCAGGCAGGGATATGAAAATCTAACAAATATGATGATTCAGAGAGAGAAAGGCAGGAGAACATGGAGCAGAATGGAGCCGCAGATTAGAATGTGGCCCACTTTTGATCTAGTGCTTGCATAGTTGCCACTGGATAATGAGGTGATGTACCCTCTTGTCTCCATAAATTTCCTTAACTAGAGTGAGTTATGTAACTTCTTTCCCCCTGTTGCAAGTATTTGCACCAAAACCCTTTCATCTTCCTTCCTAGTACATATATATCCAATGGTTTTCTCCAGAACAGATATCTTACCTTGGGCGTCTTCCACTTTGAGCAAACCATTCTCATCAATTTCTAACTTCTCCTGTCCATGTTCAAGAATCCTGCAAAACAGCCCAATTTCCTTTTTTGTAGGAACTGAAACATCAACCCCAGAATATTTTGGCCACTTACCATCAGTCCTGCCCCCACCCCCGAGTCTGTCCTTGCAGAGGGGCAACATTGGTGATTTCATCTGTAGCTTTCTCCATCTAAGAACTATCAGCCAATACATCACATTCTTCAGAAGTGTTCAGCTTGAAGGTGGTATTCAGCTGGTTCGCACCAGTTCCCATAAACCAGTAGGGGAAATTTGGCCTGGATCGCCGAACCAGTAGCAACCGTTGGCTGAACTCACCCCCCACCCGGTCGCCTGGTCGCCACTCGCCTGCCCCCTGGAGCCACCACACGCTCACTGTCTGCCTCGGCAGGGGAACACACCATTCCCCGGCTTCGGCCTTGCCTTGGAGCCACCGCCTACTTGTTACCCGCTCGATCTCCCCCTCGCTCACCTACCTTTTGTTCCAGTCGCCTTGGTGGGAAGGGACACTTTCGCGGGAAGCCTCCAGCTGCCGGTTGTTTTTGGCTGCCTTCTGAGCAGCTCCACTGTGACACCGTGCATCCGGCATAGCAGGCCACTCTCCTGGATGGGTCCAGTTGCAAGTGGCACAGGCAGGCAATGGGGTGCACTTGTGCGGCCGGCACAAAGAACAGGACGGCAGTGACAAGTCCCATGACCATCGCTGCCATTGCCGCCCTGTTCACGTCAGCCATGCACGTGCCCCCCATCAGCTGCCGGTGCCGCTTTCCGCCAGCCTCCGGACCCAGCCAGAAGAACGGCCTGCTGCACCGGAGGGATGGCGTCACAGCAGAGCTGCTTAGAAGGCAGCCACCAGCCCCAACCTTTAAGGTACTTCACTGCGGGAGGGAGGGGAGACCATAAAGGGACAGGCAACCAGAGGAGCTGCCTTCCGAGCAGTTCTGCTACAAAAGGAGGCAGAAAGGTTTGGCTTCTCTCTGCAGCATTCAATGTGGCTCCTCCTTCTCAGGCTCATACACACAGAGCATGCATGAGAAGGAGGTGAGAGGCAGCCAGGTTGAATGCTAGAAGACTTGGTAATCTTTTCTGTGGGTTCTGTGGGAATGGTGTTGGGTGGGCATGACTTCGTGGGGTGGTGCCGCCCCACCTTGCCATGAGTGATGTCGAGTTGGCCATGCCCACTCAGCCACATTACCCTCCCATGCCCACCAAGCCACGCCCACCAAGCCACGCCTACAGAACTGGTAGGGAAAAAAATTGAATCCCACACCTGGTTCAGCTTATTAGTTTGACTTGGCTATATTTATTTATTTATTTATTAGATTTTTAGACCGCCCCTCTCCCAGAAAGGGACTATAGTAATATGGTCCAGTGTATAAGGCTTTAATGTATTCATAATCACATATAAATAGGTTTTAATTCATGTCTATAGCTTACAACTATATAAAATTCCCAAGAATTGATGGATGAACTTTAATCTAAACAAATAATTTGATCGTGGGAAAAGAATATAATAAATGGTAAAGTTCTATTCATCCCTAATTGAAAAATATGAAAATGAACAAGGATAAAACTAAACATCTGAAGAACTCCTTTTGGCTATTAACAAATAAACAGATTGACAACCAGAAATCTTCACCGAAACTAAAAGAAAATAAGTTGCAGTGGGAGAATATTCATTTAGAAAAGCTTCCTGGATAACTTCAATATTTTTTTTACAAAACATATCATTTAAAAAAAGATATGGGTATAAGCAAGGCAAAAGTAGTGATCCTTTGGAAGAAAGCTGCTTTAAGTTAAACAGTAGTATTAACGTCTTCCCTGTAAGCAGGAAGTATTTTGGTGCTTCTAATCTCTAGCATTATATCATCTACTATTATTTTTTGGAAAAGTTGCTTCGCTTTAGTGGAAATGATTGAGGGAACAAGCTATCCCCAAGAATTACATGATCATCCTCATCACCTCACCTTTTGGTGGTTATCCGTTTGCCATTGACATACTTTGTAGAAGTGGAGATGGAGCGAAATCCTATTCCCAATTCAGCACCAGGGCCAAAAGTAGTATAGAAATCTGAAAAGGGAAAAAGAGGAGAAGGAGGAGGAGGCGGAGGCGGAGGAAAGTCAACATTTATTGCTGAGGGGAGAGACAGAAACAGAGATAGAAGATATAGAATCACAGAATTGTCACGATGACACCACAAACATCATCTAGTCCAGCCCTCTGCAAGGTGCAGGACGACCAATTAAACCAACCTGTCCAGCCACTTCTTTAAAATCTTCAGAGCTGGAGAACCTATGGCCTCCAAGGATAAACTGTTCCACTCTTATTACTAAACATATTTTTAAAATGAAATAAACCTAAACAAAATGTAGATAGCTGCACTTTTTATTTGTTATTTCTGGTTCAAGCTTTTTGGGCCCTGGAAAATATTCTTGTTTATCTTTTCTTTATGTATCTGCTGAACCAGTGGTGGGTTGCTCTTACCGTCGCTATTGGTACGCTGATCGCGGTCTGTCCGTGCACAAGCCTGACGTGCACTGCGCATGCATGCGCAATCCACCGTCCCTGCGACACCCAGCTGCTTGGTGGGGGTGCGCAGGCTCCGCATGCTGTGCGCCAGTGCGCAGTGTGCCTTTTGGCATAAATACAGCTATAGAGTGCAGGCGGGTGGGTGGGCAAAACGAGCCACTGTACTGGTACACTCTCAGCTGCTCCAGGCCACTACCGGTACGGCTGAACTGGTCAGGACTGGCAGCAACCCACCACTGGGCTGAACATGGTCCGTTTGGTCTTTTCTGTAGGTTGAACATCCTACGTTTCTTCAGCTTATTCTCATTACATAAATCTTCAGTTCCCTGGATCATTCTTGCTACCTTACTCTGTACTTTCTCCTATCTGCCGAAATCCTTCTGGAAATGTGGTGCCTAGAATCTCACAGTTTTCCATGTGTATCGGAATAGAGTACCGAGGGGTAATGGCTTTATCTGTCTTAGATATGATGCATCTTCTGGTGTACTCCAGAACTATGTTAGCCCAACTAACAGACGCTTCATATTTTTGATTCATGTTCAGCTTATTGTCTGTAATCATACCCAAGTTGTTAAATGTAGTGTTTCATAGCCGTATATTCCCCATCCTGTAGGTGTACCTTACATTTCTCTTCCTAAATGTAACACTTTACAGTTCTTTCTATTAAACGGCATCTTGTTTTATCATTTGGGGTGTTGCCCAAACCTCTCACTTTTTTATTCTGCATAACCTGATTAATTCATCAATCCCTTCATCTAGGTCATTAATTAAAATGTTGAATAATCCCCTAAGAGATTATAGAAGTTTTCCCAGGTCAATGGGAAATATATTTTGGTGAACAAGGAACAAGACAAAGAGGAATACAAATGTAATGGGGGAATTAGATTTATTTATTAATTTATTTTATTTTAAAAACTCAAGCATTTGAAAAATAGCATAAGTCCCTAAGGGTAGATAGAGCCAGACCAGGCTTTAAAAAGCAGAAACTCGTTTTCAAAGCCATAATGTGGTTTCTCAGCCTTGCCTCAGCATATTATATGAACCCAGCCATTGTGGTTTTGAAAGCATAGTTCGTGGATTACTGTGATGTATAAATTTAATCAGCTATAAATTATTTCCACAACCCATGTTGAGCAAACTCAAGCCTGGTGCAATATACAGTATGAAGCCATCCTCCAATGATGCGTTCTGAAAACTGTGCAATTATCATACACAACAACTAGGGCACAAAGACTATTCTGCATATGAGAAAACAAGGGAAGGGAGAATGCAGAGCCTTACCTGTCTGGCCTGGAGCATTATAGGAGCAATAGGAGAAAGTAGCACTTCCTGGCATGGTCCAGGTAGATATTCCTCCAGGTCCATCAGTATAAGATGAAAAGTCTTCTAGAAAGAAAGAAAGAAAATTAATAAATTGAAGATATCATGAGGACATGGTAGATGTGGTTGTTTCAAGCATTAGATTTATACTATTACTATGACTTTATTCCATCCAGCTCTCAGGATTCTGGATGATGTATAAATAATAAAAATCTGCAATTATATTAAATAAGCTTGAACAGATAATGAAAGTTGTTATTGATAAAACACATCCTTCAATGAAGGCTTGAGATTCAGATAAAAAGCCTATAGCTAGGAGATCAAATACTGTACTCAAAGTAAATTAAGTTGTGATTAACAATGCTGAAAGGGGAAAAATAGGTTTCAGCTACTAGGTATCAGGTATTTTGTATGCTACCTTTTTGGTTCCCAAATGCCTCTTGAGGACTTTTATTTAGAGATAAACAATGTCAAAATTTAACAACCTTGAATCCAGGAGGTTGACTTTTGTAAGAGAGGCACTCCCATTTTTGCAAGAACTGATCAAGGATATTTCCAGAAAGGTTCACTTTTTTCCAGCTCTTGACTATCTGGAACTGTTTGGATGACATGTCACTATCTGGATTCACCCAAGCAGTAGAGACCCCAAAAGTTAATCAAACGGCCCAACAGTTTGTCTGTTTTTAATTGGACTCCAACTGCAGCCTACAACTTCTAAAGACTATTGGGCGTGTTCTGAAACACAAGTACAGTTTGTGCAAAGTAACCCAGACACAATTTGGCACAAATTGAAAAGTCACATTAGAAAAAAGAATCCTCAGGGCTTGCGGTCCTTGTTCTTTAACAATTTCTTTAACAGGTACATTGCAATGAAAAGAGATTTCTGGTAATAGAAAGTTGAACTTTAGTGGTCCACTAAATGAAAGACCTGGTTTTAAGCTTACATACTAAAGATGAGAACAGTTTCTAGACAAGGCACCTTCGCTAAACTTTTGTTGCTCAGCTATCGTAGGGCAATGTTGACTGTTGCAAGAGTGCATGACATCACATACTTCAAAGATCTTGTTTGCAGGTGCTAGTTGCAACATACATCGCAATACAATAAGCCTTTTTCTAACATTGGAATGTCTGTTAATTAAAAAGAGGCCTGATGGAACCCCAGATAAGGTGGGGCCTGGTTGGTTGTAAAAGCCTATTCAGGTGAACTTCCATTTGGGAATGGCCCAAACAACAACTATGTTCATACATGGTCTAGGAAATAAACTAGAATTTGGGTGAGTTCACACAACATGATTTACAAAATAACTCCTCGGATTAACAAAACATTACTTATAAACTTTTGTGTGCAGGGATGGTTTCCTGTATTAGTTGGTACCGATTCGCTTCGCATGCGTGCGCCCCTGCCATGCATTGCTCACACATGTGCAGTTGACTGTAAATTGTTCTGTGCATGGGCAGAAACATGCCGGCAATGGTAGAAGAGACCAGGGAACTGATTCAGGGGCGTGGCCAGCCTGGGTTGCTGCCAGGCCAAATCACCACTATCAGTTTGGCCCAAACCAGGCTGAACTGGGAGCAACCCACCTCTGTTCATGTGGTTTAGTGCGATACATAATGTCTATATATGGTATTCTGTAATCTAGCACTTGATACATTGGCAGCTGGAAATAATGTGGTTGTAATTTCCTGCACTTGGCACAGTTTGGATTTTTTTATTAATAGCTGGCTGCAATTGAAACTTGCTTATCTTCAACCTTGTCTTGTGTTTTTCATTAATGTGTAAACAATTTGTATTGTATTTTAATTATTAGTGCTACCTTCATTGTAACCTCTACAAAATAATAGGTTGTATCCAGGACCCCCTGAATTCTTCAGCTCATTGATGCCTTCATTAAGTTTCTGAATGTTTGTTAAGGCTCAAATATTTATTATATGAAAATAATTTAATAACTGCTATTTTGACTAATAGAACTATGAATAACAACAGTGACAACAACAACCATGGATATTGACAGCTTTGGGCAACCATGCTGTAACGAGAAAGGTTTGTTGCTTCAATGGCCAGATTTTTTGTTGCTCTTGTTCCTGAGTCTCTACATCAGGGGTGTCCAACTGGATTTCATTGAGGGCTGCATCCGGGTTGTGTTTGACCTCAGGGAGCCAGGGTAGGCGTGACTAGGGTGGGCGTGGCCAGCTCAATGTCACTCATGTTGGGGGCATCTATGGTGACCCAAGCATTCTGCCAGCAAAAACAGGTTCCCAAGTTCCGTTTTCAGCTGTGACGGCCTCCTGCAACCCACTGCCAGTGAAAACACGTGGCCCTCCCAAGCTCCATTTTGCTGGTAGAGGTGCCACGTGCCAGTCCTTCACTGCTTCCAGGGCGGCCCCGCGGGCCAGATCTAAGCACCCCGTGGGCTGGATCCGGCCCCTGGGACTTGAGTTTGACACCCCCTACTCTTCTGTCAATATTCTGGCTTCTTTTCCCTTTTCCTGCAGTAGAGAAGAAGCAGCGATTTTTTCCTCCTTTTCTTTCTTTAGGAAAAGAACATAACTGAAGGAGGAATGCCACTGCATTATCTCCTGTTTGATTTTTCTTTGTGTTTTAATGTTTTAAATAATTTTCTTGAGTCCCAGGCTGTAAATCACATGCAGCGGCTGGACACTGTCCAAAAGTTTTTCTGAAGCAAAAGATTACCATCCTCCAGTTCTGTTCAGCAGGGAGATTTCCTGCTATGTGATTAATTCTAACTAAAATTCCAACTTGTCTGTTGATTGTTACGTGCTTGAGTTCCAAGGCAGCTCTAAATCTTTTGTTGCCAGAGAGGCAAATGGCAAATTGGAGCTTCCCATTTCCCACCCATATGCATAGGTAGACTGGACTGATTGTTGATATGTTTAATTATTCAATGGTTATATTTATACTCCATCTTTCTTTCAAGCTCAGGGCCCATACAACACTCATTAATTTTTATGCTAACAGTATTGTGGAAGATATTGTGCTGCAGGATCATGACCTTCTTTGGCTATACATGGATTTTAAGCTAGATTTCTTCAGGGTTAGTCCAATACTCCTTCAAAGTGGCTTTTGACTTCCAGGCTTCCTAGTCAGCATGACTATTACTAAGACTATTACTAAGAATTGAAATGCACATACTGTATTTGAGTGGCACCAAGCAGGGGTGGGTTCTGGCCAGCTTTACTGCTGGTTTGCTCGTGTGTGCACTTTGTGTGTGCGCGCTGGATGCACGCTGCATGCACTGGATACACGCTGCACACGCATGCGCAATTCAATTAAAATTGTTCTGTGCTTGCGCAGAACTCAAAAACAAGATGGCGATGGTGACGGCGGCGACCAGGGAACCATTTCAGGGGCATGGCAGGCCTGGGTCGCTGCCGGTTTTGGCAACCCAGGCCACCATACCATTACCGGTTCGGAACCATTAGGAACCCACGTCTGGCACCAAGGTTGAAAGAAGCATTGCTACCATACCAAACTGATTCCTGCTTAAAAATTGATGGCAAGGTAGCTTTTTCAACAGAATTTTGCCTTGAGTGGAGAGTAGGCTTAGGCTATGGGATACTCATACCACAAATCCCCTCCTGCCCACCCCAGCAACTGCTCATTCGAAGCTATTTTCTAACTAATGAGACTTGTTCTTGTACTTAGTATGTGACTATTTGTAGTTAGTAAGACTTTTGCCTAATTAACTTCATTTTGCATGTCCACTTTTAAATCTCTTCCTTTGGTAAATATGGGGCATTGGGTGAAGAATGTTTACAGTTTAGGATAATTCCTGTTTGTTTAAGATAATCAAGGGCACCCATAACAAATTTGTGACATCAAAATGACAAATATATAACGATGACATCACACAAATGCTATATTTATCTACTTATGTCATGACATCTTATACAATTATCTAAGGAGTAGCATTTGCATGATAACATCATTATGCACAAGTTATCCATTACCTATACACACCGTGGATGCCTGTGTGCTGGTAGGGCTGGCCAAGACCTCACCACTGAAATTTGGAAGACCTGGTGCCCATCAACAATGACAATACTGAGCTAGAAGTGCAATTTCCAAGGCAGCCGGTTTCAATGTCACATCCGCTATGCACTCGCTGTACTTACCCAGGATGTCAGTGAAGGGATCTTGTCCTTCAAAAAATTCTCTGAAGACCTCATCCGCATCTCGAAATGTGAACAGATCAGGGGTCCCTGTTGAGCTCGGGCATGCTCCCGTTCCTTGCAGAAAACAAATCAGACACCCACCCATTATAAATGCCAACTTTCCCAAAGGAAGGAGATGATTTGCTAAAGACAGCTGGGGATGGGAATGATCCCTTTGCCCATAGCAGGTTGCAAGCAGAGTGTTGTGGCCCACCAGTGGCCAGCAGAGTTGGCAGCATATTCAGACAGTGAGGAGGTTTGGGAAGAACGTGGGCCAGTCCTGGAGTCTGGGGAAGGCTCTGATGAGTGCTCTGCATCGAAGACAGAGATGGGGCCAAGGCCATCTGACAGTTATCAGCTGCCTTCGGAGTCAGACATCAGTGAGGCAGACGAACAGCTGGAGCCTGTTCCCAGTGTGCGCATGCGCAGAGTTGCCAGATGAAGGGAACAGCTAAGTAACAAGGGTCGACTTGGGAGTAAGGCCACAGGTGGACGGTGAATGGCCCCTCCCATTGGGAATAAAAGAGGAGCGAAAAGGGAGGAGTGTTTGCAGGAGACAATTAGTTCATTCCTGCATTCTTGCCAAGTATTGCGGCGTCTGAAAAATATTGGCCTAGCCAGTCTCCAAGCCTGATAAAAGTTTCGTAATTGTGAACTATCTTGAAAGACTGTGGGCCGGGACTTTGCTGGAGAGGAATTCACTGCAAATTAAATAAAAGGGGTTTATCGGATTCGGCTTTGTGCTGCTGGGAAAGCCTAGGTCAGAACAGAGAGCCAGAATAAGCACGGAGAGAATTCTATGCTGAATTGGAGGACGGGAAGAAAAACCCTAACTACAAAGGAGTGCATCTTTAAGATGCTGTAAAATAAGGGCATCACATGCGCCTGCAAGCGCGCACACACACGCACATACACACGGGGGGGGGGGGGGGAGAAACAAAGGGGGCAATTGTAGAAGTACTAATTAAATATTAAATCCTCTTCATTTTGAACAGTTTGGCCTTTTTGACACATGAATGTTCATGAAACTACATATTCAATTTCTATTTCCTGATAGAATAGAAATTGCCTGGATGCAAACATAGAATGTCATGTACAGGATGGATATTGCCCTGGGGTGCTAAATGGACTCACATCCTTAAAGAGTGGCATGGGGAAGACTAGGTTCCGTAAGAGGCTAATTGTGCAACAAGCACCATGACTAAAGCACCAAAGACTTCAATGCATGCACAGAGAATATGATCTCTCTCCCACTTCCATTCAGAATAGGATGCTTACCTGTACTTAGATTTAGAAGACCCTCAACTCCATAGAGGTCATAAAGGTCACGCTTATAATCTGGAACAAAGACAATGGAAGGGGTCAAAATTCCCATTTTAAGCACATTCACCTTTCACTACACTAGTTGTACAATACCATCTGAATATCTAACCTTTCTACAACCCTTCAACACTGAGGCCCAATGACTGTAGTCAGAAGCTAACATTCAACATCACTTTTAGTTCCTTGATATTGTTCTCTGTTTCTTCCTTAGCAAGAACCAAAGGGTAGAGAGGAAACCCAAGGAAAGCTCCATGGGTTGTGTGTGTGTGTGTGTGTGTGTGTGTGTTCCAGCATAACTCTGGAATGCCTCGAGCAATTTCAACCAAACTTGGTACACAGATGACTTACCCTCTGCAGAAAAATACTGTGGGGCAAGACACGCCTAAAAGCCCTCGGGGTGTGTGTTCTGTTAAGATACAGCCTATTGTGTCTTAAAATGGCTTCTACTGTACTGCTGTAAAATGGCTTCTACTGTACAGCGCAGTGGAGTTGCCATGGTAACGACTTCACAGTACTCCACAAGGGGGCTGCCTCTGGTAAGAGGGAAAAAATCCAATATTAGAAATTATGTTTGGTCTGGATATTTTCCCCCTATAAATAAATACCCGGACAATGCTGGGCTATGGCTAGTACATAATAAATTATTGTGTATGTGGAGTACTGTTCTACTATTGTGTCACACAAGGAGGGAAAACTAGAAGCCATCCTAAAGTAAAGTAAATCAGAGAAGAGCTCTATTGAAAACAAAATGGAGCACATAAAAGGTTCCTGATCTCTTACCATCTGACAGCACCTCATATGCTTCTGCTATCTCTTTGAATTTTCTTTCAGCATATTCCTTCTTCCCTGGGTTCTTATCCGGGTGCCATTTCAGTGCATTTTTCCTGTACCTAGAACATTCCAGGGAGAGAGCGCTGATTATGATAAACCATTTCATGCTAAACCAACAATGAGATCTTTAACCTCAGACAGTGTGATAACCATCAATTGGCAACCAAATAAATGAAACTTGAAAAGCCTCTCTGATAATAATTTTCTCCAGAAGGTACTAATGGCTCACAACTACATCCATTTTAATTGTCCCTTTAACTGAATGTATACATTTGTTAAAGATGCTTACTATTGCAATACAGCAAGCAAAATCCCTACAAAAAGTAATCCCATTGTACCTATTATTTCATATGTATGGCTAAACAGTGTTTCTTGGTGCTTACAAGCCAATTTCTCTGCATTCTCACAAAAAGTCAAACATTAGCCTCTCTTGCATCTCACTCAGGGGTGAAATGCTACCGATTCGGACTGGTTCACCCAAACTGGTAGTAAAAAATGTTACCGGTTCGGTATTCCCAACAATCAGCTGCACGACAATCAGCTAAGATGTGCAATTTATATTAGCTAGAATCGTCGGATTGCCTGCTTTCTAGCTAATCTAAATCGCGTGGCACAATGGATTCCTCCCCTCCCCTCACTGTTCTACTTACCTTTGCAGACTTGAAAGTCTTCAAAATGTTCCTTTTTTAGCACTGCACGGGTGCACCTCAGGCACGCACACACGCACAAACCGCACATTTGGTAGCAGACTCACTGAACCGGTAGCAGACTTCGGAGGATTTCACTGCTGGGCTCAGTCCAAATGTCAGTAAGAACACTAAAGAATGCTTAACTGTATGCTGTAGATCCTGTCTGTCTCATACAATATGTAGCAGGAGTGCACAAACTGTTTTGAATCTGAACATTTTGGAATTTGAAACACTACACCTTACTCGGAGTGCTAGTTCGTATGCCTGACCAGCCATTTAGATCATTTTCAAAGTGTTTGAGGTTGAAACATCCCCATTTTAATCTCAAAACACTTCCAAAAAATTCAAAGATACCTATTACGCAGTTGAAATGGATGCACAGTCAAATATTCAAAATGGGTGTATATTCAAGCTTTCAGTTCAGAATGTTTAGAAGTGACAAGTTTTTGGCACAGTCTTCTCCAAACTGGAACTTTCCCAAAGGTGTTGAATTCCAACCACCTTCAACATACACAGTGCAAACAGTGATATGTAGTGGTGGGATTCAGCCAGTTCGCACCTATTCGGGAGAGCCGTTTGTTAACTTTCTAAGCAGTTGGGAGAACCAATTGTTGGAAGAAATCTTGTTTATTTTCCCACTTTACAAGGCTAATCCTGTAAGGAAGGCAGGAAGGAAACATTCTGGTGTTGTTTCTATCCTAATCTTTATTGCCCTGTTTACAGAAACTGCCTCTCTGATTAACCCTTATTACATTATAACAGCTAAGGCGAAGCGCCCATCGATCTGAGTGACGTTGAGTTGGCCACGCTCACCCAGTCACATGACCACCGAGCCACGCCTTCCCAGATGGTCATTTGGGCAGAGAACTGGTTGTTAAATTATTTGAATCCCACCACTGGTGATATGCATTGACTTTAAGTCATGAAAGCTGTAACTGTGCAGCCGAACACAAATGGAAGATAGTTTTAGCTTTACAGCTAGGCAAAGGGTTACTTACGCTTTTTTAATATCATTTGAAGAGGCAGTTTGTGGGACGTTGAGTGCTTGGTAGTAATCCACCATGGTGTTATTTCTTTTCGGTGAGGCCGGCTGAAAATCAAGAGAGAAAATGAATTGACTGTGATATGCGCTATAGATTTGCACTGCTGTCTGGCCATTCAGGTACACAAGTATTCACATGCTCTAAATAAATAGGTCTCAGTACTGGGAGACTATACCAAAAATATCAGTTACTTTCCTGAGGAAGATGAAAGGGAAATTGAACTTGCAGAAGAACAGTAAGTCACCAGATGTAAAAGAATTCTGCAGCAAAGACACTCAAAATATGGTACTATTTTTCATTTTATTTTATTTATTTATTTTATTTGATTTCTAGACCGCCCTCTCTCCCCGAAGGGATTTACTAGTAGTAGTAGTACTGTTGTGTCGGGAGCACTAAAGCAGAGGTCACTCAGGTGGAGGAGCTGTTCTGGGATGACTCTCTTTCTCTCTCTGAAATATGGGACCGGCCAGGCAGCTCGTGGTGGAGCTGGAAATCTCCCCCATACAGGGAGGTACGTGCAACTTGCAACTTTGCAGGAGGTCCAACGTGCAAGGAGTAGTGCAGCCCTCGCCTGCCAAAATGAGGTAATGTTGCTGTTGTCACCGCCCCGAGTCCTTTTCAGGAGAGGGGGCGGTCTAGAAATTCGAAGAAAATAAATAAATAAAATAAAAATTGTGGTTTTGGGGGTGTTTGTGGCACAGGCAGGCCGAAGCAACGGGTGTCAGCAATCCATGACTCTTTCGTCCCCTTGCTGTGGCTTCCTGTTGACTGAGCCCTGCTTCTCACTCTCCTCTCCCAGTCACTCCTCTCCTGGTTTGAGAAGGGAGGGGTGGGGGATGGAGATTTGCTCCATATTCTAGAGCGGGAGCAAAGCTTCATCTTTTGGCGGATCTCACAGGATCTCACAGATTCTTCCGGCCCTTGTTGGTGCTGCGTGACTGGGAGATGCACAACTTCCTCTCCACTCCAAGACACTGGCTGGCCCGTGAGATAAGAGAGCGAGAGAGAAAGAGAGAGAAAGATGAGAGCGAGAGAGAGAAGGAGATGAGAGAGATGAGAGAAAGAGATATATATGAGAGGGGGAGAGAGAGAGAGATGAGAGATACTGATGTTTTGTTTTCTGTGGGAAACGGGTCCAAATGGCTCTTTGAGTGTTCAATGTTACAGAAACTGGCAGCCAAGCTAAGTGCCTGAAAGACGCCATCCCGTCATTGGGAGTCCAGGTGCTTCAGCGAGTGGCACGCTGGATTCATATTAGTGGTCCGCGGGATTTTAAATTATGAATTTAGTGGTCGCTGAGATCCGAAAGGTTGGTGACCGCTGCACTAAAGTGCTAACACAGTGATGGCGAACCTATGGCGCGCGTGCCACAAGTGGCACGCGGAACCATTTGTCAGGGCATGCGAGGCGCTGCCCTGTCAGCTGGCCATTACGCATGCGTGCGCTGGCCAGCTGAGTTCACCTTTTTAAAAGCTATTTTTCACCTTCCCCAGGCTCCAGAGGCTTTATAGGAGCCTGGGGAGGGTGAAAAGAGCCTCCCCCACCCCCCTGGAGGCTTCAGGGACGGTCCCTGAAGTGACTTCCGGGTTGCTCGGAGGGTGGTTTTAAGCATTCCGAAGGCTTCAGGGATGGTCCGAGGCTTCCCTGATGCCTTCGGAGCGCTTAAAACGACCCTCCGAGCAACCCGGAAGTCACTTCAGTCCCTGAAGCCTCCTGAGAGCTCTTTTCGCCCTCCCCAGGCTCCTATAAAGCCCCTGGAGCATGGGGAGGGCAAAAAAAAATGTAAAAATGGGGGGGTCGCACGTTTTGCACGCATGCGCACTGGGGGGGGTCACGCATTGCATTGTGGGTGCGGCACGCCCGCACTCGACCCCCCCTGTGCTCCCCCCACTTGTGGCACGCCAGCCAAAAAAGGTTCGCCATCACTGTGCTAACAGGTTGAAAGGATTGAACAGTGACATCATTGTTGACTGGGGGTGTCCAGTTGAGGACTCTTTTCATGTCCCTGTTAAGGTGCCCACCAAAGTAGTACCCATCTATCTCCTCCTGGTCGTCCGCTTTTGAACTGATGGATCAGCAGGAGTTAGAGCAAGTGATGGGAGCTCACCCTACCATGAGGCGGCAACTGGGTCTCTACTGATTGTCAGCCCAGCATTCTAACCACCTGAACCTCCACACTCCTTTTAGCTAAAAATTGGGGCAAGCACCACCACCTTCGAGCCTTCCTTCCTGAAGCACCACACCACTATCTTGAAGCTCCACTAGAGGTGGAGAAAACATTTTGAATTGGAAACATTTAAAAATTCTTAGTTTTGAGTTTGAAATGGTTACTTTGAGTTCAGAACAAGCTGTTCTCACCATTCTACAAGAGTTCTTCGTTTGTAGGAAACCCCGTTCTGAATTCAAAACAATGGCCAGAAAACACACTGCAATCTCATGAGACCTGGACGAAGAGATCTGCCACCTTTTGCAAAATAGGGAAATATCATTGCTGATCTCTACATTCTATTTTGCTGGTAGCAGTCATGTAGCACATGTCTATTCTACCTCTGTCACAGGTCCATAATTGGCAATAAGAATTCATGCACCATAGGACGCTGTCTCACACTGAATCAGGTTGATTCATCTAATGCTGCATTATAAACACTGACTGGTTGCAGGGGCAGGAAATTTTCCAGTCCCACCTGGAAATACTGAGGACTGGGATTTTCTAATAAAACATGTGATCTATCACTGAGCTAGATCATTTGCCCTATAAGTTTGTGCTAAAAGAACTGAGTCAGAGGGGGTAGGATATTGTATTACAATAGGTTTAGAATCTCTGCAAAGTTAGCTAGGAGTTCTTATTAATTAATTAATTAATGCACTGATTACACATATTCTTTTCGGTGAAGTAAATTTCATTTAAATCAGTGAGGTTTTCTTTCACATAAATGTGTGCAAGCTGAGTTATAAAATATCAAAGATATGCCTTGTAGATCTGTACAATTCACAAACATCTGGATTTATTATCACAGCACGGCTAAATATAAAGTGAAATAATGTAGTTGTTAAGAATCAAACCAAACTAAAACTTCCTTTTCCACTCTGCCTTCTAATGCCTCTAATTCTTACTTTTTTTCCCATTTATTGCCCCAGATATTTAAGCCATGGCTTAAAAATAGCTGAACTTGTTTCTATAGACACCCGTGTTCAATGTATTTATTGTTTCAGGAGAGCAAGAACAAATGAAATTGTGCCATATGCATTGGGCTCTTCCTACCTGTAAAGGCCTCTGTTTCTGCCTCTTGACTGCCTTGAATACAGGAAAGGACAGTGGGAGCCCTCCATCATCCTTTTACCTTTATCCTCTTTTGCTCAGCAGGTGCTGCAGCCAATGGCAAGTTTGTGCAGATTATGATGTCAGGGGTTTGAGCCAGGGTTTCTGGTCATGGTCCAGGGAGATGGGAGTAGAGGGGGGATCTCCAGGTCAGCAAGTGCAGTTAATGAATCTCACAAAATGGTCACATTATTCAAATTCATCATGATATATCTATAGAAAATGGAGTCCCAACTTGAGGGAACCAATAGGCCAGGGGTATCAAGCTCAAGGCCCAGGGGTCAGATCTGGCCCCCGGGGTGCTTAGATATGGCTCTGGAAACAGCAAAGGACTAGCCTGCGGTGCCACCCGCGGCCCTTCTGAGCAACATTTTCTCTGGCTGAGGGTTGTAGGAAGCCGCCACACCAGAAAATGGAGCTCAGGAGCCTGTTTTCACTGGCAGAGTGCTCCCCACAGGCTCCCCTGAGACGAATGACTTCAAGCTGGCCACGGTCACCCTAGTCAGGACCACCCTGGCCCCTCAGGTTAAACGCAACCCTGGCGTGGTCCTCACTGACATAGAGCTTTAGACGCCTATGAAAATATTTAAACATAAATTTGTATATGTAGATTAATGAAATATTACAATAAGGGACGAAAAGAATATACTTACTGTTTACATTTATTGTTTACAAAGGACAGAGTTTTTTCCTTCTAACGATAAACTCACACAAACAAAAACATCTTGAAGATGTTTGCAAAGCGACAAAAAGGTGATGTAACGTTATTTGTTTCTTTTATTTCCTCTCTGAGTTGTATAACATTGCACCTCATAAATTCAGGCACTCCGAGATCTTGTCCTATTTTACCTTTGTTAGGACCACCTTCATGTCATTTATTTACATCACATTTTTGCTCTGATTAGTAATGAGCCTCTTGTTCTTTGAGCTTGTATTGTTTTCCTCTGATGGAATCTTCCTGTTGTCCAAGAATAGCAGCATCTAAATACGCGACCACAACAGCGTACAAACTAGCTTCTCATTAATGAACTTTGAATTGCACTTAATATGACCCGGTATCGATTTACAGTTCACTCTAAACTTAATATTGCATTACCCAAACTTGCATTCATTAAAGTTTATATTCAGGAGTTAATAACTCTCTTAGAAGTGTAACTAGAAATAGGTGATGCTCTGTAACAAAACAAAACAAAAAGAATGAATGAAACTGTAAAATATTCAAAACTGGGGAACATTTATTATGTGCCATTGAGAGATGCAATTTTGGGCACTGCTGGCTAGGATTCAGAGCAGCTTAAACCTGACTTGGACTTCAGCTGTCTTGCAGCCTGCACTGTGTAGTATTTTCTTTGAATTGAGGTACAACCCCTTGGAATTATGGGGCAAGTCTTTTCAGTAAGCAGCTTCAAGGCCGGATCTGATCCCTGCCCTCTGGATTTTTAAATGAATATTTTATGCATGCTCTGATAGAACACAATAGCTGGAGAGTTTCATTCATAAATTAATAAATTTGCCAAAAGGTGAGAAGCCACAGTAATAGTCATTCCTTTAGGGATGTCTGTCTCCAAAATAAGTATATAGACAGTGAATCAATGTGAGCGACAGAGAACTAAGTTTGGATAGGAATCAGACAAGTCTTTCCTGTTTGTGTGGGTAACAGCTGATGTAACAACAAATTAAGCAAGAGCAAAACATGTCTTGGTTGAAAACATATAAATATTCATAAGCCAAACTGTAGATTTAGATGTTAATAAGTGATGATTATCATGTAATGAATAGGAGAATATAATGAATAGGTAGTGTGTGCTTTGACTACTAATTTCTGTAGTGAAGGTATAAGAATTATAATTAACAAAGACATCATAAAGATGCCCTGCTTAGTTTCTGCATGCAAAATAACACACGGACACTCTGAGTTTATTCACTCAGTTTATATACTTTATTGCAAGGGTGTCAAACTTGATTTCATTGAGGGCCTCATCAGGGTTGTGTTTGACTTTGGGGGCTGGGGTGGGTGTGGCCAGCTTGACATCACTCGTGTTGGGGGCCCCTGTGGCCCAAGTGCTCTGTCAGAGAAAACAGGTTCCTGAGCTCTGTTTTCGACTAGTACAGCCTCCTACAACCCTCTGCCAGTAAAAACGGATGTTTTAGCTGGCAGAGGCACTGCAAGCTGGTCCTTCATTATTTCCATGGTGACCCCATGGGCCAGATCTAAGTACCCCATGGGCCAGATCTGTCCTCTGGGCCTTCAGTTTGACACCCCTGCTTTATTATCCACAAAAGATGTTACTTATTTTATTTATTTGTTAAGTATATTTACCACCTATCTCGCCGTGAAGCTACTCTAGGCAGCTTGCAACAAAAACGGACAAATGAAAAGAAGTGTAAACATGACAGAAGTAAACTAATGGAACAATAGACTAAGAAAACAATGATATTGTGATAAGAGAATAATGTTCTACTTTCTTTTAAAAATAGAGGTTACTGCAAAAATTATAAACAATGCTCTTAAATTACAATCCATTGAAATTATGGTGGTAATACCATAAAAAGTCATTTTTTAAATAAAAAAACCAATGTTAAGCAAAAATAGATTCACATGTAAAGTAGGGGATACAAAATTATACTTAATACTGCATGCAGTAAAGAGGTTTAGGATTTAAGTAAGAACCCATTCCATTAAGAGCAGCATTTTTCAAGCAAACCCCTTGGCAGACCATATCCACTGGCTCTGAACTGTAGCAAAATGGCTGAAATGTTGTGGTCAAAGCAAAGACAAAGCACCCTTGTGTGTTTGTGTAGGTCCGGGCTGTCAAACTTGCGGCCCGCAGGCCAGATGCATCACGCGCTGGCCACATTCACGTCCAGTTTAGCGAAGGAGAAAATAATTTCCGGTAGGCCCGTTTTTCATCCTCCCCAATCCTCCGTGCATGTCCCTCACTTACCTGCATACAAAATGGGCCAAGTGGGGACTCCTGGGAGGGGAGGGGTGGGCATGGCCAGCCAGGAATGGGATTTGGGGGTTGTCCAAACTGCACAGAATCTTAGCTAGAGGTTCTCCCGAACCCCTGCAGCCCCTCAGCAGCCCATCCCTGCATACATCGCATGTTTCAGTGCCTTCCCTTCCTTTGGCTGCTTATGAAGAATCTTCTCCTTCCTGAATAAGTCTTGAATTTCTATCAAAAGAGAGCTGTGTGTACTTTGCAAGCACTTGGCAAGAGTATCAGTTAAGTAAAATGGGCAATGCATTGAATGCTTTCTTTTCTTGACATGTTACTTTATGTTGTGTTATTTTGGTTTTGATCATTGCTAGAGAGTAGTCATAGATATTATCTAAGTAGCAATGCCAGAGGCATACATCCATGACTGTATATATTTTCTATCCATGTGCATGATTATAGGGTGGGAATATGACAGTAATTACTTGTCTATTAAATTATGGCACAAATTTCAGGTGTAGTGTCCACTTATCCGATTTTTGCACAATTGTTTTCTTTTTTATTTGAGTTTTTCTACTTCCCTTCCGAACATGCACTAAATATGTCAGTCCTTTCACTAGCATGGCAAAATCAACTTGCTCAAAATGTTGCTCAGTGGTTCAAAGGATTTTATGACCAGGTGGTCAATATTTCTTTTTTTTAACTCAGAATTAGTCTAATACTAAATGAGACATAAGAATAAATACAAATGGGGAGTTCCGGTTCCGGCGGCGGCGGCGACGGGCAGCTCTTTGCCCGCTCCGGCTCCCCGGTGGGCTTCCCCACTCCTTGGGGGGCACAGGACACCCCGCAGAGGGGTCCTGCCGGAGGGGCGGCATCGCGGAGGTCTCCTGCAGCGGCGGCAGCCGGCGGGGGCTCTCTCGCGCGCCCAAGGCACCGGGGAGCAAGCTCGGAGGGCGCATCGCGTTTCCACGCCTCGCGCCTCGCTACAAGCCGACTGGAGAATGCTACAATTGAAGGAAGCAGCTGCGGTGCGGTGAGGTTGCCTCTCTCTTCATCCCTTACTTTGCATGAAGATTTGATTCAGCTTTTAAAACTTTAAAACAACTTTCGGAGCATTTTGGAGGTGCGGCTGGAGGGAGGGGGGTTTCCCCCCCCCCCCTTGGACAAGCGGCAAGAAACAATTTTGCTCTCAGCCCCCGGGGAAGGAGGAGGGGGGAGAGCCAACGAATGAAGCCTCACTTAGGCTGAGATGATTTTCTTTTCAATTTAATTTTACATATTACAATGATTTGAGGACTTTTGGAACTTTTTAAAACTTTGTTACGCCTCTGTGCCCAAAACTGGCAGGGCAAGATGGCACACTTCCGTTGTCTTTATGAACTCTGAAACCTGACTCCACCTTTAAAATTCAGGCTTCCGGTCTTTGTCTCCGTGTCTCCCAGAGGAACCTCTTGTGGATTGGTATTTTTTTAACCTTCTAGGGGAAATTTTCTATCTATTGCCAGACTTATTGGAGAGATTCTCTTCTGCCTGGTTATTCTGCTCCCGGATTCACCTGGCTACCCTTCTTTTCTAATTGCTTACTCCATATTTGGACTGAACTTTTAACGTTATAAAGGATGGCATCTAAAAGACCCCCTCCTGGAAAACCTGGCTTTGCCACTTCTGCTCCAACATCCGCAACATCCAGTCCAGCCACACAGTCAAAGATAACAGAACTGATGCAACATAAGACTACAGAGATGGACTTTCAACAAATGCTTCAACAAATTCTACAGGGCCAGGAGGAAATCAAGAAACAGTTAAGGGAAATGAAAGATGAAATTAAAGAAAATCAAGCCCAAATATATAAGAACTCACAAAGACTGAATCTTGTGGAAGGGGGGGTGGAGGAGGTGAGGGGGGTGGTGGAAGCTGTGCAGAAAGGGAACAAAGATCTTGACATCCAACAGATGAAATTAGAATTTGAGAGAATGTCCTATTATCTTAGATTTCAAAATGTTATAGAAGAAGATGGGGAAAATATAAGGGACATCATGACAAGAATAAATACAAATGGTACTTCTAAGCATCAATTACAAAATTAAAGGAGCTAAATCCTCATTGCTTGTCTTATAAAAAATATAGCTGCACCATCCTTGTTGATTAAACTAATAATTGTTTCTTTTAAGTTTTAATGTTGCTGAATTGCATGTGTCCTGTCAAGTACAATACTTAAAGCATCTCTTGCTTTTACTTAGAGTGTAAGACTAATATGCAGGTATGCCTCGGTTAGAGTGATTAATGATTCCCAGAAAATGGCTGCACTATTCAATTTTGCACTATTGAATAATATTTCTATCGACCATGGGGTAATTAGTTCCAGCTTGATGGAAATAGGCAATTACGCTCTTTAAACATAATTTTAATAATTTATTAATATATTTTTTAAAACAATAAAAGAGAATAAACTCATATCCAAAGCATACTTTTTGTAAACTGCCAAAAGTAACTTTGGATAGTGGGAAGGGTGGTGTATAAATTTAATAAATAAATAAATAAATAAAAATACCTACTATCTCCTATATTCTGCTGTAGTTCTTCAAAATGAACTTCTTTTTGGAGCTTTCCTCAAATAGAACCTTTTCTCTGTATTGCACACACAATTAGAACCCCAATAACACCTGTACATGCATGAACCTCAACTGCACCTCATGTTAACTAAATTTGGGTTCACATTAAACACAACCTATCAATTTATAATTTGTACTAAACTGAATACCACACTATTCAAACTTGCACTAATTGTGACTTACCTGTATAGCATTCATTAATTTGTCATACATCATTTCCAGATGGGGAACTAAATTAACCATTCAATCTTTCTTATGCAAAATATACTGATCTTGGATCACCAAAAAGATACTTAGCAGAAGACAGATTTAAAATGCAAATAAGCATTCTGGCCAATGTTGGGCTTATTCTCAGACCAAAAATGAATGCATTATCATCTGCTTTTCAGAGCTATTGCCTCTCAAAGCAGAATACAATTTAGAAGACTAGAAAGACAGAATATAGTGTGAACCTATTGGATTACATGAGTTATTTCTGAAGGCAGGATATCATTCCCTTCTGTATGAGAACCTAATAGATCTTGAGGGAGCTCTTATTATTAATTTGAACAATCATTTCTGCTCTGTTCTGTTACCCCCATTCAAAGTCTCAGGAAATATAGCAAAATGCATATTTCTAACTTGTGATATGAAATATATCCACTCACAACTAAATCCTTAACCCACATTCAAAGGCAGTCTGTAATACAATGAATAGAGATGGGGGAACAGGAGACTCGGCTGGGGATTTCTGATTGGTGATCGAGAGTGAGAAGATCCAGGCCCATCAACCCAACCACTTCTCTAGTTCTTTTTACAGGAGCATGTCCTTAGGGGTAATTAAAGACATAAGCATTCCGTGTGAACCCCACATCTAAAAAATGCAGCATTGTTTTAATCTTAGTTTAAGTAGCAAGGAAAACAGGGACACTCAAACATGGCATTCATTCTCTCTCTTTCACATTATTCTAAGTACCAGAAGCTCCCTTGCTGCACCTGTTCTATCTCCTGGAGTAGGAACATGTAATAGAAACCAAACTTGACTTTCAAACCATTCTTTATTGAAAAGCTGCTGTACGTGGAAACTTCTGTTCTCTGCAACAAGTGTCCAGCACTTGGGCATATTTTCACAGACTATGGTGAAACCACTTGCACCAGCACTGGGTACATCTTGGGCAGGAAGATGAGACATCTGATGTACATATTTCAGTGGGATTGTTTATATGTGGCGGCCAAGTCTTCCTCTCCTGAAATGAGACACCAATGTGTGGAAGGTAGTTTTTCTTCAGATGTAATGGGTTTATTTTACTCCATGGCTGGATGTTTGGCTCCTGGTTACTACGCAAAGTTGGATTTGCTCCATATGGTTTTCTTTTATCTGATAAAGCTGTTTGGCCATACAATAACTCAGTCATCTCGCCGAATGGAAAGCCGCTTGCATTTTCTGCTGGGCCAAACCAGACAGTAGCTGGTACTTTCCATGTGTAAGCAGGTCTGCTGTTCTCCACATCTCTCTCTCTGGCCTCAGGGGCTGGTTTTTTCACTCTCCCATCAGGCCATCCACTTTTGCCGACATTTATCTTGGTCTTCCCAGCTGGTGGTTGTCTTTTTTGGCCGTTCTTTATAGCATGTAAATCATTTTTCTGGATGTTTACCTTGCTCTTCCCGGTATGCAACTTGCTTCTCCTTGTCTGAATCTCTTTCTTTTGAGGATATCTTGCCTTACCAACTTTCAGCTCGCTTTTTTGTGATTGCACTACATCTGCCTTCCCATTCCGGCCTCCCCTTTGGGGGGACAATGAAACAGTGTTCTTTCTGAGAGGTCTCATATATCCAGGACAAGAATCGGGTTGGTCAAATCTTTGTTTCTGCCCAGTTGGATGCCCAGTTCTGGTGTCCAGCTCCTCTTTGGGGCAAGATCTGCTCTTCTGTGTTGGAGGCTTCCTAATTTGCAGCTTTCCAGGAAGACCGTCAGTCTTCCCTTTCTGAAATTTTTTCTTGCTGTGTTGTTCAAATGTCTCATTTTGCTCTTTTTTCTTAATGGCAAGTCTCTTTCTCTCCCCACTGTATTCTTCGGTTTCTAATTCTGGGAGCTTGGGGCTCCCAATCTGGATTGCTAGATGTTCATCCTGTTTAATTTTTTCTTTGTACGGCCTATTTTTTTCTGCCAGAGCCTTCCTCTTCCCATTGCAATTCTCACTATTCTCACTAAGAGGCTCTCGGCTGAACTTCCTGTTCTTAGTATGCAGCTCGCTTTTCACACCAGGCCCTGTTTTCACCTCCGTCTGCAATCCATTTCTTCTATCGGGCCTCTGGCTGAGATAATTCCTGGCCTGAAAATCTTCTTCTTTGATTGATAATGTACTTTGGTTTGTCTTTGGCTGGGACTTCTCCCGCGCAGATATAAGAAGGGACTTGGAAGGTTCTGAATAGTGAAACTCAGATTCTGAGTCTGCACTAAGTTCACTGGACTCACTAATTTCAGAACTGGATTCAGATTTTGATTCACTGTGTGACTCCTCCTCAGATTCAACACTGAGATTATCCTCTGAATGGGATGACACATTGGTAGATTCAAAGGTTGAATCTTCATAATCATAACAAGAGCCGCTGTCATTCTCTGAAGCGGACTCAGTTCCTCGAGTGCTTTGTTTATCCAATTTTGTGTGGGATTCCTCTTTTCTTGGGCTACTGTTCTTGGGTTTCTCATGAACAGGCAGCACACCTGAAAGAAACTAGATTTTTAATCTAATTAAAGAACAAATTGGGCAATCCAGGACATTTAAATTCCTGCCATCCAGGTGCAAATATTTGTGGTGTTCTTCCTGACCACATCTGTCTACCTACTCATGTATACCCCTGAAGGAATTCCATACCTAAAGGCCTAAGTGGGGAAGTATAATATTGCACAAAAACATTAGGATAATTCAAGGCATTTCATTTATTATGTTTTACTTTGGACGTTCAGTGTAGGAAACAGAGCTAGCTAGATAAATACACAATGCGGATAATGCAGATAAAGCTCAACTTATGGCAACTGAGCCCAAAATTTCCCATGCTAAGTGAAACAGTTGTTAAGTGAGTTTTGTCTCATTTTACATCCTTCCTTGCCACAATTGTTAAGTGAATCACTGCAGTTGATAAATCAGTAATCTGCTTGTTAAGTGATCTCGTTTCTCAAATGTTAAGTTAGTAACATGGTTGTTAAGTAAATTTGGCTTCCCCATTCATAAAAAGTGAAAAGGTGATCATGTGAGCCCAGGACACTACAACCGTCACAAATATGAGCCAGTTGCCACGCATACAAACTTTGATCACATGACCATGGGGATGCTGCAACAGTTGTAAGTGTGAAAAACTGTCTTAAGTCCCTTTTGTCAGGGCCATTGTAAAACGTTGAATGGTCCCTAAATGAAATGTTGTAAGTCGAGAAACATCTGTACCCCAATTTCTTCCTGTTGCTTCTAAAATCAAACATAAATGCCCTCACAAAAATATTCAGAGTCAAGATAATGCCTTAAAATGTTAAGGATTCAGAAGGAATTGTTTACAGCCTGGAGGATCAGGAATGATATTCTGTGTACAACTTCGTTAGATATTATAGCTCATAGTCATGAAATCATCACAAATACGACACAGAGGGCACAGTTTATTAAGTAGGAACTTTTGGAATACTCAGATTATAATCAATCACTGCTCTAGTCAAACTGATAAGCTCAAAATATTAACATACCACTTTATCTTTGTATCAATATCTGCCAGGTCACTTGAAAGCAAAACACATCTGTATTTTAATTGTTTTGCTGCTGGCTTGATGATCCAGGACTCCACAGTCTATCAATGCCTCAAATTCTCAAGGGAGTAAGACAAGGCTGGATCCAAGCATGAAAGCTACTTTGCCATTTCAGTTCTGCTTCAGGGCTAAAATGTTGGCTATGAAGATAAACTGTCAGACACTGACCTGCATCTCCCTCACAATATATATTTTTTTCATGATGGGTAGTGTGTATTGTTATTGCATTCTTCAACATCCCTAAAAGAAGACAACAGAGTGGAATGGGGATTGTAAAACTGACCAGAATGATATCATTCATATCTTCTTTAACTAAATGTTGCTATACCATGTTGTGATAAGGAAACATATCTCTTTGGTGACCAGCTGTTCCTCATAAGTATCCTCTGATATTTATCCTCAGGTATGACTCTGTAAATCAGGAGAAGTGCCACAGAGACACTTATGAGTTTAGTGTTCCTCCAGTTAGACTTGGACAACAGGCAGCTAAGTTGCTAATTACTCACCAGTTTCATTCTGGTTATCGCTGAGGGAACAGGGAAGGTTACGTTTGTTCTCTGAAAGGAAAAATGTACCGTGAAGTTACCTGGTGCAAAAGTGGTGAAATTAGTAGAGTTATTCAAGATTCTGAACAATACCATGTGTTTATACAAAGCAACAGTAATTATTTAAATGTTCAAACACATTGATGCTGCAAAATTTATTAAATGCAAAGAATAACAAATCAGTTATATCAATACTCAATGTTATTTGATGATAACATTTTGATATCATCGAACTGATGATAACTAAATGATATAGTTATATCAATATCAAATATCAGTTGTATCAATATCAAATGCATCAACATCATTTGATATAAAGAAGGACTGGGGGGGTTGCAGACGGTACGCCCCGTTATGGGCGTACCAGTGCCTGCCGGGAGCACCAGGTACCATTCTGGTACGGTGCTCCATAGGGCCCACCCACCCGCCCAAGCTCCTTAAACCTGTATTTGAGCTCTTTGGCACTTCTGTGCATGCACACGGCGCGTATGGCACCTGTGCACAGAGTGCATGGTGTCCGCACATGAAGCACACAGTGCCTGCACAGTGCTCCGCCGAGCAGCTGGAGCGTCACGGCGGCATCGTGGAGCTAAGGGGGATGCTGGGCCCCGTTGCACCATACCGGTTGTAACGGGATCTGGAACCCATCACTGGGTGGGACATGATAGTAGTATTCCAGTGTTTGAGAGGCTGCCACAAAGAAGAGGGGGTCAATTTATTTTCTAAAGCACCAGAAGGCAGGACAAAAAACAATGGATGGAAACTAATCAAGGAGAGAAGCAACCTGGCATTAAGGAGAAGTTCCTAACAGTGAGGACAATGAACCAGTGGAACAGCTTTTGCCTTCAGATGTTGATCACTGGAGGTTTTTAAGAAGAGACTGGACAGTCACTTGTCTGAAATGGTATAGGACCGTGATGGTGAACCTATAGCATGCGTGCCATAGGTGGCACGCGGAGCCATTTGTTAGAGCATGTGAGGCGTCGCCCTGTCAGCTCCATGTGCTGGCAAGCTGACTTTGGCCTTCTTTTTCGGCTGTTTTTCACCCTCCAGAGGCTTCAGGGAAGCCTCCGGAAGGCCTCCGGGGGGGCTGTTTTTACCCTCCCCAGGCTCCTAGAAAGCCTCTGGAGTCTGGGGAATGTGAAAAACAGGTCCATCATGCACCAAAAGGGGAAGGCGGGGGCTGCATGCACATGCACGTGCACAGGGTTGCATGCACATAGCATTATAGGTGTGGGCATGCTTGCCCACAACCCCCCTACGCTCCCCCCGCTTTTGGCACACGATGGGAAAAGAGGTATAGGATCTCCTGCTTGAACAGGGGGCTGGACTAGAAGATCTCCAAGGCCTGTCCAACTCTATTCTAATTCTGATTCAGTTAGGAACAGCATTGCCACAAAATACAAAAAACGCCCTGCATATGTTTCTAGTTGGTTGCTGCAGAAATGAATCATAAGCTTCGGGCTGGTGTTTAAAGAAGACCCAATTCATATATGGGCTTCTACGTTCACAAAGACTATAACCAAATAAGTAAATCCTTTTCTTTAGCCTTTTCTTTAGCTCCAGTTAATGTCCTCTTCATAGCTCTCTTGGACGGGAAATATAGAAAACCCCATATGAAACCTGAGACGGTCCTGCTCCTGTGATATGGATACCAGGGATGGGTTGCTGCCAGTTTTACTATTGGTTTGCAACCTGTGTGCAACCCATACGTGTGCTGTTCAATGTAAATTGTTCTTCGCGCATGTGCAGAACAATTTACAGTGAACTGCGCACATGCAGTCACTAAAAACCAAAATGGCGGTGGCCCAGCAGCGGCGAGGGAACTGATTCGGGGGCGTGGCGGGCCTGGGTCGCTGCTGGTTCTGTGACCCAGGCCTGAATGCCACTACCGGTTTGGTCCATCTCTGATGGATACCATAGAAACCACAGCTCATGTTCTTCTGTATTGCCAGTCTACAGGGTCATTCACCAACGGTTGATTACTCCTCTTTTATTTAAATTTCCAAGAATAGCTTTTATTTGCACTGTTAAATAATCAAAATCAAGTAACAAAACTTGGCTACATTATGTGGAAGCTTTGCCAACAAATGATTGTTAATAGTTCTTGCTATTAGAGAATAGTTTTGTGTTGTTTATTTTATTGCTTGCACGCTTATTGGTCAATGAATGAAATAAAGATCTGTCTGTCTACAAAAGTTAATCATAGATGATACTCTGTTCTCATCATTCTTTAGAGGGAATGGTGGTACTGACAAAAAAAAATCAGACTCATGTTTATGAATGGAATACATTAATTCCAGCTCATGATCAGTTGTTGGAGCAAATATCTCAACAAAATGGACAAGATTTTTCAGGATATAATGTGATCATAGGAGAAAGTATGTACAAGAGGTTTATAACAGATGTAATAGAAGTTACACTTCAGATATAACATGAGAAAATCATTCATTGAGCAAAGGATATATCTGCAGTGCATTCCCGAGGGTCGATTAATTATTTAAAAATGCTAACGGTATGCTCACACTGTCATTTATTACTCTGATATCAATCAAAAGAGAAACAATTGTATAAGGCATCCCAAAGAGAGACAATGAAATCTAAATCTAACTCATCTATAAAGAATTTGTTGAGCTCTTGGTTTAAAGTTGCCGTAGATTAATTTGAATATAAGAGGCAACAATATTTATTAGTTTTAGATTAGATTTAGATTCATTAACCAGAAATGTGTGGGCTATACTGAATACTAAATTAGTTATTTACAGAATAAAACTAGTTTTAATTAATTAATAGATCTCTTATTGATTGCCAAAAGACAAGCAATTTGAATCTTTTATCAATTTAAGCACAAACTTGTAAAATTGAAAGAGATATTTTTAAGCCATCAAGTCCAGCTCCCTGCTCAGTAAAGAAATCCAAATTAAAGTATCCCAACAGCTGGCCTCTTCTTGAACACACCTAGTGAACGGGAACACAACAATTTTCAATATTGGTATTCGCTAGTACCAATTTTGATAGTTTCGCTACCTGAAGCAAGAATTGTGAGGCCACAAAATATGTATGCAAAGTAATAGAAAATGAATCTACAATGCTCTGGGACTTTAGAATTCAAACAGACAAGCATCTGCCTCACAGCATCCCAAATTTAACAATCCAGACAAAATAGTCTGGATAGTGAACACTACAATATCTGGAGACAGCAGAAGAAAATAGAAAGAACTGGAGAAAATAGTAAGATATAAAGACTTGCAAACAGAAGTAGAACAACTGTGGCAAAAGAAAGCAAAGATAGTATTAACAGTAATAGGCACCTTGGGTGCAATCCCAAAAAATCTGAAGCAACACTTGAACACTATCAGCATCAATAAAATCACCATCAAGCAATTACAAAAGGCAGCTTTACTTGGAACACCTTATATCCTGCACAATATCTTTAATATCTTTAATACTATTAAACAACAACATCTGCCTATCCCAGGTCCTTAGGAAGGTCTCAATGGACAAAAATGCCAAATTCAGTATAAACATCTGGCTGACTGCATGACCAGCCATAATGTATTAAATTTATATGCTGCTCAATTACCAATGAGACATCTAAGTTTTTGTCATCTGGAAACTTAATACATTATTTTCTCGACTCTTCACCCACCATTATTAAATTTATAGAAGAGTAGAAAGGTTTGAATTTGATGAGAACCACATTTCAAACAATAACAATGCCTCTACTTCATTGTGATGCTGTTCAGCCCATATTTAACAGGCTTGCTAATTAGCAGATCATGAGGTACTTTGTCAAATGTTTTGCTGAAGTCAGGATACATTATGTTGACAGCCTCCCCACAATCCATTATGGAAATTATCCTCTCAAAAAATTACCCTGACAAGACTTGTTCTTCATAAAACTAAGGTGACTTTGGCCCCTGGTAATTGAAAACATTGTCTTCAAGATGTTTATGAACTTTAAGAGTTTCTCTGGAAGCTTCTCAGATACCAGTGCCTAACTCACTGGGCTCTAATTCCTTGTATCCTCTTTTTTCCTCTTTTTTTTTCTTTTTGAAGATAGGAATGTAGAAGAACAGGCTGTTTGGAAAAACTGCAGCCTTCTTCCCCTCCTACAAGTAGTCCTCGATTTACAACAGTTCATTTAGTGACCATTCAAAGTTACAACGGTACTGAAGAATGTGACTTATGACAATTTTTTACAATTACGACCTTTGCAGCATCCCCACGATCATCTGATCAAAATTCAGATGCTTGGCGGTTTATGATGGTTGCTGTGTCCCAAGGTCACATGATCACCTTTTGCGACCTTCTCACAAAGCAAAATCATCTGAGAAGCTGGATTCACTTAACAACCGTGTTACTAACTTATCAACTGCAGTGATTCACTTAACAACTGTGGCAAGAAAAGTTGTAAAATGCAGTAAAACTCACTTAACAAAGGTCTCACTTAAGAACATAAGTTTTGGGCTCAGTTGTGGTCGTAAGTCAAGGACTACCTGTATTTGAACTTTCTCCCCAGAATTAGCAGGGCAGAATTGCCAATAAGGCTGCAATTTTGAAACAGGCATAAGAGGACAATAGAGACGACATTGTTTTTAGAGCCACCAGCAAACCGAGTAAAGCAGCCAAATAAAATAAGGTATATTTCCTTCAAACTGAGTAAATGGTCAAAAGGAAAAGCAGTACAGAGGGACAGCAAGGAAAAGTGCAAATATAAAAAGCTCAATGTGGAAAGTTATAAGTACTGTAGATGCTGGACAGTAATAAAAAGAAGAAATTCCAGCGAGAGGAATTAAGACAATTACAATGTTCACATAAAGAAAACATTGCTAACTAATATTACTATGGAGTGTGGCATTGTAATCATAATAATGATTGAATAATAATACAGTAGAGTACAGTAATTGTTGTAATAATAATGGCTAGCAGAATGGAACAGAAATGAAAATGATTAAACTTGCATTGTAGATGCTAAAGAAGCAAAGTTTTGTTTAAAATGAATGACTGCCGGGTTAGCATATCTAGAACAATGGGTCTCAACCTTCCTAATGCCACGACCCTTTAATACAGTTCCTCATGTTGTGCTGACCCCCAACCATAAAATTATTTTATGTTTTCTGTATTTTTTCAAAAATACGTGTTTTCCGATGGTCTTAGGCGACCCCTGTGAAAGGGTCGTTCGACCCCCAAAGGGGTCCCGACCCACAGGTTGAGAACCACTGATCTAGACTAAAGTAACTTTCTGCAAAGTTGTTTTTCAGTGGAACACTTTCTATAAGATTGCCATCGCATGCCGGGTTTAAATGAATAAGGAAAAACAAAGTGGCATGAAAGAGGAAAATGTATGATGACAATGCACTAAAAGTCTCACCACAATTGAACGTCAGTGACTGTATAAAAGCAAATACTGGAATAATTGAAACAGTAGCAACTGGGCAGGTTGTTCCACATTCTTGAATTAGGGAGCTTTGTGCAGGAAAAAAAAACAATAAAGGAGATGAAATTGATACAATCTACAGGATAATTCTTCAGTAGAATTAATGACAAATAGGAAGAATCACTGGCTGTGATAGTTAAACATAATACTAAGAAAGTTAGCAACACATAAACATATAGCACCAAAATGACTTAGCCACTGTCATACATGACTAACAGTTATATTTAAGTGAAGTGTTTTATTTGTTGGTGTTTGGAATTAGAGAAGGTATAGTGATTTAATAGTATTCTTTCTTGAATGAACTAGGACCGTGATGGCAACCTATGACATGCGTGCCAGAGGTGGCACACAGAGCCCTCTCTGCTGGCATGTGAGCCGTCACCCCAGGTCAGATCTCCGTGGCGTTTCTTTTGTGAGCTTCTGTTTCACCGCAAATGATGAAAGAGAAGCTCATGGAAGAAAAAGATCTTACCTCTTGCCATGCTGCCAGTGTTGGGATGCCCTTGCCTCCCCCGGCCAGCTAGTCTTTGGGTCTTTGCTGCATATGCACACATGTCCGCGCATGCACAGGTTTCTGCACGCACACACCTTTTGGATTGGGCATGTGCACACGTGCAGTTTGGGCACCCAGTGTCTAAAAGGTTTGCCGTCACTGAACTAGGATTTTAAGTACAGAGATGTCACACATGAACAGCCATAGCAGCCAAGAAAAGGGAAGGAAGAGAAGATGCTAAAAAATTAGGAAGCAGGCCAATTGGGGAGGCTGCACTGAAGAGGGCAGGAGGGAGGGAGAGATGTGCATTAGTTCCACCCTATTCATTCCAGGGTCCTTCAGGGCTCTCTCTGCATGTAACTTCATTCAAAATCCAGAACTGCCCAAACATTCAGATTTGTTTTCCTGTTGGACCATGCCAATCTGAATCAGCAGAAATTCTGGACCGGAATGTTTTTTTTCCAGTTTCAAAACAAAACATACTTTCCATTTCATTTGCACTCTTGATAGAGTTAGATCAATTAATCAGCAAATGTGATGGAAAATCTGCTTCCCTGCTTTGACTCCTCATTCCTTCTTTGATACTGCCTAGCATGCCTCTTATTTGACTAGACTAGTGTTTCTCCACCTTGGCAACTTTAAGTCCTGTGGACTTCAACTCCCAGAATCTGGGAGTTGAAGTCCACGGGACTTAAAGTTGCCAAGGTGGAGAAGCACTGGATTAGACGGATGTTCTCAGAGCTCTTCCTGCTTCTGTTCCTTTTTCCCACAATCCTCCTTTCTATTCTTGGATAATAGAGTGATATCGTGCTAAGCTGCATATTGTCTAGCAAATTACAAGGCTTTCATTGTTTCACTTATATTACAGGCAAACCATGTATTTCAGTGTATTGTCAAATGTCATATATTTAATTCATACATTTGCATCCTATGAGATCATAAAACATCAAACTGAATATGCTCTATATGATATCATCCCATAAATATCCACTGAAAAGACTAAAATCAAAAAGAAAACTCAAAGTACACAGCCCAAAAGGGCAATCCAGGTCAACCACGAGTCTCCCTAAAAGTTCATGTGAATAAAACTTCACGGTGTGTGACTTACTTTCTGAATTTCTCTTGCAAGATTTTAAAACTATATTATTAAAGTAACGCATACACACCAGAGAAACATAGGAGTTTACTGTATATCAAGAAAAATAATACCTGCCATTTCAAAATGGAGATAATTTAGCACTTAAAACTTGCAATAATTTTATTGTCACTTTGAATGTACACTAATCAGCATACATTAATATGAAATTTCATTGCATACAGCTCTCAAAGGATCACCATCTCTAATATACACTACATAAACATGACAAAATGAATGAATGAATGAATGAATACATACATACATACATACATACATACATACATACATACATACATACATAATTATGCACATATAATATATGACATGGAGAAACAACACAGTCTAATTTGGATGTATACATGTACTTGGTGAGAGAAAACTGCAATTAAGGAGGAATTTAGGAATTATTTTTTTAAAATGAAGGCAACTGATGTGAGTGGCCAAGGCATATCATAGGATAAAAAAGAATATCTTCCCCACTCTAATCCATGAACAGCATTAAGAAGAAATGGAGGACAGTAACACACTGTCATATATTCTCATCATATTCTCACGCATCATATTCTCATGCTGTCATCTTATGTACATGCAAACATAATGTCTTTGCAAGCCTTTGCATTTTCCTAAAAGTTCTATCTTTCTCATTTCCATTGGGGGGGAAAAAACCTCATTACATGTAAAAGGTGTCATTGCAGTTATTGCTAGGACTTATCCATTTGGAATGATAGAATAGAATAGAATAGAATAGAATAGAATAGAATAGAATTTTTTATTGGCCAAGTATGATTGGACACACAAGGAATTTGTCTTTGGTGCATATGCTCTCAGTGCACATAAGGAGAATAAAATACAGTCATCAAGAATAAAAAGATGCAACACTTAGTGATAGTCAAGGTTACAATAAGCTATCAAAACATATTAGGAAACAAATAAAAACAATATAAATGGAAAGATACAAGCAACATTGTTATAGTAATAAGTTGGAAGAGATATGATGTTCAATCAATGTGTTGATAAAGCTAAGTAAGGGCACCCCTGAAGGGAGTTTAATCTAGGAAGGATGAAAATGCTAGCTCTTTACCATTTGACAGCACTTTGTATGCTTCCATTATCTCCTTTGACTTCTCTTCAGCCTCTTTTTTGTTATCTGGGTTTTTGTCAGGATGCCACTTCTTCAGCTGCATTCTGTACCTATGCAGTTAGAGGGAAGGCTGCAAGTAATAAGTCTCTTAAGCATATTATAAATTCCATCCTAAGCTTTCTTTCATTCTGGAATACATCTCAAAGAATCAGAAGCAAGCATATTGGACAGATACTGGTACTCACTAGTACCAAGGACAGTATAGATCAGTGATGGCTAACCTTTTTGTCATGGCGTGCCGAAAGCGTGTATGCGCACGACAGCGCATGTGCCAACATGCCTGAACCCATAATGCAATGTGTGCGTGACACCCCCATGTTCCCCCCACACACCCTGTTTTTGGCCTAGCAGGTCTCCCTGCAGCCTCCTGGGACCAAAAATGGGCAGAGCGGGAGCACCTCCCGCATGCTCCCCCTGCACATGCAAGACCCAAAAACCAGCTGACAGGTGTGAGGTGCGCGCGCATGCGTGGTAAAACACATGTACCATAGGTTCGTTATCAGGATATATAGGTAGTTGCTTAGCGATTGCCTCATTTTAGAAACCATTTGTCATTGCAATGGTGATGAAGAAGTAACTTAACCAATCCTTCCATTTATGACCTTCACAGATGTGTAAAGAAAAGCTGAAGTAAAATTATAAACACAGTCATGGTTTCATTTAGGGTCCATCTCACTTAACAACTGAGATGCCAGATCCAAATGTGGTGGCTAAACAAGGACTACCTACACTAAACACCCTAAACAAGGTATCATAAACATTGTCACTCCAAGACTGGTTTTTTTGGGGGAGTGTTGGTTATTTGGGTTTAGCATTGTTTAAAAACCATTGTTATGCTTCTCAAAACCTACCAGTATTTCCTGTTTTATTTTATCCTTTCCTCTGTAGTTTGATTATCTGCCATCAAATCATTATTGATTCTTAGAAACCATGTAGATTTTCCCATGATGTCCCCTGTGCTAGTGGATTGCTACTACTATTGTACCCTACTATTTAATAGTGATGATGTACACTTGAGAGAAAAAAGCCTAATTCTTAATCAGCTTCAATGACTAATTTAACAAGATGATCTTGCCAAGAAACTTGCTAAACTGAAGTTTTAAAAACAAGGATTCACAAGACTTCGTATTCTGGATTTACTGCTTGTAATTCCCACAATGTCTCATCAATGGCCATTTTGATAAGGAATAATGGGTGTTGGTTGACAGTACTGTATATGGCAAATCAAGACTGCTGATCCTTTTTTAAAAGGATGTTTCAGACTTTTGGCTGATTTGGATTAAGAAGCTTAATCCTCAAATTAATTTCCTTCCCACCCTCTAATTTTAATTTAAAGAAGGAAAAAAAAAACCCAGAGAATAAAATCTATTAAAAGGTATAGATAAATATATGCCTACTGAAATTGAAACAAATTAAATTGAACACACTTGATTAATTTTCTTGATAAAAAACAGAATATCCCAGAAAGTACAGAGAAATTCTACCTGCCCACATAGTGAAACTTGGTGGCTTTGAGAATCGTCCACAGGCTCACAATAGGCACTAAAAGCTGGAAGGCTGAGCATGTGGAAGACCGACTTACGCCATTTTAATTTCATCAGGGGAGGCATTTGGAGCGACCCCCAGGATCTTGTAATAGTCTATTCCATCTTTTATCCATCCTGTGAAGAGGACAGAAGGCACCCTGGAATGTCTTGGCAAACTCATGCAAGCTGGGAACAGGTAGTGGCTGGAAATACCTGGCCCTAAAGAAGAAAAAGAAAATAACAGTTAGCTAGTCTTTGAATGAATGGGCATGCTTTGCGTCAGTTAATCCAAAAGGCCTTTTCCCACTGCTGAACTTTAAGTGATATCCACCTATCCTGAAGTTAATATAACATTATAATAATACGGTGTATTTTGTTCCTATCGTATCTGCCTCAAGTTAATGTGATTACTGCCTTGTCTCAAGGCAATGGGCAACAAATTTAATGTGAAAAGGAAGCCCAACTTTCCCTGCCACTCAATCTTGCCTTGTTCCTCACATCTCAACCCCATAGCCATTTCTAGGGCAAAAGGTGAGAATTTAAACTAAAACAAAAGTAATAAACTTGACAAAAAGGTTGAAATTGGCCAGAAGTAGCAACCCATTCAGGTAAATGTTCCTTATAGAGATTTCACCCCTAATGAACAGATGATTCTTCCTTCTATGTAACTGCCACTTTTTTTTGAATTTTTTATTTTTTAATATAATAATTCCATCTTCAATTAAACAGTGGGTCATTTGTGTACAAATATATTTGTAAAATAATAATAAATATTTACAACAATATTCATTACATTAGCATTCATTCTATAATATTAAAATGATAATATCAAACATAATCATAATATTTGCTTCTTTCTCTTAAGATATCTTTATTTCACAAATCTTTTTCTTTTGTTTCCCTGTTTCTAACTTCCATATTTATTATCTAATCATTGATAAAACAAGTCCCATGTCATATAATATTCAGTTTGTTCTTTCTCCTTGATTGGGACCAATTTTGTGCAAATACAATTCTAGCTGCAGTTAATGTATGAATAATTAGATATGCATTTCCCCTTACTATATTTTTCGTGTAAAAATCCCAACAAGAACATTTCTGGCTTTAAATCAATATGCTGCTTTATCTTTTTTTTGCAGCCACATATGTATTTTTGTCCAATATTTTTTTTTGCTTTTGAACATGTCCACCACATATGATAATATGACCCAGGTATCTGGTGGCACTTTCAGCATTTCGCCAGCTTATCTTTAAACATCTTAGCCAACCTCGCTGGTGCAAAATGCCATCTATAAAACAACTTGTACAAATTTTCTTTGCATGCAGTTGACATTGTTAATTTATAGTCCCTACGTTGACTGCCACTTTTATCTGCAATGTTAATTAAACAGGAAGCCAGTTGAAATGGTAAATAAGAGGGGGAGAAAGAGCACAACATTCTAGAGTGCATTAATAGAGGGATAAAATCAAGATCACGTGAAGTTCTAGTACAGCTTTATTATACCGCTTTAGTAAGACCACACTTGGAATACTGCATCCAGTTTTCCACAATATAAAAAAATGTTGAGACTCTGGAAAGAGTGCAGAGAACAGCAACAAGAGTGATTAGGGGCTGGAGGATAAAACATGAAATGGTTACAGAAATTCAGTATGTCTAGTTTAATGAAAAGAAGGACTGGAGGTGACATGATATCGTATTTGAGCAGTTCCTACAAAAACAAGGGGATCAAACTATTTTCCAAAGCACCAAAAGGCAAGACAAGAAACAATTGATGGGAACTAACCCAAAAAAGAAACAATCTAGAACTAAGGAGAAAATTCCTAATGGTGATAGCGACCAGCCAAAGGAATCCAATGCCTTCAGAAGTTGTGGGTGCTCCATCACTATAGACTTTTAAACAGAGATTGGACAACCATTTGTCTGAAATGGTATAGGATCTCCCGCTTGAGGAGGAGGTTGGACTAGAAGCCCTCCAAGGTCCCTTCCAACTCTATTATTCTATGTTCCAAGGTGCCCAACCTCAGAGCGCTCCCTCTTGGTTGTCCAGCCAATTGAAGTTTCCAAAAAGTTCCTAGAGGGTGGGCTTTTGAGGAACAAAGGAAAATTTTTCCTACAAAATAATCCATCCCAGAAAATTGACTTGTGGCCACTTTTGACAGCTAATTGCTCTCAGAAATAAAGTCCTCTGTTTTAAGTGACTGTCTACTTTCTGCATTCTTTAAGTCCTGGCTCAAAACAGAACTTTTTTTTTTATTTCTAAAGTATTAATACCTGTACAGTTAAGGAAGATTTAAGCTTGTCCCATTCACAGACTGGGACAAGATAAAGGCAAAATCCAATCTGCTTGGATTACTGCCAAGTGCTTTACATGGGAGTGTCCTTGAAGATCACCCGGAAGCTACAACTGGTCCAGAATACAGCAGAAAACAGTTACCCATGTCCTGTTCATGGTCCCAGTTTCTTCCCAGGTGAATGCAAAGTACTAGTTATCACCTTTTAAGCCCTACATGGCATGAAGCAAGGTTATCTATGGGACTATCTGTCTCTGAGAATATCTGCCCTTCCTACCAAATTGGAGAGGTAGGCACATTGCGAGTCCTATTCCTGAAATCATAAGGGAGAATCTTAGTAGGACCTTAGAAGTATGCCTTTTATGTAGCTGCTTTTATCTTATGGAACAACCACTTTCTGGTGATCAGCTGGTCCCCACCCTCTTAACCAGAGGTGAAGTTCAGCAGGTTTTGACAGGTTCTGGAGAATTGGTAGCGGAAATTTGAGTAGTTTAGAGAACCGGCAAATACTACCTCTGACTGGCCCCAGAGTGGGGTGGGAATGGAGATTGTGCAATATCTTTCCCCCAGGAGTGGGGTGGGAATGGAGATTTTGCAGTATCCTTCCCCTGCCACATCCACAGAACCACGCCCACAGAACCGGTAGTAAAAAAAATTGAATTTCACCACTGCTCTTAACCTTTCTGAAGACCATAGAAACCAGATGCTGGATAGAACGAGAATAATTGAGGCTTGTTGTGAGACATCTCAAAGGGATGATGGAGGCACCAGGTTTTTGTAAGTTTTTATAATTTTATGATTTTGGATTTATCGTTGTGAGCCACCCAGAGGTGTTTAAGATGAGCAGTCCTGCAAATTTAAAAAAATCTGGAAGATACAGAAAAAAGTATTATTATAAGGGCATATCTGTGCCATGTTAGGTATAGGTGGACAAAGCTCAAAGACTTATCAAAATTCTGAACTTCTTGAATCAGCTTGGCTCATTCATTTAGCTGCAGCTGATCCATACTCAGAGCGACTGCAAAGCGGATAGAAATGCAATAGTCAAAGAGAAACGAAGGATCTGGTTCCTAGTCAGGTGATCGACTTGCAGGTGGAGATCAGTTTACTTGATTTCTAACCATTAGTGGCAATAGGAAATCAGTGATCCATTTCCCACTCTAATCCAATAGAAAAGCTGAACAGAGAATCTCACAGCCCTGCACATGTTGTAAATGAAGCTTGCCTTGTTTTCAAATGAGTATTAAGGCCCTCTCCAACAGAAACAGTGATTATAGCCTTATTAAAAGGCCAGTGTTTTAAATAGCCCAAAAACGATTCAGCCAATTCAAGGTGATGTAATAAAATCTAGGACTGACCTTTTTAGATAGTTCCAAAAATTACACAACCAAACTGATGAAGCTTGTGTCCTACCTTGGGGTGCTAAAAAGATTTTCCTGTGTATTATCTTTTTCCCATGTAGGCAGAGTTATAATCTCTGAAGGCTTCTTACCTGGGGTATGACAGGGAGTGGTTAATTGTGATGTCAGGGGCACTATCACTCGCATTCAGGTTTTGTGATTGGTTGTCCACAAGTAATAAACACAGTGTAAGGGAAATTCCACACAATTGATCATCTCCTGTCCTGCTCCTACCTGTTTCTTAAGCCAGCTTCAGAAAGTCCACTCTGCATTGCCCCAGACTGCCAATGAAGTTGGACTGGGACTCAGTCCAAACTATAGCTACCATGAGACCTGATGGATCATTCCTCTGCTTCTTTCTTTTCCGTCCATGTGAGGTAGAGTAGACTTGCTAGCTAGTTCCTGTGTGAACATCAAGGCTGATTTTTCCCTTTTTAGGGCTTTATCTCTTCTCATTAATCCCTGTGCCTACCTTTGCTTTTCCAGACGTTTGCAGGCATGGATGTCTTCACTCTCTGCCCCACCAACCCTACCTGCCTTATCTCTTTTTACACTAACACAGATCCGTTCTTTTAATTTTTTTTGCTTCTAGTATGGTCATCGCTCTGATGTTACATTATCCAAAGCACTAGAGAAGTTATTCTATGAATCTCACAGTCTTTTGCAGCTGCATGGAAAATTTGTAGCAAGGAAGGATAGTTCAGCTTCATGGAAACAAAAGACTCTGGAAGTGTTCTGCTTCTTTCTTTAGAATTATATTTTTCTATACATATACATTATACAATAGCTTTCGGTCATTTCTTTTCACAGTAGTAATTTCTTATATTTTTATCATCCACAGCTGTTTCCACTTCATCATTCCATCAAGCATAAATGTACATATTTGTTCTTATATTCCTGATTAAGCCAACACAATTCTATGGAACTCTTTTCATTCTCTCTCTATAATATGATTGATTTTATATATATATATATATATATATATATATATATATATATATATATATATATATATATATATATATATATATATATATATATATATATATATATATATATATATATATATATATATATATATATATATATATATATATATATATATATATATCGTAGATTTTCACGGGTGTAAGTATGCTGGTCTTGTTGTATTCAGATCTTTTCCCATGTAAGATTGATCTTACATGGGAAAAGACCCGAAGACCCGAATACAACAAGACTATATATATATATAGTCACATATATACACACACACTGATGTTGTATACACACACACACCATAAATATACAATGAGATTACTTTTGTTTTTATTTCATTTGTTAACACTTTAACATTTATTCCTCTTACATTCCAGATTTCAATCTTCCATATGCCATGACTGACATCAATAGGGTCCATAAGGTATTGACTTCCACCACTTATCATAGCTTTAATCAATCAAAACTTTCATATAACATTTTTAATAATAAAGAGTAAACTAAATTATTAAGCTTGATTATGCCCATGCCACATGCAGCATTCCCTGCTTATGAAGGAGGCAGTCCCAGTCAGTTTGGCATGTTTTGGCAAGTATGCCACAAGCACATTATGGACAGTTTTATCCCAAGCATGCTCACACTATTCCATGCAATCATGATCTTTAACCTAGAACAGTGCCCCCAATATTTTGGGCACTGGCAACCAGTTCTGTGGAGGGTGGGTTTTCCTCAGATCAGGGTGTGTGGTTTTGTGAGCTGCATGGATCCTGCATGTACACAAATGGAACTTTGCTCACTTTGTGGCCTGCTTCCTGACAGCCACAGAGTAGTACTGGTCCACAACCAGTTGGGGAGGTTGGGGACCCTGATCTAGAGGCTTACCTTACAAGCAAATACAATATTTTGCTTTACTGACATTATTTTTGATATTATAAAAAAACTCCCACTCAAATATCATGATTACCTTCTTTTTTTCTTCTGAAAAAAACGTAGGTATCTCTTCCAACATGAAGTAATTAAGAATACTGAAAACAAAATCACTGTTCCCAACCTTTATTAAACAGCCCATTGCCCTTTGCTTGTCTCCTTCCTAATGGATCCCATAATTTTATGTTCTCCCTATACTGGTAGCTAAGTAAACTTAGAGGAACTTGATTTCGCCCAAGAATCTTCATCAGCCATAGTGGAGTTGATTTGTTACATATGAGGGTGATCATGTTCCCTTTGGCAAAGAACTCTTTTTCTCTGATTAAGGGTTTCATTAATCCTTCAGTATTCTGCTCCTCTTCTTCTTCTTCTTCTTTCTCCCTCTCTTTCAAGGACCATCTTCTTACTAGCCAGTCTCCCCCAGCACACTGGTGCCTATTTTCACCTGGAGTCCACATGGTATCTACTCGTTGATTAGTTCTTCTCATCTGGGTCTTCTCAGTATTCACATCCGGCGCATGATATGTTCCTCCTGACTAACCGCCAGCATACGAGATCTGATTTATATGGAGGTTACTGCTAGAATTCATCAATATGGGATTCATCATCCTCAGACTGGAACTCATCGTCTTGGTGAGACTCACTATCTGTGTGACAATTACTGTCCTCTTCAGGAGATTCACTTCTCACTGTGTTGTTTGTATTTTTAATAGGGAAGATGCGCCTCACCTTAAGAACCTTGCGGTTAGGATCAGAGTCATAGTCATCATAAGTAAACTGAGGTAAAGACCTGTACCTGGTGGGCTTACTACGAATAAAATGCCCTCCAGTTTCCCTAATGGGTGTTCTGTCAGCTGGCACACCTGCAAAAAGGAAGGGAGTTCTGACGTTAACATTCAAATGCCCCATTTTTTAAAATGTCAGTTGGAACACAGTTACTTGCTTTGGCCTGAGCCAGACTATTGGGTCTTCTGGCATAAAACAGTCTACTCTTTCCAAAAACTCTATTTTTTCTATTAATGCCAGGAATCGAACCACCCACCCCAAGTCAGGTTGCAGCATTAGAGAGCATGTGGTTTATTATGGCACAAAAAAGAGGGAGTCAAGCTATTCTCCAAAGCACTTGAAGGCAGGACAAAAAGCAATGGATGGGAAATAATCAAGGAGGGAGGCAACCTATAACTAAGGAGAAATCTCTTGACAGAACAATTAATCAGTGGAACAAATTGCCTCCAGAAGTTGTGAATGTTCCAACATTGGATGTTTTTAAGAAGATTGAATGGACAACCATTTGTTTGAAATGGTATAGGGTTTCCTGCCTAAGCAGGGGGTTGGACTAGAAGACCTCCTAGGTCTCTTCCAACTTTGCTATTCTGTTATGATCACCATTACTGATTTTAGCCTTAATTTAGATATATTTATTTTACTTTCATCATGGGATTATTGTTCTTTTTTAATTTAGCAGTTCCCAAAAAAATAAGTTTAATATATATTTTTTAACATTGTAGGCTACTATTTTAGGAGAAATCTTCTGTGATTCAGGTATACATTTATGAATATTTATTCCAAGCATATGAAAAACCCAAACAGCTCAATTAAAGAATCTTTGTGCTAAAACACTCTGGAGTATTTTCCACTGGGCCAATCCTGCATCTTGGATTTTCTGTGTCAGAACTCTTCTTTTTTGCCCATTCATATGTATTACACTCATGTCTTTAAGGTAATGTATTTCTTATACACTAAATGGAAACAATATATGAGATGTTTGTCCATGTGGGAATAGAACATAGCTCAATGAAAGCCCATCAGCTTCAACCTTCAACCTCTCCAGGTCTAAGCCTAAAATCTTGGCAATCTGTTGTGAATTAATGCAAAAAAGAGCTAAGTGGATCCATGTTACAGTTTCATGGAATGTAGTACTTCCTAAATGTTGGACAGTATGCAAGCAATAAATATATGGGAACTAGAGGTGGGTTGCTCCCAATTCGGCCCGGATTGGGCGAACTGATAGTAGCAGTGGCGGGAGGCTCCACCCACCTGCACAGACGCTTCTGCGCATACACAGAAGTGGTGTGCGCCCACCCGAACCGATAATAAAAAGTGGCAACCCAACACTGGTGGGAACATCTTCTTGGTGTGGATACATAGAATTTAATTTAATGAGTAGAAGCAGAATTTCAATACTGTATCTGAAATAAACTCCATTACTCAAAGCAACAGCAGCTCTTCTCCAAACTGCATAAAATTTTCAAACTGTCTGGGCTACAGCTCCTTTTAAAAGTCCTGCTGGATCAAAGCAAGATTCTATGTTTCAGTTTCTTACCATTAACAACAACAGATTTAAGATGTCCATTTTCTTCAACTTCCACTCGCTCCTGCCCGTCCTTAATAATTCTGGGAAATAAATAATACTTTTTCAGAGATGAAAATCAGATTCTCCGTTCCAGGTTTTTTTTAAGAGCTTGTAAATAACGCCTTATTTTTGAGAAAAGTAGTTGCTTTCACTTTGAACAAAGTGATAAGAAGCAAAATCAGAAACAAGTGGAGTGGGGGATTTTCCTGCTGAGCTGTGGCAGCCGTAGCAGAAAGTTTGGGGGAAATGGTTTTTACCATAAATCGTTTATAACCACTGTGTACTACTGAAAGCTATTTGAGGAAAAGAAATAGTTATGGCACATATGGAGCTTCTGGTTAGTTCTTGGAATAATCCCTTCCTCACCTTTTGGTAGTGATTTGTTTGCCATTGAAGAAGTTAGTTGAGGAAGAATAAAAACTGAATCCTTTTCCTCCAACGCAGCCAGTGAAAGCCATAGGATCTCCTAAAATATAAATTAGTAAATTTAGGTCTTGGATATTTGACATGAGGAAGGAAGGAAGGAAGGAAGGAAGGAAGGAAGGAAGGAAGGAAGGAAGGAAGGAAGGAAGGAAGGAAGGAAGGAAGGAAGGAAGGAAGGAAGGACCAAATTATTTAGCATCTCAAGCAGAAAAGCCTACTGAAGTACTTTATATCAATAAAAATGTGATGGATCAGAGGTTCTGGCTGTTTTATACAGTGATAGGCTTCAATGTGATATGGTCTGCCATACTAAGCAGTTAGGAGCTGGGTTGATATACTATGAAAGCCATAATATAGTTGGTTGTTTGGGCTTTATACCATGTTTTATTAACTGTTATGTTTGGAATCTGAAACTTATTGTTCCGTATCAACCCAGCCAATTGTGGCTTAGTGAAAAAAATCTTGGTTAAATAAATAAATGCTTATGTCAGACTCTGAAACCAACTGCTCATTGGAAAGCAGTAGTTGGAATAGGGCTGATCCAAGTAGAGCAGCAAGCAGCAGAAATTTATATAAGTAAGTATATTCTTTATTGTCATTGTACTTAAATACAACGAAATATCAACATATTCAATGGAGATTTGTCATCCTCCTTCAACTAAAACTGTAGTTGATTTGACCCCTGAATGTTTTGGCAATTCCAATTCCAATGTTGTGCCTTTATTTCTTTGAAGAAATCCAATCCACCAAATCCGTTTTTTTCCTGGGACTGGACAGCCACCATGGAAACATAACAAAGACACTGTTTTTTTTAAAGAGTTATTATAATAACAGTGCCCGTGCCAATTCCAAGATATTTTTTCCAAAAATTTAAAATTCCTCTAAATTACAGCACATTCTTGTTTCTGGTATATTGTTGGACAGGCAGCTTACAAGTAGTCCTCAACTTATCACAATTCATTTAGTTCACCATTCAAAGTTACAATGTTTTCAAAGTTATTGAAAAAAGGGACTTGTGACTATTTTACACATGACTGTTGCAGCATCCCCAGGGTCATGTTGATCAAAATCCAGACGTTGGGCAATTGACCCATATTTATGATGGCTGCAGTGTCCTACAGTCACGTGATCTCCTTTTGCAAACTTCTAACAAGCAAAGTCAATGGGGAAGCCATATTCAGTTAACAACCATGTTACTAACTTAACATCTACAGTGATTGACTTAATATTTGTGGCAAGAAAGGTCACAAAATGGGGCAGAACTCACTTAATAACTGTCTTGTCAGAAGTTTTTGGCTCAGTTGTGGTTGCAAGTCAAGGGCTATCTATATATGAATCATACACATATGTATAATTCCATATACATCTACATCGGGTGTCAGCAACCAACGGTTCCGGAGCCGCATGTGACTCTTTTGTCCCCCTGCTTTGGCTCCCTGTCGGCTGAACCACCACTGGCTGGCCCCGCCCCTCACCCTCTCCTTCCAGTCACTCCTCACCTGGCCTGAGAGAGATGAGAAAGAGAGACACAGACAGGCACACAGAAAGAGAAAGAGAAAGATAGACAGACAGACAGACAGACAGACAGACAGACAGACAGACACAAACACACTGGGTAGACATGGCCTGGGGGGGTCATGTGACTAGGTGGGAGTGAGTGATGTCGAGTTGACCACACACACACATTTGGACCCGTGGGAAACGGGTCTAAATGGCTCTTTGAGTGTTTAAGATTGCAGAGTCCTGATCTATCTATATCTATATCTATATCTATATCTATATCTATATCATCTATCTGTCTGTGTGTGTGTGTGTGTATGTATGTATGTATGTATGTATGTATATATATATATATATATATATATATATATATATATATATATATATATATATATATATATATATATATATATATATGTTGTATTTGTACTGATAAATAAATAAAGGGAGATTAGTATAGATCTATTTCGAGCTAATTAGCTCTCATCAGCTAGCCATACCCTTACTGGGATTTGAACCTGGGCTGTATTATATATATGTACAAATGGATAAGATGGCTTTGAGTTTCTCTGAATACTAAACAGGATTACTACTTACCAAAAAAAGGGTCCCTTCCCCCAAAAAATTCCCGAAAGACATCATGGGCACTGCGGAAATGGAACATATATTCAGAACTAATATTGCTCCCAGCAGATCCTCCTGGCCTACCTGAAAGATGTTAAAGAACGAAAAGATCAGGGTGGTGCAGACTTCAAAAATAATTCAGAAGTGCTCCAGAGTGCTTCTTTGCTGTTCATTAAAGTCATCTTACTTTTTCTGCACAAACCTGGAAAAAGCGATAATCCTGCTGAAAGTCTCGGTGACCCGAGTAAAAGATGGCATGTTTTAACGAACAGCAGAGAACTGCCAGGTCATGTGAGATTGAGGTACACATTTCGAAACATGTTTGAGACATGTTCCATCCCAGAAAAGATATTCAGAATAATTAAATTTAGAGATATAAGTTATATTATATTTAACTTAAAATAAGAGATTACCTGGTTAAATATTTCTGTCTCTACTGAGGAAAATTTGAGGCATTTCCCCTTCTTAACTCTTCCCCCCCTTTGAACTTCCTTCCCTTTTTTTGTAGTTATCTTGTACTTTACATTTTCTTGAAATTTAATAAACTTGTATTTTAAAAAAGATGTCTAGGCTATAAGAAGTGATGGATAGGGAACACAAGGCAGGGGAAGCTCTCTTTTTTTAAACAAAGTTCTGAATATTAATAATTATGAAATCCCAGTGCTGTACTAGAATATCTGTCTCTTGAAACTCTTTTTAAAGGGCATTTCTGCACACGTTTTTCATATCATATCACTCCAGAATCAACTCCAGACTTCTATGTTGGGTGACTCTGACAGTTTAAGTCATGGGTGTCCAAACTTGGGAACTTTAAGACTTGTGGACTTCAACTCCCAGAATTCCCCAGCCAGCCATGCTGAGTTGAAGTCCACAAGTCTTAAAATTCCCAAGTTTGGACACCCCTGGTTTAAGTTGTTTATTTCTGATTCAGCTGCAGTGTATTCCAACACTAAAAAATCCCACCAATCTTTCTGACTGCAAAATTGAAACTCCGTGAAGTTCACAGTTGGTGCTTTGTGGTTCCCCCCCTCCCCCTCTTTGGACTGTGGATCCCTTACATCTCTAATGGATGTTTGGCCTTAAAATCATTACTTCCATACCCTTCTCAAGTTCATGTCTCCTGGGCACTCTTTGTTCTGACCTAGGCTTCCCAAGAGCATGAAGCAAACTCCTTGTCCTGACAAAAAACCCTTTTATTAATTTACTGTGAATTCTTCTCATTCACATCCTGCAGAGTGTTTCATGGGAGGATTTACAGTCACAGACCTTATCTGGCCTGGAGAGCTCACAGGCCAATATCTGCAAAACTTGGCAAGGAGTCTCAGAGAGTCACGAACCAATTAAGCAAACTAATTGTCTCCTGCAAACTCCACTCCCCTTTTGCTCCTCTTTTATTTCCTCTAAAAGGGCCATTCATCGTCCACCTTTGGCCTTACTCCCAAGTCGAGCCCTGTTCTTTAGCTGTTCCCTTCATCTAGCAGCTTTGCGCATGTGCACACTGGGAACAGGTTCTAGCTGCTTGTCTGCCTCACTGATGTCTGACTCTGAAGGCAGTTGATAAATGGCCCCCTCTCTGCCTCCAACACAGAGCCCTCATCAGAGCCTTCCCCAGACTCCAGGACTGGCCCATGTTCCTCCCCAACCTCCTCACTGTCTGAATCTGCTGCCAGCTCCACTGGTTGCTGGTGGGCCACAACACTCCTAAGGTTGAGAAAGAAATGCATCTCCAGTTGTGTTGTCTTTTAGAATTGTGACTGCATTTGCTTTCTTTGCAATGTCACTTACCTCTTTCCATGAGTCCATCCTTACCATAGAGGTCATAGACATCACGTTTGTTCTCTGTAAAAAAGAAGACTTTGTTTAACATATACACTAAGCTAGATTGCTGGACTGGGTTTATATAACATTGACGGTGGTTTGCAAATAACCCAAGCTTGATTCTTGCTCCATGCTAAATTAAATTCATCCAAACTATATTACGGCTTAGCATTGTGCAACCATGTTGAAAAGTAGGACCTTATCTAGCTCTTCATCTGTTTTCAGAAACCCTGTTTTTTGTTGGCTTGCTTTATTTCACAGTCTCATCTAGTCACCATACTTATAAGGTAAAGGTAAAGGTTCCCCTCACACATATGTACTGGTCATTCCTGATTCTGGGGGGGGGGGTTGCTCATCTCCGTTTCAAAGCCGAAGAGCCAGCGCTTTCCAAAGACGTCTCCGTGGTCATGTGGCTAGCATGACTAAATGACGAAGGCGCATGGAACACTGTTACCTTCCCACCAAATGTGGTTCCTATTTTTCTACTTGCATTTTTACATGCTTTTGAACTGCTAGGTTGGCAGAATCTGGGACAACGGGAGCTCACTCAGTTACACGGTGCTAGGGATTCGAACCACTGAACTGCCATCGACAAGCTCAGCATCTTAGCCACTGAGCCATTGTATCCCTTACCACCGTACCTATGTGGAATAGTAAATGAATGCAGAAAGACTCGCCTTTCTGTCAGTATTCCACCATCCTCAGCTAAACTTGAGAATTGATAAGTACCATAAGAACCAAGATAAATAAAGCACATAAGAATGAATGTGCAGGGCAATGACACATTGAACAGACTGTCTTTGCTACAAAGAATGCAACCGCCGCCTGCATGCTGAGCTCAGAGGCTTAGTCTTAAGGAAAAATAAAGAATCTGATCAAATGGAGTTCAGTGCAGGGATCAGTTGAATGAATGAATGACCTTCCAGAATGTGGGTAAATGGCACCAGCTTCTATGAAATGAACAAGTATTGAAAGATGTGGAATAAATGATAGGATTAGCTATCATTGGCTTCCCACATCTAAAGAAGGTGATGTGCCAAATGGATGGAATCCAAGAAAGAATCTGAAAATGTCACCGCTTAAATTCCAGGTATGGGAGACAGAAAGGCCATGCGATTGTATGCATTTGGAAACCTCTCCTATAGGCCTTGTGTAAGTGTACTAAGGAGAAACAGGTGTAAGATCTAAGATTTTAAAAGGGCATTTCAAAAAGGTTCCACAAGAACTTGATAGGGGTACATGAAAGAGAAAGAGAGAACAACATTCACAATTTTTAAAATAGTTTTTTTATGAAGTTTCATTACAAGGTAAAGTTAGAAAAACAAGAGAGGAAAAAGTAATGACTTCTGACTTTCTTTGGTGCAGTAGAATGCAAAAAGAATACAACTGCAATATTTTATTTTACTTTTTCATAACATTTCAAATGATTTCTATAATTATGAAATCATTCTAATTATCCAAACCTAAAATCAACATCTCGTTTTTTTTTCAATTTTGAGCAAAAAGTCCATAGACAATTTACAAGCAGAAAAAATGAATAACTTATTTTCTTTAATTAAAGCAATCATTTTTGCCATCCCCCACTAACTCACCTTTTCCATTCATTCTTCCACTGTGGGTATTATCTATCTTTGTGCATATAAGATTCTCACTGTAAAATTTCACCATCTTTCTATTATTAGAGGTTTGTCTCTTGATCAGGAACTTTTTAAAGAAATCTTAACAACTACGTTTAAGAAGCTCAAGTTTGTGCAACAAATATCAAATTGTACCTCCCACTGCCGATACTGACGGAATTTATCTTCCAGATTTCAGTGGGAAAAAATGAACCCTTCTTTAAGGATTTAGGGCACTAGTATTACAAGAAATAAAGTCTTGAGGCACCTACTTACAAGTAACTATGGCAATATGTCACAATGCCCCCCTTCATTGTTCAGACAAATACATTAAAGGCACTAAATGAATTTGGTTGAACATAATAACATGCCAAACATTGTGGGGGGGGGTGTTGGGGGGGGAGATAAATATACAAGAGGCCATAAGAGGCACTGTTTCAGTCATGAAAAGAGCTTGAATACTTACTATCTGAAAGTACTTCGTATGCTTCTGCAATCTCCTTGAATCTCTGTTCTGCAAATTGTTTATTTTCTGGATTTTTATCTGGGTGCCACCTGAGAGCTTTCTTCCTGTACCTTTAATGTGCATGTGCACACAGAGATACAGATACAAAATTAGTTAGCATCCGTGTATGTGTTCTGGCACACACACACACAGTAGGTAGGTAGGTAGGTAGGTAGGTAGGTAGGTAGGTAGGTAGGTAGGTAGGTAGGTAGGTAGGTAAACAGAGAGAGAGAATAAATTACAAAGCTGCTAAAGTGGGCAGCAGTTCTTAAGTACAAAGGATTTGTGCAATCCTCGTGTTTTGGGACAAAGAAGGGAACAGATTACTGCTCCACGGGATTTTTACCCCCTATTTCTTTTAAGTAGGCTTCAACAACCTCTCCACTAGTCTGACCTTACTAGATGAGGAGTGGTCAAGTAGGTAGACTCACTTCGGACTGTTTGAAGCTATCTCTCTCCAGTGGTTTTGAGTCTGGCATACAGTTAGAGCAGTATGTTGAGTATTATTACAGTGCATTAAGCAAATGCATTATTAGATTTTACAAAGATAATTTTGAAATTTGCAGCAGGCTAATTAGTAAACATTTTATTATAATAAGGTAGCAACATCTCTATACACTTCGGGCCTTAAATATTTCTGCAGCAGAAGTAAAAGGAGGAAAGAAAATCTCCTGCATAGATTTGCGAGCTCCTCTGGTGACACAATGATAGTATGGCAAATTAAGGGTGGCCTCTACAGGTAGTCCTTGACTTACGACCATAATTGGGTTGTAAACATCTGTGACTAAGCAATGTGGTTGTTAAATCCTGTCTGATTTTGCTACCTTTTTTGCCATGATTTTTAAGTTAATCAGAATTGTTGTAGGTGTGAGGACCAAATGAAAATCACTTTTTTGAGCATCATTGTAACTTGGAATGGACATTAAACACATGGTCGTAAATCAAGGACTCTCTGTACAGGGCACAATTAGGGGCTGCTTCAGAGTGAAGTTGCTAACAGTCGGTGATGTAACAAAATTCAAGCCTTCTTTGTGGCCTTGTTGGCCATCCTTTAGGACAGAGTTGTGTGTCCTACTTAGTTGTTCTATTTCCCCTAAATTATCCTGCTGCTCTTGGATGTGATGGAAGATGCTCCCCTAATACCAATTTTACCTACAAGTAAAATTCTACCTGCTATCTTGTTGACTCTTAATGGAAGGAGAGTTTATCTCATACTTTGCTTATGGCACCAAACTATCTGAAATTAGCTTTACAAAACTCAGAGATATTGCCTTTCTTCCCTTTTAACCTACACACAAGGACTATTATACAATTAAGATAATGTTAACTGAATGGGTATGTGTATTGTATTTGTTTAGAGGAGATTTAAAAAAAAAAAAAATTGCCTATTAACACCCCATATCTGCCATCTAGCAAACTAGGACATATTTTTAGTGGGTCAATTTTTTTAAGGTGATTAGTGTGATTAATAAGATTCCTGGACTTGCTACAGTGTTCTTAAAATGTATATCTGAAATATTTTCAAAAAAGTAATTAAACTCTACAGTGTTAAAGCACACCTATCTCTTCTTGCCTTAAATAGTGAAATATCGGTTACAGGAAGAGGTTCACTAAAAACTAATTTCTTGCTTGTCAAAGTACCTACATTAGTCGATTGGCTGGAGGATAACATCCCCTTAGAAATAAGGTAACCACAGAGGTTATTGATGAAATCAATTTTTGATTAAATCAAAAGTACTTACGCTTTTTTAATATCATCTAAAGAAGCAGTCTTGGGAAGGCCCAGGGCTTCATAGTACTCCACCATGTTGAAGAGATGTTTTCTGCAGAACCGGTGAGGATGTAAACACAGTCAAACAGATATGTATTAGAAGTCTCTAGATATTCAACCAAAATCTTTGAGTTTTCAACTGAAGTTACAGGTGGTCATGGCCATTCACCAGGTTGGGCAGGCTCATAGGGAGAAGCAAATGGTTGGATAGTTGATCCTACAACACAGAGAAGAAAGTGTCATGAGACTCAAATATATATTAGCTTCTCCAAAGTCATGGGGGTTGGGGGAATGAACCTAAGTGTCCCCTGTTAATGTTAGTATTTTTATTATCAGATAGAAAGACAGAAGGTCTGCAGATAGAGCAAAGGTAATTACAAAACTGCTGATACCACACCTATCCTAGAGCTAATCTCTTAGACTAAGGGAAGAGTGAGGGGGGAAAATCAAGATACATTTGAAGAAAACAAAGGTTCCCATCCACATGTAGGGTGGTGTTTCTATTTCCAGCATGAACTGGATCCTCTGCCATTTCACTCTCCACCCTTTCTGTGAGTCTTTATTGGGACATTAAACTTTTTTTAAAAAAAAATCCATTAATTTTTAGCACCCTTCATTCTCTTGTACCTGTCAGCAGTTCAGTTCTATTACTATTTGGTCCTTCTGCCCATTTTGAAGTATTAATTTCAGATAAGAACAGCGCCTAATTGAATTTGCTGCTTCAGATTTTCATGTTTTTGTGTGGCTGAGAAAAAGGGGGTAATTAACAGTTGGACAAAGCATGTTAGATTTTCGTTGCTTAATCTCCACAGTCACACCGGAGCTGAGTCCGCACAACTTGGCTTCTAAATTGATTTCCCTGGGGTCACACAATACAATGAATCACGCGATTTGAATATATAATCTAAGCCGCAATGAAACAAACCAAAGATAATCTTTATCATGCTAGCAACACACCTCCAAGAAAAGGAGAATTTGAATTATTGGTTTCTTTTTCTTTTTCAAGTATTTATTTATTCTAATATTTATTTATTTACTCCATTTAACAATATATATTGTAAAAGTATCTAGTCCTACTTAATACAATGTTCTATAAAGTCATCTAGAAAGAACTGTCACTCTGGATCTCAATTATAGGGGGCACTTTTCTACTAGTCTCTGTAAGGGAGAGGATTGAACACTTTGAGGAAAGTAAAATTTCTCACAATTACTTTCACTTTGAGAAAAATAAAAATCCACACAGCTGAGTACATGTAAAATTCTCCATACAGTCCTGCCACTGGATTTCCTTTTTCTCTTATGGGCTAGTTTCGCATTTGCTGTCCATCTATCAAAACCCAAAGCAGTTGAGTACCTTATTGTAGAGGAAAAAACTGTCCTGGCTGCATGTTGGGCCCAGTTCTGAGATCTTGCAGGTGTCAGCTCACACCTGCACACACACACAGTTGCTGACTGATCAGAAGGTAAAGGGAAAGGAACTCAGCAATAGCCAATCACTCAATTCCTTTTCTTTTGCAAAGCAGCAGTAGAAACAAGAACCAATGGGAAGTTTGACCTGATTATGATGTCACCTCTTTGTATTTTTCATATGGGACATTATAAACTAACCATAGATCTCAAGGCGGGGAAAGTGAGAAGAAAAATGTGTTAAGGCCCATATTGCTTCTGTTTCATTCAACTTTAATTTAATTACAAGAGTTATGTCTCACTGAAGTCAGCAGGGCTTCCTCTAGTTCTGGAGAAATCAAATTATCTCAGCCTACTTCACACTGACTTCAGACGGAGCTGTGAGGTTAAGTCTCCCTTTTTAAACTTGATGGATTATCTTTGCTTGGAGAACAACATAGGGAGCATGACTTTGTTTTTGTTTTCTTTGTTAGAAATTTAATAAGCTGTCCAACTGTACAATGCCTCCAACTGGCCCACAGCAAAAACAATCATAAAAGATAAATAAAAACTCCAAATCCTAGAGAAAGACAACCATGAAAAGAAACTATCAGACACAGAGGATTAACTAACCCATTTTAACCCACAATCTGGGAAAACAGCCAGGTTTTCAATGCTCTTTTCGACATAGCCAAATTTATTGGGAGGGCGCGTGGAATGATGTTCCAGAGGGCATTTTTCAACAAAATGTTGCAGAAGTTGATCACAGCCCCCTAGGTAGGGGCTCTTGATGTTGGTTCTTCCCTAGAGAGAATTGACTAATTCAGAGCTGCTGGATAACAATATCCCACAGGTGTCAAACTCGCGTCGTCGTGTTGCTGTCACGTGATGTATTGTGGCATTTTTCCTCTTCACAGAGCTGGAGTGGGTGTGGCTTATACGTGATGCATATGGCCTGCAGGCCACCGGTTTGACACCCATTGAATATCCCAATGCTTGGAAGAGGAAAAGTACTGCTGTTTTACCTTTTTTATCACCACATGTGATTATTTCAGTTAGCTTGGCAGTCTAACCCAACATGAGGGCTCAGTCTGAAGTAGCATTGGCCTTGTGGCCTCCCTAAAATTTATTCCCATGAACAAAAGAGGATGTCTGCTAGTAGAAGAGCCATCCATCTGAACTATAATGAAGTGAATGCCTGTGTGTTCTATTTTTAAAATTATGTTCTTACACTTATCAAAGTATAAATACAAATGAAAATGAAAATAGTGGGAAAATGAAAGGGGGAGATAGATAAGTGCAGAGTAAAGGGTGAAAGGGAAAAAAAGCATTGACTTCTGACTCTTTTTAGTGCAATAGAGTAGAATAACATCACTGCAGTCTCAATTTTTTAATTTTACATTCTTAATATGTGCTGGTTTATTTAATCTTATCTAATCAGCAAAATCCCAATTCAAATTTTTGTTTTTTTCCACCTCAAGCACAAAATCCAGAAGCAGTTTCCAAGTATCTTGTGTCCCATTTTTCAGAGGGAGAAGTGCCTTCTTAAGAGAGCTGTATGTTTAGTAACACTTACTATGAAGAAGAGAATGTCTTTTTCTTTTTTCTAAAAGCAAATAAACTCCTATTTGCTATAAATAGAAGGAAAATGGAAAACCTTAGGAACAATCCCATATTGAAATCTGGAGTCTCCTGGACTTCAGGCCTTCCCACTTTGTTTAAAATAAATGTTTGTTAAAACAAGTCTCTTATTTAAATATGCATTAAAATTAGTCTCTTTAACTCTTGGTTCCATCAGCCATTAAGTGCTACAGTTCCATGCACAGTAAAATGAACAAAATGGTCTGTATATTAAGAGGAAAATCATTGAATGGGTAGGTGAGAAAGTTATGAGAAAAAGTATTAGAAACCAAAAACAAAAGAAACCACTACTCTCATAATCTATGTAGATAATATAAAGATATGAAAATGATAGGATTAAAAATCGGGGATTTCAAAGAGTCGTGATGGTGTAGTGATTAAAATGCAGAATTGCAGGCTAATTCTGCTGACTACTGATTGCCAGCAGTTCGGCAGTTCAAATCTCACTGGTTCAAAGTTGACTCAGCCTTGCATCCTTCTGAGGTTGGTAAAATAAGAACCCAGATTGTTGGGGGTAATATGCTGATATCTGTAACCCGCTTAGAGAGAGCTGTAAAACAGTGATATATAAGTCTAAGTGCCATTGCTATTTCAATAAACCAGTGAAGCATTTGTTTACAGTGAAATTTTTATGACGGGAGGAATTGCTGTCAGCTGATATCTTCTAGAGATAAGTTACATGGATGTTCTTGATCTTTGATTTAAATGTGGAAAAGTATCGACACATGTCCCCGCTTCTTTCAAATGACTATTTAATATTTAATAATGCATCATTTTCCCTCTAATCTGCATCAAGACCTAGGCAGACAACCAGTTATGGCTCAGAAAATAACAGATTGAAAATACAATTCAGACAAATCTATCCAAACACGCTCTCCTACTGTCCATCGCAGTAGTTCTTTATGAGGATAATAAAGCCAGGTAACTTAAACCTTAAACCTTGATTACAAAAATATGTTTTATGTGGTTCCTAAGTGCACATTCTTGTGCAATTCCTGAAAAGATGGAGGATCTCCTGTCAATATGCTGGTGCCAAGGAAGAATAGGATGCAACTTGCAAACTGCATTTCTTTAAAACTGAATCCTGAGTATTTTGACTTTCATATAAAAAATAATTTGGTAACATTAAGTACTCTTATGTCCTGTTAATCTTGAGAGAGTTAAGATGTTTTTGATTTTCTCCAATTAAGTTGTGTGGGATTTTAAAAATTGCTATGTTATGGAAACTCACTTACCTTGAAGTAAATTCTTTTGAATTTAGTGGATTTTTTCTGTTGCATAAACATACCTGAGCTCAAGCTACACAACACTTAACTTTGGATCACAGTTCTACTCGTAACCCTTGTGGTTCCCCGCAAAAGTCTTTGTTGCTTTCATTACTGCTTTTTACCCCAATCTCAAAAGGCAGATTACCAACGGATATCAGTGGTTATCATTCTATCGTAGTAATCTTTACACCTCAGGATTCTAGGAACTCTGGTCCAAATAAAGATGGAGAAATGCTTGCTCATAGTACCAATAATTTCTTATGATCCTCTGCTTCAATATCAATTTCTGAACTAAGCAGTTTTCAAACAGAAATGTCCCACAGACAGACAGACAGACAGACAGACAGACACACTGCCCATGTGTTCCGTTTGGAAATGCTCTTCAAACAGCATCTGCTCACAGAATCTGAAATACAATATTAACTACTAATACAGATACATACAGGTATACAGATCATGCAACTTTTTTTTTACTACTCTAAGTAACTTGGTCAAAACTTCCTGGGTTGCTGGCTTACAGTATTTCTATGAGCCTAGTCTTTCATGAAATTACAGTAAATGCGGACTGGAAGGAAGACTTCTACTTCCACCCTTTATTAAGCACCTATCCAGATCTCCAAGGTTTATAATAGACTCCTGAGTTTAGGAGTTATAGGTAGAGCTGGAATGGGGAGTCAGGGGAGAGAACTTGCCCCTGCCTGGAAACCTATTTACAGAGCCCGGGAACCTGCTTGAAATATCTGGAAGACGAGGTGTCATTCCAGCTCGTGTACAATAGCCTCTTCTTGAGAGAAGTGGTGGGATTCCTTGGCCCATACCTGGGCTCCTCTGCCTTCTGGGCTTGCTGAGATTATCTAAAAACAGGTTGTTCCCACGCAGAAGACAACCTCCACTGCCATGCAATGGCCTCATCCCCCTATGGGGTGCGCTGTTTATGCTTGGAAGTTGGCTGGCCCATTTGGTTCCTTCTGGTGATTGATCTTTTGGAAGATGGTTCCCTCTACCTAAGAGCTTCCTTGTTCCATCCAAAAATTTCCTCACGCCACTGAGGATCCCATCAGTATTATCCGGTGATAGTTTGCTTACTCCATTTGGTGGCTGGGTCTGTGGGTTGTTGCCTTGCTCCTCAGAAGATGTGGGAGAATTTGGAGGAGTGCCTCTACTTGAGTTGGGTGTTCCTTCACTGTGCTTACTTTCAACTACTGGGCAAGGCCCATCTGATAATCCCTTCAGTGTTTGGGGAGTATCGTTACTTCTAAAAGAAGGGTCTTGTTTGTCTTCTAAACCAGTGTTCCCTAGAGGAGATGTGCAATTCTTCTGCAGTTTGTTCCAATTAGCGGGGATCTCATATTCAGGAGTTGAAGCATCTTTGGTCTCTGACTCATTCTGCTGTGTGGGCCAGTCATATGTAGGAGAACAATCACATTCATAGGGTGACTCGTATTCTGGGGAGGTTTTGTCCTCATCTTGCGTTTCATATATTGGAGGAGTCTCATATTCATAGTGCCATTCATATGGAGAATGGCCATCGTAGCTATATCGAGACTTGTGCCCCAAGGAAGTTTCATATATATATTGTGACTCAGGTGGAGGAGATAATTCATATTCATATTGTGAGTCATCGCCGGGGGAATATCCGTAGCCATATTGTGGATCATACAGTTCATAAGCTTTCGTGGGCTCATATATAGGAGAGGCGATATATGTATAATGTGACCCATATTTCTTTACATAGTACTGGGGTGATGTACTTGTAGAAGTCATGCCATAAACAGTGGAGGGACTAGAGCCATACTGAGAGTCATATAGGGAAGAGGAAGGATATTCATAAGGCTCCTCCTCCTGCTCCTCCTCCTGCTCCTCCTGCTTCCCAGCTTCGTATCCCCTGCAGGGACTGTTCCATCTATCATAGGGCTCATATTCATCCAGGGACTCATCTTCTTCATCAGCAGACTCAGACTTATCTTCCAAACAACATTCACAATCCTCCTTGCATTCTGGTATAGACTCAGGGTCTGCCTGTATTCCTTTGTCCACTGCTTTTATCTTTTTGCTTTCTTCCTCATCTGCAACCATAGAAACACAAGTCATTGGGTTAAAACAAAACAAAACAGAAAGCAGATAATTTATGCACTTCTAATGATCTCACTGATAGAAAGAGGTGGGAAACATTTTTTTCTCTTTCGTGTAAATCAGGAGTTCCGAATCCCTGGTCTACGGACCAGTACTGGTCCACGGTCTGTTGGGAACTGGGCTGCGCGAAGTGGTTGGTAGCCATGAAACGCTTCATTTGGGCATGTGTGGAATCTAGGTTGTGCATGTGAAACCATCCCCAATACCACCCCTGCTGCCATTGCCGCCAATTTGTGGAGCCAGAAAGATTGGGTACCACTGCTGTAAATCCATTAACTTCCCTTCCATGATGGAAGAAAAGCATGCATCACCCATTCCTTCTTTTATCAACAAGTTTTATTCTTGGGGATCAGTTGTTTAATATTTGGCAGATTTGAAGAACAGCATTTCTATTTTTTGTGAGAGAGATTCCTCTTATCATGCCAGACTTTCATAAACTTTTTGTGAAGTCTACGCCGGGCATGTCCAAACCATGGGTTTCAGGCTGCATGTAGCCCCGGACAGTTAGTAATGCGGCCCCACAAGATCTTAAACTTTTGAACACTATTATTTGATTTTTAGGAATATTTTTATATATTCTTTATTTATTTATTTATTTATTTCTTAGATTTTTAGACCGCCCCCTCTCCCAAAAAGGGACTCGGGGCGGTGTACAGTCAATGCAAATAAAATACAGTCATAACAATAAAATACATTTAAAATACATTTAGAGGGGGAGATAGACTGTATTATATATATTTATATGTGGCCCAAGACAATTCTTCTTCATTCAATGTGGCCCAAGCAAGCCAAAAGGTTGATCACCCATGGTCTACAGTGAACCAAGAACATATCCGGTCAAATAAAAGCAATTATGTAGAGAAGTATTTACACAGTTTGCCTCTGATAGTAAACTGGCTTTCTTTCCCAGAACAGAGAAGAACCTTCCAATTTGGTGACTAGGGGACTGGAAGAGTTTGTCTTTTTTTCTACTTTCTTTCATGACTCCAGGAAACAAATATGTTGAATCTGTCAGTCCAACAATGTGTTTTCAGGGTTCATTGCAGCCATGATTTTTGCAACTGAATCTGCAAATGAGTGAATACACTGGTAAGGTCATGTGCTAGGACTAAAGAGGCCCAGGTTCTCTTCCCACCTCAGCCACAAAGGTTTCTGTGACACTTTGGGACAGTGGTTAATATGATAGATTGACACTAAAGAGACCGAGATTCTAATTTACCCTCAGCCACAGAAGCTCACTGGATGATGTGGGCTAGTCTCATTATTTCAACAAAGGATAATGGAGGAGGGGAGGGGAGAAGAGGAATAGGTCCTTCTACTTCACTTATACCAAATTTTAAAAACTGCTTCGTTTGAGAAGTAAATTTCCAAGAGTAATCTGAAAAACTGTCCATTAATTATATACCGTAGCTATCTCCTTACAGCTTACATATTCTCCTAATTACATTTCTTAATGTAATATGAAATATGGGACAAAATATGAGTATGAAAAGGTAAGAAACAATAAGGGATTCAAAAGGATGCAGATTATCTGACTCTGGGCATGTCAAGACCTGTAGCAGATGGCACAACCATTTTGGTCCCCTTAAATCTTTCAGCAGCTTTTGATACTGTCAACCACAGTATCCTTCTAGACTGCCTGCATGGATTGGAAAGTGGAAGCCAGTTGTTATGGTGGTTTCACTTCCACTTGAAAATCAAGAGGGTAGTGGGAGCCAGGAGAGAGGTTGGAATGAGTGCCTCATGATTCAGTCTTTTCCCCTCTCCTGCTGAATGCTGACACAAAATTGCTGGGAGATGGCATGCACCAGTTTAGAATGAAGTGACATTAATATGTGATGATATATCTCTACCCTGGATCCTCTGTCAAATGTGGTGGAAGACTGAGTATCCAGAAGCCATAAGAATACGGAATCAGGCTCAATCCAAACTAGACACATGGCGGTGGATTCAGAAGCAGACTCACTCTATGACTGTACCATCAGTAGCTCTTGATGGGATTGTGCTTCTCCAAAGAGCAGGCAAGCAATTTGGGGGTGCTCTTGGACTCACAACTCCTGCATAAAGAGCAGGCCGGGGCCCAGGTCTTTTGCACAGTTGTTGTTATTGTGCCAGCTGCATTCTTAACAGGATAGACCGAAAGCAGTTTATTTACTTTATTTTAGGAAATGTATATTGCTGCCTATTCGCACATGGCGACTCAAGGCAGCTTACAGGAATATAAAAACCTCATATCTAACACAATAGAACTAATAAAAGAGAATAATCATATAATAAAATATAATAACCCCCACATCACACGAGCCATTTAATGGGCTCCATCCACAGGCCCGCTGGCAGTTGCTCATCATCTCTCAATTACTATAGTTTGATCTACATGAGACTGCAAGAATTCAATGGCATGCGTACATATTGGTCATTGGTAGTTCTGCCACGTTTTACATCTGCTTCACAAGTGACAATAAGTTTCTGAATGCAATTTAAGGTGATGGTTTGTATTTGGCTAGGCTAGGGCTTGGGTATCCACCTTTCACTAATAGTTTCTGCCTGTCTTACTTGAACTAGCTGATCATAAGCACAATCACAGTTTCATTTAGTGACTGCTTAGCTTAGCAACCAAGTAGTCAGTCTCAACTGTGGTCACTAAATTAGGATTACCTGTACTTGCTCAAGGAAGAAGTCACAAGCCATTAATGAGCAAAGTTTGCCTTCTAGCTCAAGAATGTTCCCTCTTCATAGCTTTGCTTTCCCCATGAAGAACTTTTTGACATGCGACTTAGTTACTACAAAAAACTAGCCTACAGTGACTCTCAATTTAAAATATAAAATAAACACAATTCCTCCTGAAGTTTTCTTTAGGTATCTTGTTTGATGCCAAAAAAAGGGGTGCATATATTTTCTGTTAAATCAGGTAAATTATCTTTTGAATTTTTTAACAATGGACTTTTCAGTGTCAAAAGAGAAACTAATTTTAACTCTTTCAGGGAATGCTTATGGAATGTCTAATCCACCTGTATTTACTACAGAAACAAGATTTGATGTATATAGAGTATAAAAGTACAGGGAGGCGGGGCCGAAGTCACGACGATACAGCATGTGATCTCAATGCTCTGAGATCGCAGTTGACACTTTTGCCACTGGGGGGGGGGGGGTTCCAAATGGAGCTAAACCATCCCGCAGAGATGGTGAACAGGAAGAATATGTCTTGCTGATCTCAGGGACATTGCAAAGTCCCTGATTGATCCAAGAGAAAGTCTTCAAGCTGGTGACAAATAATCCAGCCATTTGGTTGACGAAGTCGGGGCGGCTCCAAAATGGGAGGATATGGAAAGAGAAAGTGTTTCCAGCTGGTGAGGAAATTTTATTGTTTTAAGAGTGACTGCCTATAAAAAACTTAAAATAAATTTAAATTGGAGAACAGAAGAAATAAGCGGCGGAATTAAATTTGGAATGGTTTTTGACAGGGGGTTATCTTTTTTCTTTCTCAATGCTATCTTCACGGACGGAATTTATGTAAGACCTTTAAAATGAACGAACTAAGCTTTCTCTCTTCTATTTTCCTTTTTTTCATTACTCTCTGTAACCTATGGTCTAAAACTCTCATCTGTCATTTCTGTGGAGATTTTTTTAACTCATTTAAGAATTGGACTTTCTCTTCAACTTGAAATATAGAAAAGACACTTTCTTTTTAAAAAGGAAAGAATTTGCGGCATTGTGACTAACACTGCGGAAGTTAGGCTTTGTGTATTGGAAACAAAACACCTTTACTTTTTTTCACGGACTATCTCGGCTGGTACCTCAAGGTCTTATTGCATGTTTACACAGAGAGATAAGAAGAAACAGATGTTCCTTTGAGGTATTTCTAACCAGAGAGAGGTGATTAAAAGCTACTAAATGAGAATAACAGTGTTTACATAGTTAAAAACAACGGTGCCATTACAGCAGGAGAAAGAGGCTTTAAGTCTGCAAAAGATATTTTCAGAAATACAGAAACTATCAAATACATGCAAGAGGATTGAGCAGAAGTTGGATGATTTAGTCCATTTAACAGCAAAATATGACGGGGAAGTTGAAGACGTTCATCAAATGGAGAAAGTGGCAGTTAAAATTCAAAAAAATGAAGAGGAAAATGATTATAAAGAAATTAAAATTGCTGATATTTATGATGATGAGTTCATCTCTGAAAATGGGAAGAGTGGAATATTGAAAGAGGAATTAAATGGAGGGGAAACTTACTCCAGATGGCAAGTTACAGAAGAAGAAAAAATAAAAGAATTTATGGACCTAAAGAGAGAAATCTTTTCAGCAATAGTTTTGATAACACCACTGACAATTATAGATAAGCTGATTGAAGAAACAGAAGAAGGGCATCAAAATTACAAGAGAGACTGTATAAGCAAAGAGCTGCTAAGAGGAGTCCATACAAAGTTGATTAAAGAGAAGATAAGAGGACTGATACCACAAACAGCAGAAGATATGAGATTACCTCGTTATTGGAAAGATACAGGTTGATAGATGGAAGAATATAACTTAAAACTAGCTAAACTTAGTGAAATTTAGTGACAATAGATATAGTTAAACAAATAATTGATAATGATAATAATGTATACTATGTGTAGTGTCATGATAAGTAATAATGGGATATGAATATTGAATGGTACCCATGAAAGGAAGATTAGAAACTGTCTTGGATTATATATAAAGGTTAATAAAAAGAACTAAGTTAGATATAGTTAAGTTTTGAATATTAGGGGGGAAATGTAATGATATATGATATAGTTAAATAAAGGAGGGATAATGATAACAAGGTATATATAGGCATGGGTACAACATAAGGAAATTGAATGTAAATTGCAAATAATGATTTGGAAAGAAGGATTAGAAAATTTTGTTATTGAATATTATGGATGTTTAGCTAGAATAGGATACAAAGATTCAGTGTTATTGGAGGATTTTAGAAATAGCAAATGAAATGCTAGTATGTGGTTATGTATTAAATTTTTGTATATTTTATGATGAAGGGCGTTTAAATAATTATAGTCAAATGTAAATGGAGGTATGATGATGGTAACATGTATAAATATCTGAGTTAAAACACTTGAGTTAATATGAATTATGCTTGATGACTGTGGAAGAGAAGCACGAAAGCCCTTTGTAACCAACTGATACACTTTCTACAGTATGCAAAAAAAAAGATGTTATGTGTTGTGTTTGTTTTGAAAAGAAAAAAAATAAAAATAAAAAATTTATTAAAAAAAAAAAGTACAGGTAGTCGTCAACCTATGACCACAATTGAGACCCACATTTCTTTCTTTTTTAAAATATATTTTTATTGTTTTTACATTTAAAATAGTGCAACACAGTGAAGCCGTTATGACATACAATCACATTATATACAGATAATCTCATCCATTAGCTTAATACATTATCTATCCTTCTATCCAATCATATTATTTACAATTTGTTCCAGTCTTGTCACTTTGTCTTATACCAATAATAAAATCTATTGCAAACTTCATAATATTCTGATTCCCCTTTGTTTTTTAATTCAAGGGTGAGCCTATCTGCTTCTGCATAGGCCAAATTTTTCCTAATTATGGCTAACTCTGATGAGACCCATATTTCTGTTGTTAAGCAATACAACTGTTAAGTTTTGCCCCATTTTATCACTTTTCTTGTCACAGCTGTTAAATGAATCGCAGCAGTTTTTTAAAGTTAGTAACACAGGTATACAATACAATACAATAGTAGAGTTGGAAGGGACCTTGGAGGTCTTCTAGTCCAACCCCCTGCCTAGGCAGAAAACCCTATACCGTTTCAGACAGATGGCTTTCCAACATCTTCTTAAAGACTTCCAGTGTTGGGGCATTCACAACTTGTGGAGGCAAGCTGTTCCACTGATTAATTGTTCTAACTGTCAGGAAGTTTCTCCTCAGTTCTAAGTTGCTTTTCTCCTTGATTAGTTTCCACCCATTGCTTCTTGTCCTTCCCTCAGGTGCCTTGGAGAATAGTTTGACTCCCTCTTCTTTGTGGCAACCCCTGAGATATTGGAACAATGCTATCATGTCTCCCCTAGTCCTTCTTTCTCTTAAGCTAAACATACCCAGTTCCTGCAACCATTCTTCATATGTTTTAGTCTCCAGTCCCCTAATCATCTTTGTTGCTCTTCTCTCCACTCTTTCTAGAGTCTCCACATCTTTTCTACATCGTGGCAACCAAAACTGAATGCAGTATTCCAAGTGTGGCCTTACCAAGGCATTATAAAGTGGTATTAACACTTCACGTGATCTTGATTCTATCCCTCTGTTGATGCAGCCTAGAACTGTGTTGGCTTTTTTGGCAGCTGCTGCACACGGCTGGCTCATATTTAAATAGTTGTCCACTAGGACTCCAAGATCCCTCTCACAGTTACTACTATTGAGTATCAAGTGAATCTGGCCTCCCCATTGACTTTGCTTGTCAGAAAGTCACAAAAGGTGGATTGCGTGACCCCGGGACACTATAACCGTCATAAACATGAGTCAGTTGCCAAGCATCTTAAATTTGATCACATGACCTGGGGGATGCTGCAACAGTCATAGGTGTGAAAAACAATAATAAGTCACTTTTTTCAGCCATTGTAATTTTAAATGGTCACTAAATGAAGTAAGTCAAAAACTGCCTGTACAATCAGAGTCTGAGAAGTTGCAAGGGCTCAACTCACATATTTTTTTCATATTTCTTCTGCAACTTCCAATAAAATTGTGTATATATTTCTCTTCCCAGACCCCCAATATCCTAACTCCTTACCAGGAACTTCAACAGATTTTAGTTCTCTCTCCTCTTTTCCTTCTACTGGTTCAGAATCTTTCTCGGGGGATCTGGAAAACCAACAGTTGCGTTAATCAATAGATGACAAGCAGATATGATTGATTTACTTGTTTGTTTATTACATTTATATGCTGCCCATCTCACTACCCAAATGAGTCTTTTGATGGAAATTCTTTTCTTATTTCCTGTAGGTAAGAAAGAATTTGAAATAAAGAGCATAAAGCTAAATAAGATTTTGATCAATAAAAGTTCTTATCTGGATAAAAGGTCCAGGTAAATTCTGAATATTGATTTTTATTACTATCAGATTTTGGAACGAACAATAAAAAATAAACAGTTTCTCACGGAAAACAGACTTTATCCTGGCTGCTATAAGTTCCAACAAACGTAAGTGATTATTTTAGAAACTGGACACTAGAGGGAACTAAAGATTGCAAGCAGAGGGAGGAAATGTATAAGCCTGTTCATGTTATTGATTAATGTCCAGGCTAATAAAATGACACAAAATCTTATAACATCAAAATATTAAAGGAGATCTTTGAAGAATGGACCCAGAAATTAGTAATTACAATATCAACACTGTTAGTAATGATGTCTGCCTTTATGGATAGACTATGTCTAAAAAACGTTAATGAAGGCATGACAGACATGAAACAAATTCTATCTGAGAAGAAAGAACCAATAGTAAAACATCAAATGACAGGCTGATAGTCCAATGCTTTGGAAAAGATGCTTTATTGGATACACAAAAGAAACTGGCTAAAGTTTTAAAAATTAAAAGGGAAATTCAAATGATAAACTAACAAAATGATCTGGAATGTATTTTCTTATTGGATCTACAAAAGACGCTTGTTAAAAGTTTGAAGAACTTTGTATGATGGGATAAAGAAGAGAATTCTGATCCCATGACACTATTTGATTGAATTGAAGATTAGGACTGTTAGGAGTAAAAGAAAGAAATATAAAGTGATTTATTTGATCAAGGTTAAAATAAGACTTTTCTGGCAACTTTATGGCCTTTTTGCTGACACCAGAATTGAAATTTGATGCTTTATGTATTTGTTTATAGATAAAAAAATAAGATATGGGATGAAGATATATCTGTTTAACCCAATGGTGGGTTCCTAACCAGTTTACTATCGGTTCCCTGAGAGACGGCGTTTTGCAAAAGCACAAAAGACAGGGTAATCTCACAGATAACACAAGCAGAAGTCTTATTTGGAAAATATCAGAGATACAGTTTCTGACAGATAATCCAGGAGAAAATGTCCATTGCGTCTCAAAGAGTTGGAAAAGACTGGACAACTAGACAACCGAGCTCACTGTAACAGCATTGCCAAAAAAGGTATTAAGAGTTGTTAACCTAATTTTGCGAAGCTTCTTATCCGGCAACATAGTATTGCTAACTAGGGCATACAAAACCTTTGCCAGACCAATTCTCAAATACAGCTCGTCTGCCTGGAATCCACACTGTATATCGGACATTAATACGACTGAGTGGGTCCAGAGGTATTTCACGAGAAGAGTACTCCACTTCTTTGCTCACAATAGAATTCCTTATGCCACCAGGCTTGAAATATTGGGCTTGGACAATCTGGAACTGCGCTGCCTATGGTTGGACCTAAGCATAGTATACAAAATTATCTGCTACAATGTCCTACTTCTCAACAACTACTTCAGCTTCAACCGCAATAATACACAGGCAAACAATCGATACAAACTCACAGTAAACCGCTCCAAACTCGACTGCAGAAAATACGACTTCAGCAACAGCGTGCTCAACGCCTGGAATGCTCTACTTGACTCTGTTGTTACATCCTCAAACCCTCACAGCTTCAACTTAAACTGTCTGCCGTGGACCTCACCACATTCCTAAGAGGTCAGTAAAGGGGGCATGCATAAGCGCACCAGCATGCCTACTGTTCCTGTCCTACTGTCCTCATTTATTTGTATTAATTTCCTCTGTTCATGCCCATGTTCATACTTATACCTGCTATCCTGTACATGTTTGACAAACTAATAAATAAATAAAATAAATAAATAGAACCTTGGACTTCAGTTTTGTGCTGAATGTTAGGAAGAGGTTTTGTTTGGCTTTTTAAGCAGTTCACCGTTAGTAGAGTAATGCAGAAATAACTTGTCTTTTGCACATGAGCCTACTGTCTACTTCTAATCATGGCTTAATTTGGAAGTTCACTCGGGATGTTGGAGTCCTGTCCAATGTTCATCTTTCTTAGTATGATATTTGTTTGACTTATTAAGACAGTCTCTCTTTACCACCCCATTACCTCCCAGTACATGGCATCACAGCTGTCACAGCACATGCATTGTGGTTTTCTACTGCTGAGATAAATTTCCTACCTTTTCCTGGTGATGATGTTTTTAAAACTGAAGACTTTAGGATCAAGAGTGAAGAAACATAAAGATCTTTTGGGGCCAAACGTGATTGAAACACCTGCAAAGGAAGGTGACAAATGAATTGCTGGGAATGTTAACAGTGAGTAACACTGCTTTGATCATTTCTCTACTTAACATTTCTCCCAGCGTCATTTAATTCAGTCATTCTTGCGGCATAAGGACTGCCCTTAGGACTCTTATTAGCACAAGAAGAGTTGGGATTCTAAAATAGGGGTCTCAAATAATCATATCAGGACAGATTCATTGGTCCAGAGGCCAGAACACATCACATGCATTGGTAAAAAAAATCTGTGGTGAGTAAAAACGGAGGAAAGTAAAAAATATTATATTTGTTTATATATCAAATTTGGAGACCACCCATTCCTCTCTCATGGAATGACACTGGGTAGTGTACAACAAAAACATTAAAACTCTATAAACATTATATTCTAGTAGGAAGCAGTTAAGATTTATAATGATTAGTTATTAGTCATTAAAACTAAAAGTATTAATTTAAAAACAAAACAAAACCCTCCCTGTGAATCAGAGATATTTTACTTTATCCACTTAGCAATTTTCATTCATGAAAACACCATTACTTTTTATTTTACTGCTCGGTTGATATGTAATATTCTTTTCAAGCTTTTATCTAAAATTTAAATCATCTAGGAAACCCCACCCCCCAAAAAAGCTACCCAAATCCTGCTGTTTTTTCCTTCTTCTCATTTTCTTAAGTAGAGACACAATTATATTCTTGTTTGGTCTCCCTTTTCTTTCTCCTTCACTGGTCAAGCCCATTCTCCTCCTCCTTTAGTTGCTTGCTTAATATCTTTCCCATTCCTTCCTTGGTAAAAAGACCATTATGGCAGATCCATCCCTCATCACTGACTGCCTCCTCCTTCTCTCCTATGAACATCTCACAAGCATTTCCTGTTCTGGATAGGGAGGCTTTCTGCTTGCTCACTCATGTCCTGATAATCTCCCATTTGGACTAATGCCATTGTAGTCTACATGGAGCTGCCCTTGAAAACTATCTGGAAGATTCAACTGGTACAAAATGAGGTAATGCAAACAATTATGGACACCCAAAGAATGGTGCATATAACAACTCTTCAGCGTTTGGTGCCACTTTGCTTTCAGGTCTAATCCAAGGTGTAGGTTATGATCTTTAAAGCTCTCTATAGCATGGGGCCAGATTACCTGTGGAACCATCTTCATCCCATTACATCAGCCTGTCCTGCCCTGTCAGGCAGGGAAGGTATATTGCAAACTCCATCAATTAAAGAATTTTAAGTGGTGGAATTCAGGAAGAAAGCCTTCTCTGACATTGCGCCCATCCTGTAGCATCTTCTTCCCCCAAAGGTGAGGCAGGTTCCATTCATCTGACCTTCTGGAAAGGTTGAAAACATGGCTCTGCCATCTTCCTTGGGGTTCACTCAGGCAGTTAGGGGGCTGATTAACACTTTAAAGTTCCCCCATCTTTTCACTGATATTTAATGTCAATTTTAACCATATTTGCCTGTATTTGAATTTTTTCTTTATTAGCTTTTTATGCTTTCAAACTTTTTATTTGTACATTGCCCAGAGTCCCTTGGTGAGGGAGATGCACAGTTTCTAAATGTGATAGATAGATAGATAGATAGATAGATAGATAGATAGATAGATAGATAGATGATAGATAGATAGATAGATAGATAGATAGATAGATAGATAGATAGATAGATAGATAGATAGATAGATAAGAGGGCAGATAGGCAGGCAGGCAGGCAGGCAGACAGACAGACAGATCCATCAAGTCCGGTTACAGCATGTATGTATGTATGTAATATATATGTGTGTCTTTGTATGTGTGTGTGTGTGTGTGTGTGTATTCTCTACTTTACAAAACACTAACTAGTTATTGATCTGTACCTTCTGCAAGCCTTGTAATTATAGAGTACTTAAATCTTTCCACAGGTAAACCTCTAAAAGGTTTCAATCTGACTCCTGGTGACTACAGTACTGTCCAGACATATCCAAATTGTTTTCAGAATCATTGAAATTATTTACACTTCATTATCCTACTCATTAATGCATTCACACAGCAACTACCGGTAGTCTGATCTGACATGAGAATGGAAGAAAAATAGGGTCATCCCTACAACAGGAATATGTTAGAGAAGGATGATCCACCAGGGCAAGATGGACTTACATATTATACTTATACTCTAATGTGTTTCATTGATGATGAGTGTCCATAATACTTAAATCTAGGTTTTAAGATCTATAAATTGCCGCAGAAGGTTCAGCACACTATATAAATTGAATTACTGTGCTGTGGTTAATCCATGTCTTATTGCAAGAGGTTTGGCCACATCCTACCTGAATCTTCCGAAATGGAGATGGAAAATAAAGGGCCTCTTAGGTACCATGGGACATCTTCTTTGTTGGCTGAAAAAGAAGAGGAGAGTGGATAATCTACCTCAAAGGAACAGCAAGTTCTTCCCATTTTTTGTTCTGAATAATCCTAGGCTATTTCATTTCTCTTACGCCAGATCTCCTTCCCCTTGCCTCTGAACAAAAAACTATACTGATAGGCCTCAGCTTATAATCACAATTAGTACCAGAATTTCTGTTGCTAAGCAAGGTGGTTGTTAAATGAGTTACACCCAATTTTATAACATCTTTTGCCACAATTGTTAAGTGAATCACTGCAATTGTTAATCATGTGTTCATTAAATTAATCCAGCTTCCCCACTGACTTTGCTTCTCAGGGCCAGCTGGGAAGGTTGCAAATGTTGATCATAGGCCCCCGGGATGCTGCAACTGTTGTAACTACATGCCAGTTGCAAAGTACCCAAATTGTTATTACATGACTATGGAGATGCTACAATGGTCATATGTGCGAGGACTGATCATAAATCACTTTTTTCAGAGCTGAAAACAGTAGCTAAATGAATGGCTGTAAGTCAAAGACTACCTTGTATGAATTTCTGTGGAGATTCTCAGTCATCCAGGTCATGGTTGACCCAAAGGTGCTTTTTCAGGAGGCAACTGGACTTCCTTGTCTTTTCTTTGAAGATGTTTCACTTCTCATCCAAGAAGTTTCTTCAGCTCTGACTGGATGGTGGGGAATGGAAGGATTTATATTTCTTGCAGACAGCTGGTGATTTGCATATTGCTAGAGAATCATTGAGGCCACTTGGGGGTTTTCTGTCTCCTCAGGATCTTCAACAGGGAAAAACGGGCAAAAGATATTCTGCAGCCAAGAATTCTTCACACCCATTTGCACTACTCAGCTGACCCTGAGGACACAGATAAACCTCCCAATTGACTCAATGACCCTCTAAAAACATGCAAATGACCAGCTATCTGCAAGGAATATAAATCCTTTCAAGAGGTTTCTTTAGTTTCCCCACCATCCAGAACGAGTTGAAGAAGTTTCTTGGATGAGAAGCGAAACATCTTCAAAGAAAAACCAGAAGCTCCAGTTGCCTCCTGAAAAAGTATCTTTGAGACACCTTGAATGGATGTTATCTGATCTAAAACTTACAGCAGATATTTCTTGGATTGCAAAAATAGGAAATATTCATTAAAAATATTGTTTTTATTTCCAAAAAAACCCAATAATTACATGGCCGTGTAATCAATGTTCTGTGGGATTTTCATTTATTTTAAAGCCCTGTCTTCTACACCTCCAAATCCACATTCAAAGTGGATTCCTAGAAACTGCAGAACATTGGTAGAAGAGTGGATTATACTGATGACAGTTTTCCAAATAGGCATAACTCATACAATTCATTCTACACGCACCCTATTAAGGTATAGATACCTTTCCCATGTGAATGTCACCTGGCTATAAAAATCTACTAGTGATAATCAAGGGATAATTTTTTTAAAAAGCGTGTCACAATGAAGAGAGGTTCCACACCGTGGTTCTGTGAGGGTTTAAGGAAGAAAGAACAGATGAGGTAGGATGTTTTCTCTTATGAAGGGGAAACAAAATAGAGAGAAAGTGTTAGGATAAAACAGAAGTTGCCAATCATTGAGATGCCACTACAAAATACAAATGAGAGAAGGCTCAAAGTGAACGGAGAGGTAGATATTATTGTTAGATACCAGAATCGATTACAGTGGTTTCCACCAAGGTCCTCTGTTCTGGTGTGAACAGAGATTCAACCTGATTGGTCGAAGGGTCTGACAGCTCCCTATAAAAGGGCTGCTGTCAGACTGAACCTTCGCTGGATTGTACATAGTTGTTCTGTTACAATAAAGAGCTGTTGCTGCCTAAGCCTGAGTGTGCCTTTCCTTTACCCAATCTGACACTGGCGACGAAGGTGGGATTGGAAGGCAACTAGGCATACAAAAAGAGCACAACAATCCAGCAAGTAAATCCAGCCTGGATCTCAGCACGGCATCGAGCAGCCATCTTTGAGGGGCTAATTCAAACGCTCTCAGAGACACAAGATGGCCATGCACACCCCACCGACTCCCTACAACCCAGTCACTGAGCACTGGGAATCCTACATGCTGAGGTTCAACTGCTTCCTTGAAGCCAATCACCTCATGGGCCTTTCTGAAGGCCGAAAGAAGAACATGTCTAGTTCCTGAGCTATTGTGGACAGGAAGTGTTAGAGACTGCAAAAGACTTGTCCAAGCCAACGCCACTCCAATCGGTCGCTTGGTCAGTGTTACAACAGACGCTGAGGACAGACTACGCTCCAAGACCGTCTAAACATGTCAGAAGGCACGAATTTAACATTCGCAACCAGAAAGAGGGCGAATCCATCAATGAATACATTGCAGCACTTAGAAAGGCCGCAGTGTACTGTGAGTTTAAAGATCTCGATTAACTGATACTTGATCGCATCATATGCGGTGTAAGAGACATTGGCCTGCAGAGAAGGCTATTAGCTAAATCTAACCTGATGCTTCAAATCGCCCTAGATGAAGCCAGGGCCACTGATTCTGCCGTTAAATTGATGGAAACCCTGCAGTGCCAAAACAGTCCTAAAAGCACACGGAAGAGCACAGGCATGCATCGCAAGGCTACAGAGCCTGAAGGCTTGGAGAGCGAAGATGACAGCTACCGCATGCGCAGTGACCGCACCAAGCCGGCACGAAAATTCAAACCATGTTTCCCGCCTTGTGCCGGCTGCAGAGGAGACCATCTCAGATCGCATTGCCGCTTCCGTGACGCAATCTGCCAACACTGTGATCGAAAGGGGCACATCGCCAAGGTATACAGAAGTGATCACCCCGCCACAACCTGGATGCCCAGAAACTGACCTAACTGCCAGCAGAGGCCCAACCAAGGGGCATGGCAGCCACCACCATGGTGAACAGAAGGCGACACCAGAGTCACCTACCACACCTCCATAGGCAAAGTCCGCACAAAGCGGCCAAAAAAGCTGAAGGTCACAGTCCTCATCGAGGACTCTCCATGAAAAATGGAGATTGACACTGGGTCATCCCTGATCATAATTCCTTGGGCAGTACTCAAGCAGGCTATCCCTAGCCTCAAGAAGCAGCATCTACGAGTTCCTGACATCTGCCTTCATGACTACCAGGTGAACCGAGTCCCCATCGTGGGCCAGGGCACCTTCTGGGTGTAATTCAAGACTTTTTGCAGCCAGCTACCAATGACGGTAGTCAATGGAGACCTGCAGAGCCTCCTGGGGTTTGACTGGTTCGAAGCCCTGGGCCTAGAAGTGACCGGAATCAACGCCATGTGAGACGAAAGCACTGAGGAATTCCTTAAGGAGTTCAAGGACGTCTTTGGCACCGGTCTAGGTAAGTATGTGGGGACTCCAATATTCTTTAACTTGGACCCCAATGTAGCCCCCATCAGACTAAAACCCAGGAGAGTACCTTTCGCTCTCCACCCTAAAATTGATTTGGAACTAAATTAATAGGCCGGGGAATCCTAGAGCCGGTAGATCACGCATGCTGGGAGACCCCTATAGTGACACCTGTCAAATCTGACAGGTCTGTCCGCATCTGCGCGGACTACAAGTGCACAATAAATAAAGCTTTACAACAAAGCGCTTATCCTGTACTCATTGTACAGCATTTACTACATTCATTAGGCCCTGGAAAAGTTTGCGCAAAATTAGACGTGGCGCAGGCATAACAACAGTTGCTTGTAGATGGCACCACAGCGGAGGCCCAAACCATTGTGATGCACAGGGATGCATTCAAATGCAACTGCCTGCAATTTGGCGTTAGTATCGCCCCTGGACTGTTCCAAAGCGTCATGGAATGGCTTTTGCAGGAGATTCCAGGAGTCATCCCCTATTTTGATGACATATTGGTATCGGCTGAAAATAAGGCACAATTATTCAAAAGATTGAGATCTGTTCTGGCCAGAATCAGAGACAAAGGCCTCCGCCTTAAAAAAGAAAAATGCCAAATTAACGTGCCAAGGTTGAATTCCTAAGGGACCTCATCGACGCCTCTGGGATTCACCCAACCAACAAAAAAATTAAGGCAATCCAGGACACCCCTACACCTCGCAATCAGACCAAGCTACAGACGTTCCTCGGGCTCCTTAACTTCTCTTTCTCAAACAGAAAGCTGAACCTTTACATCGGCTTCTTGCAAAGAATACAAAGTGGTCCTGGGGAAAAGCCGAGGCAGCCACATTTGCTGCGGTAAAGAGACTGCTGTCACCGGACATATTTCTGGTCCAATATAGCCAGATCCTGCCACTTGTTCTAACGTGCGACACTTCCCCATTTGGCATCAGAGCCGTCCTCAGCCACACATCCCAATGGAACCGGGGCACCCATCGCCTATTACTCGCAAACCTTGTCTGCAGCCAAGCAGAACTACAGCCAACTGGACCGTGAGGCTCTGGCAGCAGTTGCCGGTGTTAAAAGGTTCCACAAATACCTCTACGGCCGTGATTTCGAACTCATCATGGACCACAAACCTCTACTGGGCTTGCTGGCTGGGGACCAGCCTACTCCTGCTTCTTTGTCACCACGAATGACCAGATGGACTATCTTCCTCACAGCCTACAGTTATCACCTCATCCATCGACCTGGCTCTACATTGGGGCATGCTGACGCCTTGAGTCGATGCCCATTGCCTGAACTGCTTGCAGACCCTACCCCTGAGATGCCAGTCCTCCTCATTGACTGCCTAGAGACTGGTCCTGTTTCATCTAGTGACGTTGCCCACCATTCAGCAAATGACTCCACTCTCAAACAGGTTTTGAACTGGGTGTGGAAGGGGTGGCCCAAGGGGCCTGTCGAGTCTGAATTTAAAATGTTTTACTGCAAATGTGATGAGCTGTCTGTAATAAACGGTTGTCTACTGTGGGGGACCGGGTCGTTGTTCCACCCAAACTGCGCATTGCAGTATTAGAGGCTTTGCACGTAGGGCATCCTGGAATTGTCAGGATGAAGTCTTTGGCCAGGAGGTACGTGTGGTGACCTAACATGGACAGGCAGATAGAAGAATGGGTGGCTACCTGCACACCGTGCCAGGAGTCCAGACCATCTCCCCCAGAGGCGCCTGCTAAGGAGTGGGAGCGACCTCAAGCACCATGGTCTAGGGTGCACATAGGTTTTGCTGGCCCAGTTTACGGCCAGACTTTCATGGTAGTTGTGGATGCATACTCGAAATGGCTAGAAGTAGTCCTGATGACCTCTATTACGGCAGAAGCGGTCATCAAGGCACTACAGAGACTTTTCTCCACTCATGGCCTGCCCAATGTCTTGGTCTCTGACAACGGGCCCCAATTTAAGGCCATGCAGTTCAAAACCTATTTAGCAGCGCAGGGAATCAGACATGCCCTGGTCGCTCCATTCCATCTGATCTCCAATGGTCAGGCAGAGAGAATGGTGAAATCTGCAAAAGAGGCCCTATCCAGGATGGGCCCGGGAGATTGGCAAACACGGGTTGATCAATTCCTCCTCATACAGCACAGCACGCCAAGTGCTACCACTGGGAGAAGCCCATCCAAGCTTCTAATGGGTCGCCGGCTAAGGTCCCACTTAGACCGGCTACAACCAAACTACTCATCGCCCCCCGATTCGACAAGCAAAATAAGGAACTTTAGCGTAGGGGATTCAGTTTACACCCACAACTACGCCGGGGGAACTCTGTGGATTCCTGCAACAGTGATAGGCATCACCGGACCTCGCTCTTACCTAGTAGAGCTCGAGGACGGTTGGAATTGGAGAAGGCACGTTGACCAACTCTGTGGCCGCATCTCCAACTCCAATCTTAGGCAGCCAGAGGTAACTCCTACATGAGTTAGCCAAAGCCTACCCAAAAGGAGCACGAAGTCACTCCTTCCACAGACAACTCAAGTCCGATGGTGCTGGGATACTCATCTATTAATGTTGCAGGCCCGCAGCGAGCTCCAAGCAAACTGGCTCTAGAAGCTCCAGCCATGGCCTGGGAAAAGTTCCAGGAGCTTTCACCAGGCAAAGCCACAGAGCCAACAGGTCAGTCGGACGTGACTGAAGAACATCCATCAACTGAACTGCACAAGTCTGGGCGAGCCACCAGAAAGCCTGCCTACCTGCATGACTACGTCACAAGTTGGTTGATCCCATCTAAGAGGGGAGGGATGTTACTACCAGAATCAGTTACAATGGTTTCCACCAAGGTCCTCTATTCCAGCGGGAACAGAGATTCAACCTGATTGGTCGAAGGGTCTGGCAGCTCCCTATAAAAGGGCTGCTGTCAGACTGAACCTTCGCTGGATTGTACATAGTTGTTCTGTTACAATAAAGAGCTGTTGCTGCCTAAGCCTGAGTGTGCCTTTCCTTTACCCAATCTAACAATTATATCAAGCAGAATTAACAATTTCACATAATAGAGAATTGGTATTGTCCAGATATTTGGGATAATAATTCTCACTAACCTTAAATAACACAGTTAGTAGAAGACGGGGGTTAGGAAAATCTTGGTTGACCAGAAAAGCCGTTACAGGAAAGAATTTGAAATACCTTTGTCAGATAGAAGGCCGTTCTTTCAAGACAATAACCCTGAGTAACAAATTTTGAATCTTAACTATGTAAGAGACTTCTAATAAGATTAAAGCTTACCAGAATAGGAGTCTGAGGTCCCAAACATCTCTCGGAAAACATCCCATGGGCTGCGGAAATTGAATCTCAATTCTTCTTCAGGAACTGAAGGGAAAATAATATTATATGCAACTTATCACTGCTTTCCTGAATTCCTCTCAGTCTGGAATTTCTACAAACAAAAATGGGATACAGTAATTCCCAGAGAATAGCTATATAATTAAGATAAATGGATCTCATGTTAAAGTCCCATGAGAGTTCCATGTTTAGCGATGGAGAGCCATAAGAAAATCAATAAGAAAAATTATTTTCGTTTCCTAGGCATACAGTCCACTCTCCAACCAAATGTAGC